>NC_083224.1:202446899-202769399 GCF_032191835.1 Heteronotia binoei | reverse complement strand
GTCCCCTTGAAATCATGTTCTGCCTGCCTGCCTGCCTCTGCGGGTGTGGGGGGGGATGTTGCTACCTTTAGGTGTTGGGAAATATACACCAAGTATCGTAACCCCAAATTACTAAAACAACTATATATAATTCAAATAGTAATGATTCCTTCATAATCCAAATAATCATAATTCATACCATAGCTATAGAAATCAAAATTCATCATCAACAGTCCACAAATTGATAATACTTCACAGTTGTCCACCAACGTAGCCCACAGATGTTCAGCATGCATCCACTGAAGTGGTCAAAAGTTTTTGTATAAATCCGGACTTCCGGGGGAGGAAAATGTTGAACTGAGCTGCTTCTCATAACGGGAGCAGGCTGGAACTTCTGTTTGGGGTAGTGGAAGGCAATTTAATGTCTACTGCCTACTTTTCTCAGTCAGAGATTAGTCCAAGATATGCACAGGAAACTTTGAGGAGATTTGCCTTGGCTAAAAGGGAGTCCCGGGGAGGGGGGGGGGCTCCTTTGAGGGGTCTCCGGGAAGAGTTGCATTTGCATCATCTACAGAAGCTTTCAGAGTCATTTATTTGACATAAGCTCGACAGGATCCTAACCTTCTTGGACATTGCTAAACATCTAAAGCTTTGCAAGATCGGTGAGAACTTGGATAATTGGAAGAGAAGGTACAAATTACTATCTTTCATTCCGGAACTATATACAGCTTAATGAAATAAATTTAAAAGGTGGGAAAGGAAAATCTAGAAAGTCTGGAAGAAGAGGGGAGGAAGAGGTGAAATTTGGACTTTATAAATATAAAAGACAGTGTTAAAAAGTGCTAAAAAGTGGAAAGGAATTTATTGTTTGGTCTACTTGCGGTTTTGAAAAAAGAGCACCATCGTCACAGACCCGCAGCACATTCAAGCAAGACAGGAAATATGTCAAGTATCGTGAGATCTCCTTACCAGTGTGAATGAGACTTCGTGGCAACAAAAGCAGGAAGTAGCGGAAGGAAAACCTACTCTAGGAATTTACTACCATTGAGAAACATCGGCGGCCATTGCTGGGAGGTCAAAATAAAAACAATGTTTTTAAAGAATTTGGGACATTAAAAATTATTGGAGTTAATTGAGAAGAGGGTAAGATGTTAAATACTATTGGTCATATTATTTGTGTGGGCCTCAGATGTTTTTAAAAGGGGAAAAAATTGTAAGGAGCAGTAAAAAATCGCGACTGCTATTTTGGAAGATTTAAAAACTTTAAAAATAAATATCTTGACTTTGGGAGCTCCGAGGACGGCGTAATGGGGCTTGTTATAAAGGGCAAGTCTTACTCTTTTGAATCTGATAGTCGAATTGGAAATTGGTGAGGTCCAAATTTCCGTTGTTTTTTAAATGTCTGAATGCAAGCAGCCCCGTACAAGAGCTACTTCATTAGAAAAAATGCAGGACCAATTGGAGGCAATGGAGGCCAAAATGATGAAAGGGGTGAGAAAGATGATAAATGAATCGGGAAAAAAATTATTGCAGAGATTTAAAAAGATATGGAAGATCTCAGAAAGGAAACTGAGGAAACATCTAAGAAAGTGCGGGAGGTAGAAGGCAGAATGAAAGTATATGATTCCACCTTGTTGAAAATGCAAGAAAAAGTGACAATCCATGACTGCAAATTGATGGAGACTCAGATACGTCTGAGAGGAGTACCTGAGAAGGAGGATGGTGATTTAAAAGAATATATAATAAAAATAATTGCAGAATTTTTAGAGGAAGACCCTGAAGAGTCTAAAAACATGTGTGACTATATGTATAGAGTGAACTCACTTTATGCCAAGAAAAATAACTTACCAAGAGATGTTGTCATAAGATATATGACAAAGGAAATGGTGGGAAGGATCATAAGTAAAAACTTTGAGAAGACATTGATAGTGGGAGGCAGTAGAGTAAGAATCATGGAGCTGCCAAGGCAAGTGATAAATGATAGAAGAACATATAAAAAGTTGACAGAAAAATTGAGAGACAATGGAATGAGGTTTAGATGGATAATACCTGAAGGCTTGAGCTTTGAACTCCAGGGGAAAAGAATCACAATTACAAATGCACAGGATATGCGTAGATTTTTTGAAGAAAATAAAGAATTTGCACCATGATGGATTACAAATTATTGTCTTGGAATGTAAATGGGCTAAATTCACCACAAAAAAGAAGGGCAACATTTCATTGGATTAAGAAACAAAACTGTAATATAATTTGTTTGCAAGAAGTGCATATCAAACAAAAGGATTATACATTTTTATAGAAAAAACAATTGGGAGTGGAATTTTTTTCATTGGCTGAACAGAAGAAAAGGGGAGTGGTTTTTTATAGTAAACAAGAATTGGAGCCAAAATTAGTATTTAAGGATAAAGATGGAAGATTTGTAGCAGTAGAGACAATATTAGATGGGAAAAAAACATTGTTATTGGGACTCTATGCGCCTAATGGTGCAAAGGATGTTTTTTTTAAAGACATTATACAACAGCTTAATGAATTGACCTATGACTAAGTTTTGATAATGGGAGATTTTAATGGAACAGTTAAGAACTCATTAGACAGGTCGAGAGGGGGAAAAAACAATAGTAAAGGAAAATTGCCAAAGTCTTTTTTTGAACTGGTTAAACAAGAAAATCTGAAAGATATATGGAGGAAATTTAACCCTGAAGTTCGGGACTATACTTTTTTTTCTGCAAGACACAAAACTTTTTCTAGAATTGACATATTGTGGGGAACTAAAGATTTAGGTCTTATAACAAGGAAAATAGAGATTTTACCTAAAATTGGTGCTGAGCATAACCCAATAATGTGGATTACAAAATTGTCCAAGAAGGTGAGAAGATGGAGATTGAATGAAGATTTGCTACAGAATAAAGAAATAGTGACATACCTAGGAAATGAAACCAAAGCTTTTTTTCAAGTGAATGACAAAGAATGACTTTCAGATGGTCTGGGATGCCTATAAAGCAGTAATGAGAGGAATGTTGATTACTTTGAATAATATAGATAAGAGAGTAAAAGAAAAACAGTTGTTGGACATTCAAAATGAAATAAAGAAAAAGGAAGGGGAGTTGAGAAAAAGGCCAGGGAAAAAGAAAATTTTAAGGGAAATTACAATATTACCAACTCAATTGAGACATTTGTTAAATAAAGAAGTGGAATGGAGTTTGAAAAGACTTCAGCAGAAATCCTTTGAGGAAGCAAATAAACCAGGAAAGTATTTGGCTTGGCAATTGAAGAAAAAGAGAGAAAATAGAATTATTAACAGAATTGTGGAAGATGGAAGAGAAGTGGTTACTCAAGAGGGAATAAAAAGAGATTTTTAAGTACTATGCCAAATTGAGTTTTGGCAGATGATTTAGCAAGAGATGTCTAAGATCTTGGGATATGAGCTTAACAAAGTTGCAGAGACTTTTCTGTTGGGACTACAAATGAAAAAATTTCCAAAAGAAGATAGAACTTTAATCTGGTACTTGCTCTCAGCCGTTAGGACATTGTATGCGCAGTTGTGGAAGCAAGAAAAAATAACAGAGAAATGTGATTGGATTATAAAAGTTATGACATGGAGTGAAATGGACAAATTAACAAGAATATTAAGAGACTATGATTTAGACGTTTTTAAGACTGAATGGAAAAAGTTTAGAAGATATGTAGAAAAAGAGTGGAAAATAAAAGGACATTGGACAATCTTTGATAATGATTAAGTTTTAAAAAGAAGAATATAAATTTTTGTTTTAATAGTTAAGGGTACCTTTAAATATTTGCATTTTAAGTAAATAACATCGGTGGGGGTCAAGTAACGGGGGGAGGGGTGGGTAGAAAGTAAGATATGGGGTAGATAAAAGAAGGGGTTTTTTAAAGATGTAAGATATAGACTTATTACCATGTGTTACCAATAAAATTGTTTTAAACTTAAAAAGTTTTTGTATAAATCCAAAATGCTGAAACCAAAAGCAGAATGCTTTCTTTATAACACCTCCAGGTGTTAGCTGGAGATCTCCCTCTATTACAACTGATCTCCACAAGACAGAGATCAGTTCACCTAGAAAAAACGGTGGCTTTGGAAGGTGGCCTCTGTGGTATTATACAACCACACCGAAGTCCCTCTCCTCTCCAAACCCTCCCCTCCTCACTCTCTACCCCCCAAATCTCCAGGTACTTCCCAACCTGGAGCTGACAACCCTTGTGTATGTGTGTTTGTGTGAGCGCATGTGTGTGTGTGAGAGAAAAAGAGAGAGAGAGATTGTAGGCATTTGGACAGACAGGGTATCTCGAAAGATGCAGGAAGGCTTGGTTTCCTGCTTTTCAGTTTCCCTTTCCTGGCAGTAAACAAAACACTATGAGGGTGTGTAAAGCGCTCTAATCTCAGTGGCACAATTTTTTTTTTTTAACAAACAGATCGTAAAAGCGCTCTGTGCTTTTTAAAAAATAAACCCAGTTGAGGAGGTCGGCGGGGGAGATGTGGTCTGAGTAGGTTTGCCAATGACTGAGCTGGTTAAGAGCAGCGGACTCAAATCTGGAGAACTGGGTTCGATTCCCCTCTCCTCCACATAAAAGCCAGCTGAGTGACCTTGGGCCAGTCACAGTTCCCTCAGAATTCTCTCAGCCCCGCCTGTCTCCCAGGGTGTCTGTTGTGGGGAAAGCCACTCTGAGATCCTTCAGGTAGTCAAGGGTGGAGTATAATATCAACTCTTCTTCTTTGAGGGAAAATGGACCTGGCTTGCCATTCTGATAGGAACAGCACAACGATCAAAAGAAATAAATAGACACGCCAGTTCATGACAGGGAGAAAAATATTGTCACCCCTCTGGTTAAAGGCAGAAGAGCAGGAACTGGATAACAATATCATTGTCAGCCTTAGCATAGCTTGGATTGTTTTTTTTATGACCTTCATATCTTATCCATTGCTGGGAAACAGCCAAGAGGACGACATCCTCGATTACAAGGACAACAGAGAAATGAATGGAGGCAGGAGATGGAGGGTTTGACCGGATATAGAGATGGAATTAACGGCCTTCATTCTGGAAACCCGGAGAAAACACCCCAGCGGCTTTCAAGGGAAATGCAATATATATATATATATATATATATATATATATATATATATATATATATATATATATATATATATATATATGGGAAACACAAATTATCTGTGACTGCTTATCAAAGCAATGATCCTGCTTCTGAACTTTACACCCATAGGAATTTGCTATGATTAATTTGCAGAGGGGAAGAAACTCGGTACTTGCTCAGAGGCACTGTCTGTGGTATTAGAGGCTGGCCAGCTCCAGATGGAGAAATACCTGGATATTTGGGGGGAGGGGGGGAGCCTGAGGGGGGTGGGGTTTGAGAACTGGAGGGACTTCAGTTGAGGTATAATGCCACAGAGTCTTATCTCCAAAACAGCCATTTTCTCCAAGGGAACTGATCTCTTGCCTGGAGACTAGTTGTAATCCCAGGAAATCTCCAGCTACCACCTGGAGGATGGTGAACATATTTACATTTGTATTTCATCTGTTCCAAGGCTTTGGAAACAGGCTGACCTTAAGAATGTTTTGTAAATTAAAATACACTGTGGAATTCTTCTACACATTTAGGGTCTTTTGCCTCCTGGGTTTGTTCATGTTTACTTGGAAGTGAGAGACCAAAGTTAGATTCCACCTTGAGTCCACCTGCCCACCTGCATCTACTTGGAAGTAAGTTCCTCTAGATTTTATGGGATGCAATCCCCAGAGGGGATTGAGTTCAGTGAGACTTAGTTGCAAGGTAGCATGCAGGAAATCCAACTGCATTACTTAAAACATTTACGCTCAGCTTTGTCGCAGTCTGTTTTTTAAAAGAGCTGCCATGAAGCTCCATGCAGAGAGCTGGTTGGGATGTATATAATTTAACTTTTAAAAATATAATGTGTATTTTAATTGGTTGTTGTAGATTTCCTGGGCTGTGTGGCTATGGTCTTGGCATTGTGAGACCTGACGTTTCTCCAGCAACTGTGACTGGCATCCTCAGAGGTGTAACGCAGAAAGCTGGAGTTCTCTCTGGGTCAAATTGAGAAGAAGCTGGTAGGCAGGTAATTTAGGCAGGTAACTCAGGCAAGTGGGTAGGGCTGAGTCATTACCTTGTGGGAGCTTCCTGGGCTGTGACAAGTTAATGGAGGAGCTTACCTGAGGGGGTTCTTTTGTATATGGATTGGCTATTGAAATTCTAATCTTATCTGTAGTGCAGTTGTAAGCTGTAGGGTATTTTGTTTTTCAGGATTGGAAGCCATGCCCTATTCATTTTTAAACTTTCTTCCTTCCTGTTGAAATTATGTTATGTTTCTGTTTATTACCTGCCTACCAGCTTCTTCTCAATTTGACCCAGAGAGAACTCCAGTTTTCTGGGTTACACCTCTGAGGATGCCAGCCACAGTTGCTGGCGAAACATCAGGTCTCAACAATGCCAAGACCACAACCACACAGCCTGCAAAATTTACAACAACCAATGGACTTCAGCCATGAAAGTCTTCAACAACATATTGTATTTTAATTGTTTCCCAAAGTGGTGAATAGCAGTCCCATAAACAAAACGAAAATCCATAAAACAGATACCAAGATCATGAACATCAGTGAAAATCAGGGCTTTTTTTGAGCAGGAACGCACAGGAACACAGTTCCGGCTAGCTTGGTTTCAGGGGGTGTGGCCTAATATGCAAATGAGTTCCTGCTGTGTTTTTTCTACAAAAAACCCTGGTGAAAGTGAAATTAATTCTGGAAAAATCCTCTCAGCAGCAATAGAAAAAGGTAGGGTTGCCAATCCCCAGGTGGGGACAGGGGATTCCCCAGTTTAAACTGAGAGAGAGCTGCTACCTGACAGCTGCCAGATAGAGTTCCCGGTGACCAACCGTCTGAAAAGCAGAACCGCCAACATAGTAATGGTACAGCACCGTGGAATAGTTTTTAAATTTTAATTGTATTAATGTTTTATAGATTTTATTGACTTATTGTTTTAAATCGTGTAAACGGCTTGCGGAGAGGGCGGGATAAAAGTCTAATGTAAATAAATAAATAAAGTTTAGAGACCCTCCCCCCACTTCAGGGTCATCAGAGGGAGGGAAATGTCTGCTGGGCACTCTGTTATTCGCTATGGAGAGTGATTCCCATAGGGCAGGGGTGGCCAACGGTAGCTCTCCAGATGTTTTTTGCCTACAACTCCCATCAGCCCCAGCCAGCATGACCAGTGGCTGGGGCTGATGGGAGTTGTAGGCAAAAACTTCTGGAGAGCTACCGTTGGCCACCCCTGCCATAGGGTATAATGGAGAATTGTTCCATGGGTATCTGGGGCTTGAGGAGGGGCACCAAATTTTCAGGATAGCATCCAGGGCCTCTCCCCAAAATGCCCTCCAAGTTTCAAAAAGATTGAACCAGGAGGTCCAATTCTGTGAGCCCCCAGAGAAGGTGTCCCTATCCTTCATTATTTCCAAATGGAGAGAAGGCATTTAAAAGATGCACAGTCTCTTTAAATGTGATGGCCAGAACTCCCTTTGGAGTTTAGTTATGCTTGTCACACCCTTGCTTCTGGCTCCACCCCCAAAGTCTCCTGGCTCCACCCTCAAAAATCCCCTGGCTCCACTTCCAAAGTCCCCAGATATTTCTTGAATTGGATTTGGCAACCTGAGAAACAGGTATCAACATAGTGGGGCAATTGGAGGGGCTTTTCCCCCTTGCTAATGATGATCTCATATATTTTTTCCCTGCTGCTTTATCCCAAAAATCCCATTTTGCTTTTGCTTCTCCCTAGAATGCCACAGAGTCCCCACTCCAAAGCAGCCATTTTCTCCTGGGGAATTGATCTGTTGTCTGGAAACCTGTTGTAATACCAGCAAGTCTCCAAGCCACACGTAGAAGCTGGCAAAACTAAAAGGGTTCAGCACTGCACACACATCCGCAGATAGAAAACCGCATGATCTGAAAGGGGCAGAAAATATTTCCTAATGGATGCTGCATATCTACTGTTTGTACATCTCTCCCCCTTGCCAAAAGGTCCCAAACTCAGCAAGAGGAGCTCTGAGGCATGACCTGTGGCTACAACGATCCCTTTGTTTCCGTAGAGTGGAATCACCAGAGGGTTTTTCGTGCATCATAGGGAGAAAACAGAGGGAATTGAGAGAAGCTAGAGGGCATCTTGGCCCTCATCCCACTCATCCTGCTGAAAGCATCACTGGGCAAAATCACCAGAAAATTTTTTAGATGCCCTCTGCAATGGCGCCATTAACAACAGCTTGCTCTGCAGACGACATGGGGCCATGGTGTGTATCTGGGGGTCATTTTGTGGAAAAAGAGATGCCGGAGCTCATTAGCGCAACTCATCTGCATAACTCGTTTGCATATGCCACACACCCCTGACGTCACTGGAAGGTGTACTGAGTTATATCGGCTCAGCATCTACCTTCAAATGCTTCTTGAATTATAACTGTCATAAGAAAACTTTACTCCCATCATACTTTTTCAATTACTTTCTCCTATGTGGCCACAGGGCATGATGAAGATTTCCATCGGTCTGCTTGATATGTTTTGGTTCTTGTAATATCCTGGGTTTGGAGACGTTCAGCCATAACGATGCTTTATTGAACACAACAAGACAACATGGCAGGGCCGGGTCCCTGCTTATATGGCCGCACCCGGAACAACCTCCCCCCCAAGTCCTGGCCGGTCTGGGTGGCTGAATATTCGCACCTTAATCACCCATTGGCCCCCCCGGACGGGTCCAGCCTCTCTCAGGTGACCCACGGTTTCCTGCTGTTCCCCGGAGCGCATGAAGCCACGCTGAGTTGTAAATTGAAATTCAAGTCTAAAATGCAGTACACAACAGTTCTTTTCCCATTTTTGTGGGGGTAAATATTAGAAAGTTTATCAAATCTTAGACCTCAGCAAAATTCTCATAGGGAGTTTGAACAATGGAGCCCAGAAGCAAGTATTTGGGGAGGGGGGTAAGCAAGAAAGAGCACAGCAAAATGTGGAGGTTCCAGAGCTCTGCTCCTGTGAGCCCCTGTCCAAAATGAGGCCTTTGTGTATCACTCTGCAGTGAGTCATTCTGTTGCTGATTGCTGCTGCTCAAAGCTCTTGACAAAGGCTCCATGGCTCCCCTAGTATGTTGATACATTTTCCCAGAAACATGCTTAATGGCTGCTTCACAGCAGTTTTACTGCAGTGTGGTTGAACAAGGAATGCACGACTTTGCAAGCTGTAGCCAGTTGCTATTTTCTTCCAGAAGGGCATTAGGAAGAGCTTGGACCCCAGAACACCAGGGGAGGCATGGTGGCTCAGTGGTGGAGCATCTGCTTGGTAAACAGAAGGTCCCAGGTTCAATCCTCAGCATCTCCAACTAAAAAGGGTCCAGGCAAATAGGTGTGAAAAACCTCAGCTTGAGACCCTGGAGAGCAGGGGAGGGAAGGTGGCTCAGTGGTAGAGCATCTGCTTGGGAAGCAGAAAGTCCCAGGTTCAATCCCTGGCATCTCCAACTAAAAAGGGTCCAGGCAAATAGGTGTGAAAAACCTCAGCTTGAAACCCTGGAGAGCCGCTGCCAGTCTGAGTAGACAAGACTGACTTTGATGGACCAAGGGTCTGATTCAGTAAAAAGCAGCTTCATATGTTCATGTTCATCTACCAGCTGAAACTAGATAAATCACATGTGATTTCTTTGCACAGTCAGTGCTATAGCTTGGGTTGTGCAGATAATTTTTGTTACACATTGTTCCATGTTAACTACAGAAGGGTCCCTGCAAACATCTCCTAGTGCAGCATTTCTGTGATTGACAGTGGATTCTCTCCTAGGCTGTGTTTAATTCTCATATGGAAGCATGGGCAAAAGACGAGCCCTAATTCGTTCCTTCTCTTCTCCTACTGCAGATTGAAGCGGTTGGGAAAAGGGGCGGGGGGGGGGGTAGGGTTTCTTATCAGGCAAAGTGTAGCCAACTCTGAGATGGTAAATTCCTAGGTATTTAGAGGGGGGTGGCGCTTGGGGAGGGGAGGGGCATCAGTGGGGTACAGTGCTAGAGAACCCACCCTCCCAAGCAGCAAGGTTCCTCTGTGCTAAGCAGCAATTCATTAGGCATAGTTTTCCTTGAATTGCTCCTTCCTTCCTCCCTTCCCTACCTCATTCCTCCCTCCCTCCCTTCCTCCCTCCCTCCCTTCCTCTGGGGGCATTATTTCTCTCTGTGTTTGTGCCTCTTGCAGATGAGGTGGAATCTCACCGCTCACTTGCCCACGAGTGTCTCGGGGAGGCTCTGAGGATTCTCCGGCAGGTCATCAACAAGTACCCTCTGCTCAATACCTTGGAGACGCTGACGGCAGCAGGGACTCTGATCTCCAAAGTCAAAGGTCAGTAGACGATTCCCAATTCATCTGAATGTTGGGCAATAAATGGTAAAGGTTGCAGAAGAATGAACTTGAGTGATAGAACTGATGAGGACAGAAGGGATCATTACATAGAGCACACAAGGTCTCTCAGTGGCTACAAGCCATGGTGGCTGATGGGAACATTAACGTTCAGAGGCAGTAAAACTCTGAATCCCAGGGCCAGAAAGCAATATAAGGGAAGGCCTCGACCTCTCTGCCCTGTTGTTGGCCCTCCAGAGGAACAGGCTGGGCACTGTGTGAGACAAGATGCAGGACTAGATGGACCTAGCAGATGATCCAGCAGAGCTCTTCTGATGTTCTTATGAAGGCCTCGGCCTCTATGCCCTATTGTTGGCCCTGCAGAGGAACTGGCTGGCCACTGTGTGAGACAGGTTGCTGGACTAGGTGGACCACTGTTCTGATCCAGTGGGGCTCTTCTTATGTTCTTATGAAGGCCTCGACCTCTATTCCCTGTTGTTGGTCCTCCAGAGGAGCTGGTTGGCCACTTCGTGAAGCAGGACACTGGAGTAGATGGACCACTAGTCTGATCCAGTAGGGCTCTTCTTATGTTCTTATGAAGGCCTCAGCCTCTCTGCCCTGTTCTTCACCCTCCAGAACTGGTTGGCCACTGTGTGAGACAGGATGCTGGGCTAGATGGACCGCTGGTCTGATCCAGCAGGGCTCTTCTGATGTTCTTATGAAGGCCTCAGCCACCCTGCCCTGTTGTTGGCCCTCCAGAGGAACTGACTGGCCACTGTGTGAGACAGGATGCTGGGCTAGATGGACCACTGCTCTGATCCAGCAGGGCTCTTTCTTATGTTTTTATTATCTCAGGTTCACTCAAATAAAGGTGTGTGCTGGGGGGGGGAGGCAGAACTTCTGTCAGGAGATGTTTTGCACCACAAAATGGTAGCAAGAAATGTGTTTGGCAAGAGCCTTTCAAACCTGATAAGGAAGGCTTTAAACTAAATCCTGTGGGGCAGAGAGATAAAAATTCAAAGCCTACTATGATGCCAATAACTTGGAGGAGATAAGAACACTAAAGATGTGTGAGGAGGGTCAAATAGGCAGAGACCCATTGATTTGCAGGTAAGAACCGAAATGAAACACTTGGTGCACCTAAACTATGGTTTCTGATGTCTCTACACTAATGCACAGAGTATGGGAAACAAGGAGAAGGAACTTTTAGTCAGGGCCGGCGCGTGGGAGTAGGCCAAGTAGGCAGCTGCCCTGGGTGCCACTTGGCCTAGGGGCGCCATGAGGTGCCCCCTTTCCCTGCGGCTGCTGCCATCCATCCCCCCCTTGTGGCCACCTGCCTGCCGCCGTCCCCTCCCCATGGCCACCCACCACTGTTTGCGTCCCCGCCCAGTGCCGTTCGTCTCCCCGCGGCCAGCCGGAACCCTGCCCTCCCCTCCCTGCAGCCGCCTGCCTGCCCACTGGTTGCCCGGCTGCCGGCGTTTACTTCTCCTCGCCTGCTGCCATCCCCTGCCCACCACTGCCGTCCCCGCCGACCCCCTGCGCCGGTTGCTGGCTTGGCAAAGTCTGGAGGGGCGTGTGGCAGCGATGTCATTATTAAGTCACTGCCACACGCGCCCCCCCCCAGACTTTACCAAGCCGGTAGCTGGTGTGGGGGTGGGTGGGGATGGCAGGGGGCGAGGGGAAGTAAATGGCGGCGACCAGCAGGCGGGCAGGCAGTGGGTGGCTGCAGGGAAGGGAGGGGAGGGGAGTGACGTCCTTATGACATCATTGGGGCGCACGCAGGCTCTGCGTGCACAAAAAAAATGGGGGGCAGAGGTCAGGGGTTCCTCCTAGGGGCACAGGCACCCCTAGCCCCGGGCCTGCTTGTAGTCCTAATACAGGAAGGGGACTGTGACCTAATAGGCATTACTGAAACTTGGTGGGATAACACTCACAACTGGAATAGAAGGATTGAGGGGGCACAACCTGTTTAAAAGAAATAAACAAATAAGGAAAGGGGGAGGAGTAGCATCTTATGAGGAAATATATGAATTTGCCATCAGCTGAAAGCCTCTGGGTAAAAATAAAAGTATAATAGTGATGTTATAGTGGAGGTCTGCTATAGACCACCCTGCCAAGCAGAGAATTTGAATTAGACACTCTTAAAACAGACTGCAGAATTTTCAAAGAGACAGGACATTGGTAAATGTCTACTGCCTAGATATGTGTTGGAAGTCAACCTCCACAAAAATTAAAGGTCTAATAAATTCCTGATGTCTTCCTGACAACAAGGGGATTTGCCATCTTGGACCTGATTCTCTCTAACAGGGAAGAACGGGTTGATGAGGTGAAAATAGTGGTAGTGACCTGTGTAGTAGTGACCACGTAATTTTAGAATTTAAGATCTTGGGGAAAAGATCTTGTACATAGTCAGACATATAGACACAATAAACAAAAATACAGGTTGGACTTTAGAAAAGCTAATTTTAAGAAAGTTGTGGTGGATAGAATCCCATGGTCAGAAATACTTGAGAAGGGAGTTCAAGAGGGGTAAGGGCTTCTTAAAAGCATGATGTTAAAGGCACAATTACAAGCAGTTCTAATGAGAAGGGGAAAATGGGAAGAATATAAAGAAGCCAGGGTGTCTCCATACACAGCTTCATAGAAATCTGAGGATTTGAAAAAGACTCATTTAAGAAATGGAAGGAGTGCTCTATAACCAAGGATGAATATAAACAAATACCCAGTGCTTATAGCTCAGTATGAGGTTAAGCTAGCAAGAGATGCTAAATGTACCAAAAAGGGATTATATTTAGAGCAAGAATAAAAACAAGGAAGTGGGGGGAAAGGATTCAGCTAACTACCAACCTGTCAGCTCAGTGTCTATACCTGGAAAGATTTTAGAACACATTATAAGTCCCTGAGCATTTAGAAACCAGAAGGGAGTCGGTATTGTGCTGCCTTGCAGTAATCTGAGACAGGGATGGGAGTTTTCAGACACATGTTTTTTTTTTTCCCAGTAGGGTTTCGTGATTGAAGCAAGCCATTTCACACTGTTCCGCTTTTATCTCGCTTCCACCAGCACCAGCTGTTTTTGCCTGCTGGCTCGCGATCTCCAGCTTTTTTTGGGGGGGGGGGGAACGTCGGGCAAAGATCGCTATAGTGCTATAGCGATGTATCACAACAGCACCACCATAGAGATGGCTAGGCTCCATTGAGATAAGTTATCAGGTTTCAGCGGCGGCGATCTCTGGCATCTTAATGGAACCCAGGCATCCCTATGGTGATGCTGTTGTGATATGTTGCTATAGCGCTATAGCGATCTTAGCCTGACGTCCCCCCCCCCCCCCAAAAGCCAGAGATCGTGTGCCGCTGGGCGAAAAAGGGCGCGAAAACTGCTCCTGGATTAGATACTGGACATTTCACACAGTGCCCCATACCAATTTCAACCCGGAAGGAGGGGTTGAAAACTGGAAGAAGCTGCTCTTTGTTAGTAATGCCTCAGGCATGCCTCACTACCGGGACAGCCACGGGACTGTGTGAAAAGGTAGCAGCCAGTTACCTGTGTGAAAAGGTAGCAGCCAGTGGTCCGGTAGCAGTCAGTTACTGAGTCGGGTCTGTCTGAAATGCCAGCAGAAACCCGTTACTATTCAGTAACTGACCAGCTTCCATATCAGAATACATAGGCTGTGTGAAAAAGTTCTAAGTCAGCACGTGTTCCTGAAAAACAAGTAATGTCAAACTAATCTAATCGCCTGGGGAGGCGAAAGTGAAATTTTCACATGTGATGAAGTGAGGACAGAACTGCTCAATTCTGACTTTGCCTCAGTCTTCTCTTGCAGGAGACACGGCATTCAGGCTGACACAGAGAGAACACATGATGAGGGAAGGGATTAGCAGTTTATTATAGGCTTAGAGGTGGTACATGAACACCTCATTCTTTGAAATGAAAATAAGCCCTTGGGGCTAGATGAATTGCATCTGAGGATACTAAAGGAACTTGCTGATGTAATTTTGGAGACACTGTCCATTATTTTTGAGAATGTTTGTCGAACAAATGAAGTGCAGGAAGACTGGAGATAAGCAAATGTTGTCCCCTTCGTCAAGTGTAGGGGGGGGAGGATTCAGCTAACTACCAACCTGTCACCTCAATGTCTATACCTGGAAAGATTTTAGAACACATTATCAGTCCCTGAGCATTTAGAAATATATGGCTGTGATTATTAAGTCAGCACGTGTTCCTGAAAAACAAGTAATGTCAAACTAATCTAATCTCTCTTTTTTTGAGCAAATTGCCACCTTGTTTGGATCAGAAGAATGCTGTAGACACAGTTTATCCTGATCTCAAAGAGGCTAAGTTTCCACAAGATATTCTTGCTGACAAGTTGATAAAATGTGGTTTAGATCCTATTACCGTAAGGTGGATTTGTAACTGGTTGACAGATCACACCCGAAGCGTGCTTTTAAATGGTTCCTCATCCTCTTGGAGAGGAGTGATGAGTGGAGTGCCTCAGGGATCTGTCCTGGGCCCTGTGTTGTTCAACATCTTTATAAATGACTTGGATGAAGAAACAGAGCTCATTAAATCTGCAGATGATACCAAATTGGGAGGAGTAGCAAATATAGTAGAAGACAGAATCAAGATACAAGATGATCTTGACAGACTGGAAAACTGGGCTAAAACTATTAAAATGAATTTTAACAGAGTTAAATGTAAAGTTCTGCATTTTGATAGGATAAATTAAATGCATAATGATAGGATGGGGAAGACTTGTCTTGGCAGTAGCACATATGAAAAGTTTCTAGGAGTAGACCGTACACTGAACATGAGTCAGCAGTGTGATTCAATAGCTAAAAAGGCAAATGCAATTTTGGGCAGCATCAACAAAAGTGTAGTGTTCAGACCACATGGAGTGATGGTGTCACTTTATGCTGCTCTGGTTAGACCTCTCTTGGAGTATTGTGTTCAGTTTGGGGCACCACAATTTAAGAAGAATGTTGACAAGTTAGAATGTGTCCAGAGTAAGGTTAACAGATCCCTTTTGGCAACCAGTGGGGAATGCGGGCAGGGCCGGCTCGCCCACTAGGCAAACTAGGTGGTTGCCTAGGGTGCTGGGAGGTGGGGTGTGCCAAATTGGGCTCCCCCCCTCCCGGTGCCCATGGCAAATGCCTAGTTTGCCTGCCTCTCTCTTCTCCTCCCCCCCCATCTTGTTCCTCTTGCCATATGTATCCAGCTATGCAATGCTGTGCTTGTGCTAGTTATGCTGCTTTGATGTAGTTGCTGCTTGTTGCTTATCTGAAGGGAGGATGGCATGTCTGGGAGCTGGCTAGTTGCTATGTAACCAAGGCCACGAACAGGAGGAGAAGCGACCTGAGAACTGATAACGGCACCTGTAGTGATGAGAGCTTAATAGAAACCCCGCACAAAACCCCTACTTTAGCTTGGCGCGCTTTGGCTTGAATTATAACGGTCAGGGCAAAGGTTTATAAGATGGGAGAACTGGCGGGCTTGCCAGTTCTGACAACACGTGTGTATGCCCATGAAGCTGAAATAAAGACCTTGAACTCTACTTGTCTTTTCCTTGGCTCTGGGTCTGACAGCTGCCGTCACCCTCCCTGCCTCCGCTGCTGAGCCGAGGCTGGTCCTTACCAGCTGGCGCGACTTCTAATGCTTTGAAGGGCCCATGAGAGGAGACTTCACTCTCCCTCACTTCTGGTTTCAGGAAGGAGGGGGAGTAAGGACCAGACTCAGTGGTGGCAGCAACGACCGGGGGGAAGGGGGGGACCGAGCGTGGCGCTGGCTTGCAGCGCCGCAAAGGGAGTCAGGGAGGTAAGGATCAGCCTCGGTGGGGGGGGGGCGATGGAGCATGGCACTGCCTTGCAGCGCCATGAACGGAAGGAGGCGGCCGTGGCAGGAGGGGGGGGGGGCGGCAGCCATGGAGCCTGCCTGGAGCGCCACATGCCCACGAGCTGGCACTGGATGCGGAGGACTTGCCTGGAGAAAGAGAACGGCCCATGCCTCATTTCTGGCATCACATAGGAAGTGATGTCATGACACCAGCAACATCCAGGTGATGCTCTGGATTTGAACAAAAACTCTATGGTAAAACCAGCTTCTACCATAATATCACTTCCTGTGAGACACCAGCCACAAGAACTGGCCCTTTCTCTTTCCCCAGGTAAATTCCCCTGCCAGCAGTAGGAAAGGCACTGGGGGTGGGATCTGGCAATCTGAGTCCAGAGGAGAGCAACTAAGATGGTGAGGGTCTGGAGACCAAGTTCTACAACGAAAGGCTGAAGGAGCAGGGTATGGTTAGCCTAGAGAGGAAATGACTGAGAGAGATGACTAAGAACTTGAAGAGCTGTCATATAGAGGATGGTGCGAAGTTGTTTTCTGTGGCCCCAGAAGGTAGGACCAGAACCAACAGGTTGAAATTAAATCACAAGAGTGTCCAGCTAAACATCAGGAAGAACTTCCTGACAGTTAAAGCAGTTCTTCTGTGGAAGAGGCTTCCTTGGGAGGTGGTGGGCTCTCCTTCTTGGAGGTTTTAAAGCAAAAGCTAGATGGCCACCTGACAGCAATGGCTGACTCTGTGACTCATGAATTTAGTCAGGGCTGGAAGGGATGAGTCAGCTTTTGGCTCTCATGACCCTTTCCTGTATGCCCAGGGGAATGCCAGGAAGGAATTTCCCCCCAGGTGAGATTGGTCCAAGGATCCTGGAGGTTTTTTGCCTTCCTCTGGGCATGGTGTAAACAAATGCCAGGACCACAGAGACTTACAACCAGGAAATGACAAGACAATACTTTCTGTGTACAAAACAATATCAAAATATTATTAAAGTGATTCCTTCTTTGCAATACAATATTACAATGATTACAATACAAATTTACAGTGACAAAAATACCATCCTGAGCACACAACTCCGCTACAGTCCATCTCTTCCAGCCGTATGTTTTTGTGTTTCTCTAGAGAGCCTGGAGAGCCACTACTAGTCAAAAGGGCAGGGCCAAGTGGGTTTGACTCAGTAGAAGGTGGCTTCGTGGCTTCATTCTCTGATACCTTCATGAGCCCCACATTCTTCCTGTGCTGACTGAGGAGAACGTGTGAATCTGTCTTTTTCGGGTCAGAAAGGAGGGGCGTGTGATGGCAGGAAAGAAGGAAGGAGGCAGTGGCTGATGTAACCACTCTGTCTCACAAAAACATGAGTGCACTTAGCTGCTCAAGCATCCGGTACCCTGAGCATGGTAACCACAACACACCACTGGCTGTTTGTTTTCTAGTGAATCTGCCAAGCAGTTTACTTAGCCGTGACACCCTTTTAGCAGCAAGTGAATTTGGGGCACATAAACGTTTCCCCACGACACACTCATACTGACACTGGTGGTTTCAGATGCCTTTGGGGATAGGTCTACACCATTACGAAATGAATCATAGAGTCAGAAGGCACCTCCAAGGTCATCTAGTCCATCCCTCTGCACAATGCAGGAAATTCACAACTACTTCCCCTTCACACACACCCTAGAGATCCCTGGTGCATGCCCAGAAGATGGCAAAAAAACCCTCCAGGATCCATGGCCAAACTGGTCTGGAGAAAAATTGCTTCCTTAATGGTAAGTTGTACTTCAGCTAAGAAGGCAATACAGCCCATGGGACTGTCCTGTTTAACTATTCTCTTTCTTCTTCAGTGAGCTTGACAAATTTGGTAAATATTGGATCCTTGAACAGAGAACATTTTAAAATGGGAGAGAATCAAGCTGGGGGGGAAAGCCAGATGGGAGCTGTACAGACAGACAGACAGACAGATGATAGATTAGATAAGTGATAGATGGATGGATGGGTGTCAGACAGACTCACAGACAGAGTGTGTTAGACTTTTATTCCAAGGAGTCCAGGGCAGCATATGTGGTTCTCTCCTCATCCGTTTTATCCTCACAACAACCTTGTGAGGTAGGCTGGACTGAGAGTATGTAACTGGCCTTCGGTGACCCAGACAGCTTCGTGGCTGCTTTTGCCAATTCTAGCTCAACCCTCTAACACTGCATACCATTCACAGCCTTAGAAAAAGACATGGATGTTTCACCAGATGGTTGAAGCAGGAACTTGGCAAACTGCTTCTCTCTTTTCCTCCTGCCATAGCTTTATTTTCTAATCCCTTTTTTTGCTGATTTTTCACCTAAATTACCTTTTTAAAAAAATGTACATTATATTTATATCCCTCCCATTCTATGCAGACTCAAGGCGGCTAACAGCATAAAATACACAATGAACAATAAGCAATATTAAAACAATCAAACAATCAAATAAATCGCAATGGCGCTACTTCAGGCGGATCATATAATAATTTTCCTATCTCATGAAGGTTTTTAGCCAATTGATGTTTGCTACTCAGGCAGTCAGATTTTTCCTGAGAGCTAGGTGAAAAGCACCAAAGCCGGTATAATCCTGAACGGCCCAGCCCTGCATTATTTCGAACATCTCGGTGCAAAGTGATGGGGGGGGGCAGGGGGGAGAGGAGTCTGATGGTGTTTTTTCTCCCCTCTTTGCAGGTTTCAATTATGAAGCAAAGAACGAAGGAGACAAGCGGGAATTCGAAAAGGCCCTGGAGACGATTGCCGTCTCTTTCAGCAGCACGTAAGTGAATGCCTCACTCTGACCTGGATTGTGGCCCAGGCTAGCCTGATCTCGTCAAATTTCGGAAGCTAAGCAGGGTCAGGCCAGGTTAGTCCTTGGATGGGAGACTGCGAGGAAGTCAAGGTTGCTGCTGAGAGCCAGGCAATGGCAAACCACCTCTGTTCAACTGTTGCCTTGAAAACCCTATCGGGTCTCCATGTGTCTGCTATGATTTGATGGCACTTTTCACCACCGAGTGAATACCTTGGGTGAGAGCACAGATCCAAAGCTGATTCCTGCACTGACATGCCCCATAACCAGGCCCGGTGCTAGGGGTTGTAGAGCCCCAAGCCGAAGCCCGCACACCCGCCCCCTCCTAGGGTCCCTTCATGGAAGTGATGTCATTGGGTCCCTCTGAAGTGGGAGAAGGCCAAGCAAGTGGGTGCAGGCGGCATGTTCTTTCTTTGGGAATGCGTGTCTCGGCAAGCTCCACCTCTTGCCCGGCCCACTACGGCTTCAGAGGGACCCAGAAACGAGGCCGCCTCCTTCTTTCATCACAAGAATGAAGGACGCAGCCTCTTCCCACAAGGGGCAGGGCAGGCTGAGCCATGTGTTCTCAAAGAAAGAACGTGCAGCCTGCACCCCCTTGCTTGGCCCTCTCCCAATGACATGACTTCCCCTAGGAGGGGGCAGGAGTGCTGGCTTCGGCCTGGGGTGCTAGAACCCCTAGGGCCAGGCCTGGTTATGGGGCACGTCCGTGCAGGAATCAGCTTTGGATCTGTGCTCTCATCCAAAGTATTCACCCCTTGTCTGGCCCTCCCCCGGAAAAGAGAGATCCAGAAAGAGACTGCCTCCTTATTTCTTGCCTCTTCCTGGCTCCCTCTGAAGCCAGAGAGGGCCGGGCAAGAGACATTTGGGCTGGCATGAGCGGGGAGGGGGAGCCCTAGGTGACTGCCTACTTCGCCGACTCCCACGTGCCAAGCCCTTCCCATAACACCTTCTAACCATTCCAGAGTATGTGGAAATTTAAGAATCAGCCCATCCAACAGTTCTTGTTCTTTTTTATTTCTCATACTTTCTCTGTCATCTATTTTAGGTCGATAAAGGTGAAGGTAGTTCCCTGTGCAAGAACCAAGTTGTTACCAACCCATGGGGTGATGTCACATCATGACGTTTTCTTGGCAGACTTTTTACGGGGTGGTTTGCCATTGCCTTCCCCAGTCATCTACACTTCCCCCCCAGCAAGCTGGGGACTCATTTTACTGACCTAAGAAGGAGGGAAGTCTGAGTCAACCTTGAGCCAGCTACCTGAATCCAGCTTCCACTGGGATCAAACTCAAGTCATAAGCAGAGCTTGGGCTGCAATACTGCAGCTGACCACTCTGCACCACAGGGCTCTCACTAAGGGTAAAGGTCAGCCCATCCAACTGTGCAAGCACCAGTCATTTCCCATTCTGGGGTGATGTTGCATCACATCATTTTCATGGCAGGCTTTTTACAGGGTGGTTTGCCATTGCCTTCCCCAGTCCTCTACGCTTCCCCCCCAGCAAGCTGGGTACTCCTTTCACCGACTTTGGAAGGAGGGAAGACTGAGTCAACCTTCAGCCACCTGGGGGAGCATCATGTGGGTGTTCGTTCTGTTCTTTTGCTGTATGGACTTATTATAAACTGTGCACTAAATGTTTGCTTGCACACTTTTTGTGTGAGAGTGATCATTCAGCCAGTGAGGTTTTGAAGGATATATTGTGTCTACCTGAACCCAGCTTCCGCCAGGATCGTACTCAGGTCTTGAGCAGAGCTTGGACTGCAGTACTGCAGCTTACCACTCTGTGCCACGGGGCTCTATTGTCATCTGTTTTTGTTCACATCATTTTCATTCTTGTAGCAACCCATCCTCTCTTTCCTTTTCCACCATGGGCACCATTTTAACGCCCTTTGTACATAAACACAATATGCAGCTGACACACACAATTAATGTTGAAAAACAAATCCAGTTGTGGAGGTGAGGTGGGAGAATTGACAAAAAGGACCTGCTGTGAAAATACAGACTGTAGTATCTCCAAGTTTCTTTCTTGCAAAGGAGAATGAAAAAACACACACAGATAGATGGATTCCATTCATTTAGAGCAGGGGTCCTCAAACTTTTTAAATAGGGGGCCAGTTCACTGTCCCTCAGACTGTTGGAGGGCCGGACTGCCGTTACTGTACAAGGCCGCGGGCCGTCAGTTCTCCGTCTTCTGCATCTCTCTCCCTTCCCCACACCACACACCCCAGCCTGGGAACTCACCTCACCTCGGTATCGCCTCACACTCTGTCTCTGCCGCCTCAGCCCAGTGCCGGAAGTGTGCATTGCTAACGCGAGTTTAGATCGAATGTCACTTCCGGTCTGATTTTGCCATAACCCGGCGGGCCGCATAAACGTCCTCAGCGGGCCGCATCTGGCCCGCAGGCCATAGTTTGAGGACCCCTGATTTAGAGAATTCCATTTATCCAGGGCTGCATCCATACAGGGAGGATTTCTCATGTCTTTGTCATTTGCTGCAAAGGTAGTTTTGGACACGCTTTCCTCTGTTTACAACCCTTTCCCCTTCATTTTCCTCTTGCTGTGCCATCATTGGGCCTTCTAAAAATTGGTACCACCACCAATCAGTGTTCCCTCTAAGCTGAGTTAGTGTGAGCCAACTCATAGTTTTTTAGCCTCCAGCTCACACCTTTTTGTCTCAGCTCAGGAAGGAGGACCTCAGAGCCAACTGATTCATGCAGCAGCTCACCACTTTCATGCCAGGAACTCACAAAGTGGAATTTTTGCTCACAAGACTCCAAAGCTTAGAGGGGACATTGCCGCCAAAGGCTAATAATAGATTCTTAATAAGCCATTCAAAATTACAAAAACTGAACGGCAGCCAGGCATACCAGCAGCATAAAACCAAACATGAAGCCATCTTCAAAATTCAGAGAGATAATATATGTTTTAAAAATTAGTATATTAATCTAAATAGATTTATCTATTAAATTCTAATCTAAATGCCTAACTGAAGTAGCCTGGAAAAGGGCCACAGACTTACTTTTTTCTTTTTTTTAAATGAAAGTTGGGAATTCAGAGGACACCGGTGACTGTGCCAGTTGATAATTATAGTGCCCTGGTATTACAGGCAAAAATACCAGAAGGGTAAATTTAGTGGTTTGATCAAACGTGGAATAAAACAGAGTACTTTTTCACCCCACTGCTCAGTAGCAAAACTAGGAACTCTGTGGTTAGTTCCACACTAACTGTTCAGTCTGGAATTGCCACAAAATGTCTCTTCAGTTTTAGGAGTCTGAAGGATCATTTTCTCCCATAAGTTCCTTTGTTTGTAGCAGGAGCTCCTTTGCATATTATGTATTACAGGAAAATGTAAGCTCTTAGAGGACTGGCTACATCAGAGGGGTGTAGCCTAATATGCAAAGGAGCTCCTATTACAAAAAAAGCCCTGCCCCTCGCTCTTGATCCTTAGGAAGCCACTGAAGATGGTGGTTTTATTTGTGATGGAAAGGAAAGGTCCCCTGTGCAAGCACCAGTCGTTTCCGACTCAGGGGTGACGTTGTTTTCACAACATTTTCACGGGGTGGTTTGCCATTGCGTGCCCCAGTCATCTACACTTCCCCCCCCCCCCCCGCCAGCAAACTGGGTACTCATTTTACCGACCTCAGAAGGATGGAAGGCTGAGTCAACCTCAAGCCGGCTACCTGAACTACAGCTTCCGCCAGGGATTGAACTCAGGTCATGAGCAGAGCTTTGGACCGCAGTACTGCAGCTTTAACACTCTGCACCATGGGACTGGTTATTTGTGACAGCATTTGATTAATTTCCGTTGTTCTGCCATCTGGCAGTTTTAAATTATGTAGTGGATTTTATATGTTTTTGTTTTGTATTGCTGTTTGTATCATAAGCTGCCTTGAGGTCCTATAAGGTTGAAGGGTGACTGATTAAAATAAAACAATAATAAATAGCAGCCAATTCCATAGCTATTTCATTGTTTTGTGTTCTATAATTTGCATCTTCCATCTCCTTTTTGGAGCTGATTTGCGGCAATTTTTTCATCTCAAACCGCAATGGTAGTGCAAGGTGATCTCACCTGGACAGTCAAATGTTGATGTGTCTTCCCAATGGGACTACCCTTCTTTTCTTCGAGTAATTTTTATTCCTACTCTGATTTTTAATTCTTTTACAGCATCATCCCATTCTTATGGCCTGTTTCATTTTCAGATCGTTCATTTAACCATTGGTTGATTTTGGGCGGTCTTTTGTTTTTCTCTCTATTGTTGTTTGCCCTCATGGGCGTGCTTTTCACCAGGTAAAGAAATATACCCACTAATTTGCAAACTCCTAAAGGGTAGAATCAGGACTTTTTGGGAGCAGGAACGCACAGGAACACAGTTCCAGCTGGCTCAGCATCAGAGGGTGTGGCCTAATATGCAAATGAGTTCCTGCTGGGCTTCTTGTACCAAAGAAGCCCTGTGTGAAACATCAGGGGTGTGGCCTAATATACAAATGAGTTCCTGCTGGGCTTTTTCTACAACAAAAAGCCCTGGGTAGAATTGACCTTAGGCGGCACAGAAGTCTCACCTCTTATGAGGCATTTGTCAAACACATAACCCTAGCCACTTATGCAAAGCCACAAAATAGGCATCGTTCGCAATGCTGTTGTCTTTTTTCTTTTGTGGTGTGGCACTTTCGCGCTGAAATACTAGATTGATAAAAGAAGAGAAGTGGGGTGCCTGTGACATATTCTTTCTTTCACAGAGTCTCCGAATTCCTCATGGGGGAGGTTGACTGCAGTACGCTGCTCTCTATCCCTCTTAGCGACTACAATCAGGTGAGGAGCACCAGTGACCTCTGCTCAAAGGAAGGGGGGGATTGTGTCTGGGTTGCTATGTCTGTGTTGAGCGCCACACCATGGCTTGGGGAATTTCTAGAGAGATTTGGAGGTGCAGCCTGTGGAGGGAGGAGTTCGGGAAGGGATTTCACCTAGAATCTCAGGGGTGTTGAACTCATTTGCTATGAGGGCCGAATCTGGCATAAATGAGCCCTTCTTGGGCCAGGCCGTGTCAGACCGGGCTTTGGTCTTAAAGGCGCTTTCTTTGTATTTCTCCCATGGGATCCAGGGTACTGGGCAAAAGAAGCTCTGGCTCTTTCCTTTCTTCACCAAGGGATGAGGAGGGGGAGGAGCCTCAGTCAATAGAAGGGAGGCTTGGCTCAGTAGCTCTGCTGTGCGATTGAGAGCCTGGCAAAGCAAGCTACCCCTCCTCCCCAAGGGAGGAGCCTCAGCTAATGGAGAAAACAGAGGCTTTGCTCTGTAGCTCCTGTGCGACTGAGCAAGCCTGGCAAAGCAAGCTGTGATGCAGAAGGAAGCAAGAGAGAGGGAGATGGAAGAAAAACAGCCAGTTGCTTGAGGGCCTGATAGGAGCCCTCTGGGGGCCTGATTCGACCCCCAGGCAACATGTTTGACACCTCTGGTCTATGGTATACGAGTAGGGGTCCCCAATGTGGGGCCCATGGCTGCCATGATGCCCACCAACTCCTTTCCTGGAACCCGCCAAGTATTTTTAGAAAGAGGGCAGGGTAAGGCAGGGCTTTTGCCTGGCAGCCTTCTGATTGGCTGTGCAGATTAGAAGGCATCCTGTTAAACAGGGCTTCGGCCTTTAATGTGGAAGAGGCACTAGGAGAGTTCTGCATTCCTAACATGTTATAGTTGGCCCCGTCTTATGGCAACCATTTTGTTTTTGCACCCACTTTCCTGTGTCAGAAATCCAAATGTGCCCACAGACTCAAAAAAGTTGGGGAGCCTTGCCATAGGGTTTGCCCTCTGAAGCTGCCATTTTCTTCAGGGGGAACCGACCTATATCTGGTAAGGTTACCAATCCCTAGGTAGGGGAAGGGGATCCCCTGGTTTGGAAGCCCTCCCCCCGCTTCAGGGTCATCAGAAAGCAGGGGCAGGGGGGAGGGAAATGTCTGCTGGGCACTCCATTATTCCCTATGAAGACCAATTCCCATAGGGTATAATGGAGAATTGATTCACAGGCTGGGGGGGGGCTGTTTTTGAGGTAGAGGCACCAAATATTCAGTATAGCATCTGATGCCTCTTTTCAAAAGACTCTCCAAGTTTCAAACAGATTGGGCCAGGGGGTCCAATTCTGTGAGCCCCCAAAGAAGGTGCCCCTATTCTTCGTTATTTCTAATGGAGGGGAGGTATTTAGAAGATATGCGGTCCCTTTAAATGTGATGGCCAGATCTCTCTTTGGAGTTCATTTGTGCTTGTCACAACCTTGCTGCTGGCCCCACCCCAATGTCTCCTGGCCGCACCCCCAAAGTTCCCAGATATTTCTTGAATTGGACCTGGCAACCCTAATATGTGGTCAGAAGATGAGTTGTAGTTCCAGGGGAAGTCCAGGCTCCACCTGAAGGCTGGCCACTCTAACTCTGAACCAAGGGTTGGCAACACCAGCAAGGGGTGGGAAAGAGTCTTCCAGGAGTCGGGGGACAGGGCGATGTCGCTGGGGAACTTTGTACAATCAGGTATCCAAACCCAAGAACCAAGGTAAAATGGGACACTGCCCCTCCAAGTGTTTTGCTATGATGGTATGAAAGTGAGATTTGAATCCAGACAGGTAGCATTTACAAAAGAGTATGAATGCCAGCATAATAGAGATTAGACACGCATTACAAAATTATAGCCCTGCAAGAAGCTGTAATTCTGGTCATTTCAGGTCGTCATTCATGTCCTCCATGTCAAGACCCCGGCAGTTCAGTAACTCATACCAATCATGTGAAAGAGTTAAGTTTATTACTGATAGACCTGAAGGCAAAACAGGGTTTTGCTAAGACTGAAACTCTAGGCAATATGGCTCCAATATATACGCATCTCGGAACTGTTACATAGTCAATGAAAAGCGGGAAAACTTGGCAGGGATCTTTTGTGGGAGATTGCCCCCCAATGCCCTCAGAATGCAGGTGGTTATCAAGCTTGCTTTAGCAACAACCTTGAGATGGTGCTTCAAGCCCACAGAGTGTCTTCTATAATACGTTACAAAGATAACAGCAAGCAAAACGTGGGGGAAGCAAGCAACAAAAACAGCACCAGGGTTCACATCATGTTCAGAATACTCAGTTATATCTCAAAGCAATATATCATGGCAAGGCTCTTGACACTCCAAACTTTGTCTTTTGTCCTTTAAAAAAAGGGTAAAGGGAGTCCCCTGTGCAAGCACTAGTCGTTTTCAACTCTGGGGTGACGTTGCTTCCACAACGTTTTCACAGCAGACTTTTTACAGGGTGGTTTGCCTTTGCCTTCCTCAGTCGTCTACACTTTCCCCCCAACAAGCTGAGTATTCATTTTACCGACCTCGGAAGGATGGACAGCTGAGTCAACCTGGAGCTGCAGACCTAAATATTTATATATTAGCACATATTATATTTGTATATTCTTTAAAAAATTGAGATCCACAGAGCTGGCAAAGTGAATGGATTTTCACCATTTTAGTTCTCACTGCAAACTGGAATTGTTCCTCTCATCACTGTGTGAGCCAGTGTGATATAGAGATGAGAGTCTCAGACTAGGATCTGGGAGACCTGTGTTCGAATCCCCACTCAGCCATGATGTCTCTCAGCCTGGCTCACCTCACAGGGCTTCTGTGAGGAAAAAATGAAGGAAGAGGAAATGATCTATGCCACCTTGAGCTCCTCTGAGGAAAGGAAACATGAAATCTTGATAGATTTGAGACTCTTGCTGGGTTACCTCAGCGTTACCTAGTTCACAGGGTGGTTATGAAGGTAACACAGGCCAGAAGAGAACACTGCAAGCCTCTTCGGGTCTCCACTGAAAAGCAAGGCAGGATATAAATGAAGTCAACAAATCCACAATAGCTCTCTCTTTCTTTTCTGTCACAATAATGGCTTTCTCATTTTTTTCTGACCACTGCAGTCTATGGAAAATATATACACCAGGATAACTGGACAGGGAACAGAAGAGATCCCAACCGGCATGGAAGACTTCAATTCGAGTAAATACCCAGTCGAGCATCTTTTTTCCATAGGCTTTTGGCTGTTGGGAAGCCTCATCCTACACCTCTTCCTAGAATCAGACCTATTGGGGCCACAATATTATATGCACTGCGTCTAGGGCAGAATCTGGAGGCCTTTGAAATGGATTTGGAGTTTCTCACCTTCAGTTTCTGGCTCAGTACAGACATCATGGAAACAGCCCTGGCTCCTTTTGACTGGGGTTATTTTCTGAGATTTCAGCTCATGGGGCTTCCCAGGGTCCTGCCCCTGTGAGGTGTCCCCTGATGTCACAGCTGGACAAATGGCTGGGGGTGAGGGAATGACATCACTTCTGCTCGCCGTGTCCACATTGCCCGAGGGGGGTTTCTTGGGTGTTGCCCCAGGTGGTGGCTTCCAGGTCTTCACCTGAGAGTGACATTGCCGCTTCATCCAATGTTTCCACTCTCATATCCCCCTGTCCAGCATCTCCCGGGATACCTGGCAACCCCACAGCTCACAGATGAGCACCCAGATCCAGGTTTGCTTTGATGACGGCTGGTTTCATCACCTACATTTTGGGCCAGGAGTCTCCATAACTGGGGAGGGTGCAAAGGTGCTGCTGGGGAACAAGCCAGGATTAGAGCCAAATGTCCGCATTTGTATGCTACCTGTGTTTAATCAACCCACGTAAGACTGTAGTTAGATGGACCCTAATTAGCCACAAGTGGTGTTGCTAAGTTTCCTGCTTTGCCAGACTACCTGCCCTTCCCTTTGAGCTCCCTCTGCTGCCCAGCGCAGCAAGAGCAAAATGAGGAGGTGGAATCTGCATTGCAGGACCCTATAACATTTATTTATTTGCTTGTTTATTATATTCGATTTATAGCCTGTCCTTTCCCGAATGGGCTCTGAGCGGGTAACAACAATCAATAACATAGACAGAGTTTAAAACATTCATAGAATAAAACAATATAACAATCTGAAAACAAACTCTAATTCTGCAGTTGGTGGTATCCATTGCCTCCACTCCTTCCATACATTCCCCAGCTGGTGTAAGATAAAAATGTGGCAACATAAATCTGTAATGGAAAAATGGTCTCCTTTTTTAAGAATCCATTTTGCTAATTATTTAACTTTGTCTTAATTTGTGTAACATTACTGGTGAGTTTATGTTGTTTCATATTTTGGGACTTTATGTTTTTCTGTAAGTTGTTTGAGTTTATAATAAAGAAAAAAATTATTTTAAAAACTGGCTCGACAGAGCTATTTCATTGGGGTCCCTGCAGTAGGGAGGCCACAGAATAACAAAATGTCCACCGCCTCAGTTGAATGCCTGGCGGAACAGCGGTCTTACAGGCCCTGCGGAACTGCCACAGTCCCTGCAGGGCCCAAATCTTCAACTGTAGCTTATTCCACCAGGTAGGGACCAAGACAGAGAAGGCCCTGCCCGGGTTGAGGCGGAGTGGACTTCTTTGGGGCCAGGGATCACCAGCAGATGTTGACCCATGGAGCATAAAGTTCTCCGGGGGGTTTACGGAAAGAGGCAGTCTTGCAGATATGTTGATGCCAGACCATTCAGGGCTTTGAAGGTCAGAACCAAAACTTCTGGTCTTGCACCATCACACCACCTGACGGCCTGCACCTCCCCAAATTCCAAGGGGTGGCTGGCCAAGGGCTGGCAACCCTAAGTTAGTTACTGGAATGTTCCTCATACAGACCATCTCAATAACCACAGACCAGTCCAATAATGACTTGTATGCGGTCTGAACTGAGCATCTTTCTCCTGTGGAAAGAACTGGATCTCCCAGTAGGGTTTCCAGCTGCCCGGTCCAGGTTGGAGGGCAGGTTTCTGCTCTTTCATGGGCTCCTCCCTGCCTGCAAATGCCCCCCCCCAAAAGGCATGGTGATGTCAACCATGGAAGTGACATCATTGCACTGCCAACACTCTAGTTTTTGGACAAAACTCTATGGTAAATTTAGGCTCAAATCACAACTTTGTCCAATAACTAGAGTATCACCATGTGACATTGACAATGTGATGACAACACTTCTGGATGATGTCATCACTTCATGAGCTCAACAGAATCTCCCAGCAAGGCCCAAAGATCCCCCTGCCAGGAAGAAGGGGTTCCTCTGAAGGGCCAGAAGGACCTGGCAACCATATCTCCCAGACAGATTCTTTTCTGGGGAGGGGGGGGGGAGGTATCCACAGTTTTCTCTCTCAGAATCTGCGCCCTGTGACAACTGTTTCTTTTACTAGTGGGTGGGGCCAGGTGAGGTTGTGGGCCCCTGGAGATTTGATTGTGCAGGTCTTCAAAAATGCTGCTTCAGCAGCAGCTGCCCATTCACCACAAGGATCTTAAGGGTAGGACTGGAGGTGAGCTTCAGCCACAGTTTTTTGTCTGGCTCCGCTTTCTGCAGCAACCATTTTGTGGCAGCACCTTCCATGCTGTGTCAGAATTCCAAAGGTGCCACAAGCTCAAAGAGGTTGGGGACTCCTGATTTAGAGCGCAGAACTATATGCTATATATAATGAAAGTGCTGCTTGTGCAGCCACACTTATCTCTTACCCCTCTTCTCTGGTTACTCTCCATGTCTTGCAGACTGTTTGTCGGTGGAAGAGGTTGATATCCTTCTCCAGAAGTCTGAGGGTGGGGTGGAGATTGCCCTCCAGTATGCCAAGAATATCTCCAAGTACATGAAGAACCTCATAGCCTACCTGGAGAAGAGGACCACACTGGGTGAGCTGGAGGAGGAGGGGTGGCCGCTGGGCTGAGCCACACTCTGGTGGGGTTTTGAAGCATCCTCTGTCCCTACAGTCAGCCAAAAATAGGTTGAGGAACAAACAAAAACCAGTACAGAAAACAAACGTAACCCTAATAGAACAATTATACTTTAATAAATTGCACAAGATATAAATTAAGAAGCATTCAAATAAAAAAGCATGTAGAGCAAGCATATAGAGGCCTTCATAAGAACATAAGAAAGAGTCCTGCTGGATCAGACCAGTGGTCCATCTAGTCCAGCATCCTGTCTCAGACACTGGCCAACCAGTTCTTCTGGAGGGCCAAGAACAGGGCAGAGAGGCTGAGGCCTTCATAAGAACATCAGAAGAGCCCTGCTGGATCAGACCAGTGGTCCATCTAGTCCAGCATCCTGTCTCAGACACTGGCCAACCAGTTCCTCCGAAGGGCCAACAACAGGGCAGAGAGGCTGAGGCCTTCATAAGAACATCAGAAGAGCCCTGCTGGATCAGACCAGTGGTCCATCTAGTCCAGCATCCTGTCTCACACAGTGGCCAACCAGTTCTTCTGGAGGGCCAAGAACAGGGCAGAGAGGCTGAGGCCTTCATAAGAACATCAGAAGAGCCCTCCTGGATCAGACCAGTGGTCCATCTAGTCCAGCATCCTGTCTCACACAGTGGCCAACCAGTTCTTCTGGAGGGCCAAGAACAGGGCAGAGAGGCTGAGGCCTTCATAAGAACATCAGAAGAGCCCTCCTGGATCAGACCAGTGGTCCATCTAGTCCAGCATCCCATCTCACACAGTGGCCAACCAGTTCCTCTTGAGGGCCAACACCAGGGCAGAGAGGCTGAGGCCTTCATAAGAACGTAAGAAAGAGCCCTCCTGGATCAGACCAATGGTCCATCTGGTCCAGGATCCTGTCTCACCCAGTGGCCAACCAGTTCCTCTTGAGGGCCAACACCAGGGCAGAGAGGCTGAGGGCCTTCCCTTGATGTTGCCTTCTGGCTCTGGGATTTAGAGGGTTAGTGCCTCTGAATGTCAAGGTTCCCCTCAGCCACCATGGCTGGTAGCCACTTATTGACCTATCCTCCATAAATTCATCTGTTTCCTTTTTAAAGCTGTTTATTCCTGCGGCCATCACTACATCCTCTGGCAGCAGATTCCACATTTCAGTCACCCTCTGTGTAAAGTAGTATTTCCTTATGTCCGCCCTGGTTCTGTCCTGTTAAAAAGGAAATATGCATCCTTTGTTCGTGGTCAGTAGGAAAAGCTAATTTCTCTCCACCCGCTTCCTCCACAGCAACATGTTTGGGGGTTTTTTTGGTAAGGCCTTCCTCCCCATCCTGACGGCTGCTGCTTTTATCATTCTTTTTCCTTCCAGAAATAGAATTTGCCAAAGGGATTCAGAAGATGGTGAACACCTGCAAACTACCCATCACTCAGGAGGTAGCTCTGTGTTTCAGTTGCCAACTCCAGGTTATGAAGTTCCTGGAGATTTGGGGGTGGAGCCTGGGTAGCGAAGGCTTTGGAGACAGGAGGGACCTCCAGCCTGTGTTCTTAGGCTAAGGTTACCAGATCTGGATCTCTGTTGGCTGAAGATGAGTTGTAATTCCTAGAGATCTCCAGGCCCCAGCAGGAGGCTGGCAACTCCAGCCTGTGTTCTTAGGCTAATGTTACCAGATCTGGATTGGGAAATTTATTACCCTCATTTTCCTAACTGCTAATGACCACCAATTAGAAGTATTATTAATTAACCAAAGATTTGTGATTTGATTAGTAATTGGATTTTATTATGTATTCATTTATTTAAATTTATTTAATTTATTTAAATACATATTGATCTATTTATTTATATTAGCACCTTAAATTTAGATAGGAATGGGGTTTTTATTGTTGTGCTAACGAGAGAACTATTTGACTAATCAATTGGAGAGAGGATTAGGGGGTCTTGTTGATTATATTGTTTAAATTAGAGTGAGTAGACAGTTGGGAACTGAGGGTGAGGGTGGACTGGGGACTTACGCTGCGAACTTGGCTAAGTGAGTACGGCCATTCCATATAACCACCGGAGCATAGGTGTGGATGCCCAGCCAGGGGATTCCAGTGCTCTTGGGGAGGGGAAGGTATGACGGTGGGAATGGACGGAGGTGTAAGGGAAGGAGGCCGAGACAAAACAGTGCTCGGCCCCCTTCCAGTCTACTTCCCATCCCAACGGTGACAGGAAGTGGGACCAAGGAAAATTGCCCGCGTCCGTCATTGGTGTTATGTAATGCCAGGTCTGTAAACAATAAGACCGAGATCCTTAGAGATTTCCTGCTCCGACAGGATGTAGACCTGGCTTGCGTGACCGAGACCTGGGTGCAAGAGGGGGAGACGGTGGCTCTCTCCCAGATGACTCCCCCGAGTTACTCGGTCTTTCACTAATTGCGGATTAGCGGGCGGGGGGGAGGGGTGGTGTTATTCATACAGGAGGGTTACTCCTTCCGGGCTCTCCCGGCCCCAACGATCGATGGAATTGAGTGTGCCGGCCTTGCGTGGGATGTCGGAGAGGGGTTGGCGATCTGGCTGGTGTACCGTCTGCCTAACGCACCAGCCAGCGCCTTACCATCCCTGGTGGAGGCGGTGTCGGGCTGGGCGTTGGAGTACCCAGGGCTTATGGTCCTGGGCGACTTCAATGTCCATGCCGATGACGCGGCCTCCACTCAGGCAATGGACCTAGTGTCTTCCATGGCGACACTGGGACTCTCTCAATTTGTCACGACTCCTATGCATCAGGCGGGACACACATTAGATCTGATCTTTGCGTCCAGGATTCAAGTGAACAATATCGCAACAGAGGCGGTGCCATGGTTGGATCACTTTGCCCTCAAGGCCCGTATGGAGACGCTACCCCAACCCTGTAAGGGCGGAGAGCCTATTTTGGCTCGCCCGCGGAGCCTGATGGACCCGGAACGGTTCCAAATGGCTCTTCGGGATCCCTGGCCCCCTGGCGATTCCCTTGATGCCCTGGTCGATACCTGGCAAGATCGGCTATCCGGGGCAATCAACGAGATCGCACCTCGACGTCCTCTGCGCCCTCGTTTGAGGCTGGCTCCATGGTATACCATGGAGTTACGCTGGCTGAAACAAGGACTCCGACAACTAGAGAGGCAGTGGTGGCGCACTCGTGACAAAGCGGCGAGAACATCCTATAGAACGTTTATGAGGTCTTACGAGATGGCAGTCAAGGCCACGAAGAAAGATTACTTCGCGGCCAGGATTATGTCTGCAAATTCGCGCCCGGCACAATTGTTTAAAATAATTGGACATTTAACTACACTGCCACAGGGCAGACCAAACATTAGAGAATTAGAAATAGGCTGTGAGGCTTTTGCGAAATTCTTTGCAGACAAAATCACGTCGCTCCGCCAGGACCTGCCCATCACATTGGATACAGTATACGAACTGGAGGCTCCGTGCCTGTCTTCTGGTTTAGTCCTGGATCATTTCAACCCACTCAGCCTGGAGGAAGTTGACGGAATCCTCTCCTCTGCGCACCCAACAACTTGTGATTTGGACCCATGCCCCTCCTGGCTAATTAAATCCTGCCCAAGGGAGCTTAGATGTCCTTTACAGGACATCATAAATAGATCCCTCTTGGAGGGGCGTTTTCCAACGCCCTTAAAAGAGGCTTTGGTCCGCCCCGTCCTGAAAAAAAGTACAGCAGACCCAGCTGAATTGGCAAATTACCGACCGGTCTCTAATTTACCGGTTTTAGGTAAAATTATAGAGAGGGCAGTGGAGTTGCAGTTGCAGGGTTTTCTGGATGACGCTTCCGTCCTAGACCCTTGCCAGTCTGGCTTTCGTCCGGGCCATGGAACGGAGACAGTGCTGGTCGCCTTGACAGATGACCTCCAGCGGCATCTGGATCGGGGCGGTGTGGCGGTGCTGATGTTGTTAGACCTGTCGGCCGCGTTCAACACAGTCGACCATCGGTTACTGACCCGCTGCCTCGCTGATGTTGGGGTTAAGGGGTCAGCCCTACAATGGCTCTCCTCCTTCCTCGAGGATCAGGGACAAAGGTTGGCAATCGGGGGCGAGCTGTCCCAGAGACACACACTAAATTGTGGGGTGCCCCAGGGAGCAGTTCTCTCACCGATGCTATTTAATAGCTATATGCGCCCCCTTGCCCAGATCGTCAGGAGGTATGGGCTTGGGTGTCACCAGTATGCGAATGACACCCAGCTCTATCTGTTAATGGACGGCCGACCTGACTGCGTCCCAAAGAACTTAGACCTGGCTCTGCAGGCTGTGGCAACCTGGTTAAGGCTGAGTGGGCTGAAATTGAATCCAGCGAAGACAGAAGTCCTTTGCCTAGGTCGGGGCGCTCTGGGAGGGGAAATATCTCTCCCGGTCTTCGACGGGGTGCCGCTGAAAGCGGCGTGCCGGGTCAGGAGCCTGGGAGTTTTACTGGAGCCTTCATTATCAATGGAGGCCCAGATAGCAGCCACTGCCAAGTCAGCCGTTTTTCACCTGAGGCGGGCAAGGCAGTTGGCTCCCTTCCTAGAGCGTCGGGATCTGGCAACAGTGATTCATGCAACGGTCACCTCGAGACTGGATTACTGTAATGCCCTCTACATGGGGCTGCCTTTGTGCTGAACCCGGAAGCTGCAGCTGGTGCAGAACGCGGCTGCTAGACTACTGTTGGGGCTCCCAAAGTGGGAGCACATACAGCCGGGGCTGCGTGAACTGCACTGGCTGCCAGTTATATACCGGATTCGTTACAAAGTGCTGTTATTACCTTTAAAGCCCTATATGGCCGAGGACCTGCCTACCTTAGGGACCGTCTTTCCCCATACGAACTGCAGAGAGCGCTGAGGTCAGCTGGGAAGAACTTGCTAACTATCCCCGGGCCAAGAGAGGTAAAGCTTCAGAGTACCTGTGATCGGGCTTTCTCTGTTATGGCTCCACGCCTATGGAACCAGCTTCCAGAGGATCTGCGGGCCCTGTGGGAATTTGAACAGTTCCTCAGGGCCTGCAAGACCACCCTGTTTCGATCGGCCTTCACCGACTAAGGGAAACTGCTAGTGAAACCTATACAATAGCACCAGTATATTAATTTTAATGATTTTGTTGATTTTAGAGTTTTAGTAGAATTTTAATGTGTTAATTAGTTATGTTCAAATACCTTGTAAAACTAATGTATTGATTATGTTGTTAGCCGCCCTGAGCCTGCTTCGGCGGGGAGGGCGGGATACAAATAAAAATTGATTGATTGATTGATTGATTGAAAAGGGAGCCATGCAGGCTGCCTCGAGTCCCTTGGAGGATGGGATAGGAGGAAACCAGTCAGTATTTCAAAAGGGCATTTCTTCTCATGTGACCTGATGGTGCGTTGTTGCCAACTCCTCAGCGGGACATGCCTCTGCTCTCCATCTATTCGCTGGCCCTGGAGCAAGACTTGGAGTACAGCACAAATTGTCTGCAAGCCACCAACAACTTGCGAATGGAAGCCTTCTTGCAGGTAAAAGCAGTTGGAGGGGGAGCATCCAGGGAGGGATTCTTCCCTCCCCGTGCAATGCTGGGTAGCGATTAGAGCACAAGGCCTAGATTCTGTGGAGCCAATTCCATCAGTGTGGTGGCCAAACTTTCTTTATGTAAGAGTCAGATATTTGAGAGCTGCAACGCAAAAATGTCAGATGTCTGAAAGTCACAAGACATGAATGTCAGATGCTTGAGGGAGGGAAGGGAGGGAGGGAGACAAATAGGTGGGGGTGGGAGAGGTGGAAAGAAAGCAACTTTAACTTTAAATGCATTCTCCAAGCCACCAGTTGTCTTGGCTTGAAGAAGTGATTTAAAGAGACAAATGCCTTCTCCAAGTCAGCTGACGGTGCAGTGGGGGCTTCAAGCCACAGTTTGTCCACCCTGGTCTAATCATACCTAATAAATCATATCTGCAAATCCACCTCTCCCCCTATGTTCTGCCATGATACCTTTGCTCATCTGAGCAGGGGCTTTCTGCAGGTGCCAACCTACAAATGGGCAAAATCAGGAACTGCTCATACAGGTGTTTTTTTGTCTGTTGTTCCTCCACCATGTGGAATGGCCTGCCTAAGGTGCCTGTAGTCCTGAAGATGCTGTTAAACTCTTGCTCTTTTCTCCTGCTATAGATGAACTAACACAGCTGCCCATCTTGATCTATAAGCCAATCAAAACATTTTTAATGAGATTTCAGAAGAGCCATACTGGGTCTGAACTTCCAGGTCTTTAGCTGCCTCCCACTCCCTGCAAAACCTACAAGCAGGGAGTCCTAGGGTTGCCAGCTCTGAGCTAGGAAATTCCTGGAGATTTGGGGAGGGGAACCTGAGGAGAGAGGGGTTTGGAGAGGGTTGGGGAACGCAGTGGGGTGCAAAGCCATCGAGTCCACCCTCCAAAGCAGCCATTTTCTGCAGGGCAGGCCAAACCTGCTTAATGTGAGAGCCACACAGAATAAATGTCAGATGTTTGGGAGCCGTGAGACAGGAAGGAAGGAAGGAAGGAAGGAAGGAAGGAAGGAAGGAAGGAAGGAAGGAAGGAAGGAAGGAAGGAAGGAAGGAAGGCAAATAGTTGAGAGGAGGAAGGGAGAGGTGAAAAGAGAGCGATTTTAACTTTACATGCATTCTCCAAGCTGTTGGCTGGCTGTACTTGGAGAAGTGATTTAAAAAGACAATGCCCTCTCCAAGCTGAGCCTTGGTGGCAGCTGGCTCTGCAGCCTACAGATCGTCAGTTTATTTCTTACGGTCTATGACCAGCACAGATCATTATACGCACTGCTAAGAGTTTTAAAAGTGGTCCGTCCATTGTTACATGGGATATAAAAACAAATTAAAATAGACAGGAAACTAGAGTATTACATAAAATATCCTTATGAACTGAACAGGCAGCAGCAAAAAACCTTGCGCAAGAAGCTGTAATCTGAACATTAATGCCCATGAGAAGCTTCCTTAAAAGCTCCGAGTCAGAACAGTCTGGAAACTTCCTGACCAGAGGGAGAGTAAACTCAGCACATATTTCCTAGTAAAACTGACAAGAGAACAGAACATGCTCAGTTGTTTCTACTACACCAGCACCACAGGGACAGACCCTTTCTAACAAAGGAGTCCTTCTATACCTTCCTTCCAGCACTGCTGAAGGGAGTACATGCCAGCTATCTAGAGAAAATGCTTTTTGATGGGTAGGAAACTCCAGGGACCCACAGATCATCACCAAATAGCTGAAAGTGAACTGAGTGTACACAAGAAAATATTTCTATGCAGGGGTGGAATTCTAGCAGGAGCTCCTTCGCATATTAGGCCACACACTCCTGATGTAGCCAGTCTTCAAAGAGCTTACAAGGCTCTTTTTTGTAAGCTCTTGGAGGATTGGCTATATCAGGTGGGTGTGGCCTAATATGCAAAGGAGCTCCTGCTAGAATTCCACCCCTTCTTCTATGTAATATGCTCATTTTAAAAGGTCAGTACTATAGAGAAAAAAAGGGGGCTCCCTGAGTTTAAGCAAGACTATAATAAATCTGACTCCCATCATACTCTTTAAATTACTTTCTTCTATGTGGCCACATTGGCATGATGAAGATTTCCATCTGTCTGTTTTGTATGTGTGGGTTATTTCCCCATTTTTTGTGTGGAAAAATACAAGAAAGTTTGTCAGATCTTAAGAGTTCAGCAAAATTATCACGAGGGTTTGAACAATGGAGCCCAGAAGCAAGTATTTGCAGGGAGGGAGGGGAGAGCACAATAAAATTTAGGGGTTCCAGAACTCTGCTCCTGTGAGCTCATGCCCAAAATGAGGCCTGTCCGAAATGCCGGAGATTTACTCTCAGGGTGATGTTGTGTGGTTGGCTCCACCTCCTCTGGCAGCCATTTTGTGGTTCTGCCTACCCCCTTGTGTTAGCATTTCAAAGACTCCTACAGGGTCAAAAAGGTTGGGAACCCCTGCCCTAGTATATATGTGGTTGGCGCAGAGTCGCATTTAAGAGGGACAGTCCCGCCCCCTCTCAACCTCTGCTTGAGTTCAAGGAAAGAGTTAAATGGTCACATGAAAGAAGACACAGACATTGTCTTTGAACCACATCTGCAATATCTGACCCAGGGTTGCTGGAATGTCTGCCCTGTTCCTTATTTGCATTTCTCCTGTTTCCTGTCCTGCCAGCCACTGACAGCAAGACGTCTTGAACATGAAAAGCGACGCAAAGAGATCAAAGAACACTGGCACCGAGCACAAAGGAAGCTGGTAGGAAACCCAGGGCCTCTCTTGGTTCACAGGAGTGCCAGTCAGGGTGGGTTTCCCCACAATTTCAGGGGCTCCAATCCATCGCCAGTCAGTTGGCTGGTGGGGGAAGCCCCACCCCCAAACAGCCCCCTCCCATGCTACCATCAAGATGATGTCACCCAGAAGCATCACCCGGAACTGACATCATCATGCTGGGCATGTTGCACATCCATGCTCTAGCATTTTGATCAAAAACATTATGGTAACCATAGAGTTTTTGCCAAATTGCAGGGTCCTCTCCCATGTCACCATCATGATGATGTCAGCCGGAAGCAAAGTTATCACAAAGGGCACATAGAGCTTGGGCGCTCTAGCAATTTGGCAAAAACTCAATGGTTACCATAGAGTTTTTGACCAAAATGCTAGAGTGTCCATGCACTATGTGTGATGACATCGCTTCCGGGTGACATCATCATGGTGGTGATATGGGAGGGGACCCTGCAATTTGGCAAAAACTCTATGGTTACCATAAAGTTTTTGACCAAAATGCTGGAGCATCAATGTGCAACATGCCCAGCATGATGATGTCAGTTCCGGGTGATGTCATCCCGTTGAGCATGCAAAGAAGACATCCCAAGGACAGACCCGGGAGCCCCCCACTGGAAGCCAGGGAAGACCTGGCAGGGTGGAGGGTGAGGATAGTATTGTCAGCTCCAGTTTAGAGAAATTTCTGGAGACTTGGGGGTGGATCATGGAGAGGGCGGGATTTGGGGAACGGAGGGCCTAATGGTATAGAGTCTGCCCTCCTAAGCAGCCGTTTTTTCCTGAACTGATCTTATTGGTCCAAAGAGAAGTTGTAATTCTGGGAGATCTCTAAGCCCCACAAAAAAAAGTAAGGGTAGTCCCCTGTGCAAGCACCAGTCGTTTCCAACTCTGGAGTGATGTTGCATCACAATGTTTTCACAGCTGACTTTTTACGGGGTGGTTTGCCATTGCCTTCCCCAGTCATCTACAGTTTCTCCCCCCCCCCCAAGCAAGCTGGGTACTCATTTTACCGACCTCTGAAGGACGGAAGGCTGAGTCAACCTCGAGCCAGCCACCTGAACCCAGCTTCCACTGGGATTGAACTCAGGTTGTGAGCAGAGCTTAGGACTTCAGTACTGCAGCTTTACCACTCTGCACCATGGGGCTCTTTATGCCCCACAACAGCCCTGCAAAGCAGGCCATAGTGCGCATTGCAAGTGGATGAATGCTTTGGGGAAAGAAGTCTTCCTGCAGGGTGGTGGTCATGCAAGAAGGCGCAAACTGGGCCAGCAGCCCAGGAGGCCATGCAGTGTAAGAATTTGCTACAGTGGATGGCAGCAGAGAGGGAAATAGTGGCTTTCACTTGCCAGTCATTGAGGGCTGCTGCCATTTCCCCCTGCAGCAAGAAGCTGAGAGCAACCTGCGCAAAGCCAAGCAGTTGTACATGCAGCGCTCAGAGGAGCTTGAGAAGGCGAAATCTGGGACAGTCAAAGCTGAAGAAGAGCAGCAGGCGGCCAGCAGCACGGCCACCACCAAGGCCCTGGACAAGAGGAGGCGGCTGGAGGATGAAGCCAGGAACAAGGTGGGTTGCCAACACCAGGTTGGGAAATTCCTGGAGATTTGGGGGTGGAGCTGGAGAGGGACCTCCACAGGGTACCATTCTGTAGACCAAACTTGCACAATGGAAGAGCCACACAGAATAAATTTCAGATATTTGAGAACCACAAGACATAAACATCAGATGTTTGAGAGCTGCAAGAGGGAGGGAGGCAGGAAGGAAGGAAGGAGAGCAAATAGATGGGGAAGGAGAGGTGGAATGAAAGCAACTTGAAATGTATTCCCCAAGCTGCTAGCTGACTAGGCTTGGAGAAGTGATCTAAAGAGAGAAATACTTTCTCCAAGCCAGCCGACAGAGTGGTGGGGTGTTTAAATGGGGGGGGGGGGGGGGATTGTCAGATCGCCTATGGGTCCCCTCATTTTTTGAGTGGGGGCACATTTTTTGGTTTTTTCCCCACTCAAAAAAATATGTAGCTCTGGCCGCCAGTCTTGATATGGAGACAAAAGGAATGGTGTACTGTGGCTCAGTGATAGAGCATCTGCTTAGCTTGCAGAAGCTCCCATGTTCAATCCTTGGCATCTCCAGCTGAAAAGGAGCAGGATAACAAAGACCCGTGAGAGCAGCTGCCAGTCTGAGCAGACAATACTGACCTTGATGGACCAACCGTCTGATTCAGTAGAAGGCAGTTTCATGTTTCTTTTCTGGGTGAAGAGTTTTCCCAAAGGTCGAGAGATTTGGAAATGTTCAAATCTGGAGAAGAGGAGCTTGAGGGAGGACAGGATTGGTCTCTAAGTTTTTGAAGGGCTGTCCCTTAGAGGAGGGCAGGGAGCTGTTCCTGAGGGCAGCTGTCATGACTCAGGGGGGTGTTACCAACTGCTGCCACCACTCTGGGTTAAGGGTAGGGGTCCCAACCCTCCCGCCCTGGCGGGGGAAACCAGGGTTTCCAGCCTCTTCCCCCGCTCCCCCCAAAAATGGAAGCGGGGGGGGAGGGGGGGAAGGGCGCCAAAAAGCATGGCGAGCCGCCCCATCTAGGAGCCGCTTCTCTGCTTGGGAAGCGAAGAAGAGGCGGCAGCGCAGCGGCAGCGCCCGCTCCGTCTCGCCCTCAGCAGCGTTGCCCGCTCAGAGAAGGGAAGGGTGGAGGGAGGCCAGGAGCGCGGCAAGCCTGCAGCAGCCGCCGCAGCGCCCCCCCTACGGCCGGCGAGCCCGTCTTCAGCGCCCCCGCCCGCCTACGGGAGCATGCCGGCCAGGGACGGGAGTGTGAGCCCCTCGCGGGCTGCCGGCTGCTGAGCCCTCCCTGGCTGCCCGGGGATCGGAGAGCTGGCCCGGGAGGCGGTCGGGCGTTGCTTTCTGCCAGATGGGCGATGGGGGCTGTGCCTAGCTGCAGGGGGGGGTCGGCGGAGCGAAAGCGGGGGGGGGGGGCATGCAGTGCCGCGCTCAGGGGTGCAGGGGGTGGGTGGCCTGCCGTGGAGGGCAGGGGGCTGCAAGGGTGGGCGGAGATGCCCGCGGTTTGGGGTGCTTAGTTTTCAGCCGCGCAAAGACGCGCCACTTGGCTCTGCGGGGGATGAGGAGGCAAGGAGCAGGGCGGCCCGTGAGCCGGGGAAGGGCTCGCGCTTGGCAGCTGGGGAGCGGGAGGAGGCTCTGGGGCATGTGCAGAGTGCGGTCTTGGACCAAGGGTCTGATTCAGTATAAGGCAGCATCATATGTTCATAAGCAGCTGGCCGCCTCCCGTCACCCCCAGCTGCCGCTGCCGCGCCTCCGCCAGCCCAGCCTGCAGCAGCTCGGCCACCACCCCCACCATGCCAAGGCCGCCGCTTTCGAGGCCCAGGAGAGCGCCTGGTGGAGGGAATGAAGACATTTTAAAAGGTGTGCCGTCCCTTTAGATATAATGGCCAGAACTCCCTTTGGAGTTCAATTATGCTTGTCACACCCTTGTTCCTGGCTCCGCCCCAGTGTCTCCTGGCTCCACCCCCAAAGTCTCCTGGCTCCACCCCCAAAGTCCCCAGATATTTCTGGAATTGAACTTGGCAACCCTAGTTAAGGGTCTCCCTTGAGAAGGCCCAGAGTTCCTTCCCAAGTGCTTCCAGGACTCCCTTACCTTAGGCCAAATAATGGGCGTGAGGACCAGGCAGAGTTAACAACAGGGGGGAAAATGGTTTATTTAAAGGTCAGTGCAATAGAACAAACAAGGTGCATAAAACAGTAAAAGAAGTGAAGGGAAAAAATAACCAAATGCCCTAACGCGTCTATCTATACAGTCCCTACTCTAATACCAACACTTACCCCTGCTTCAAGCTCTCCAGGCTCCAGCCTGCCTCCAGCTCAGCCTTCCAGGGAAAGAACACCCCCTTCCTGGGCCCAGGCCTCTGGGCCAGTTTCCCTCCAAAACCTGGCCACCCAATCAGAGGGACATAGGGGATCCTGGGAGATGTAGGCTCTTCCCAGTAACTCCTAGGCAGGCCTCGCTAGGCCCAGGATCATGACAGCACCAGGGGTGAGGACTCTCAAGGATGGATTTAAGGTACCGGCTGGATATTAAGGGAAACGTTTTGACAGAGTTGTTCAGCAGCAGAATCAGCTCCCTAGGGAGGTGGGGAGCTCCCCCTCACTGGCAGTCTTTAAGCAGCCGCTGGACCAACACTGGTCAGCGATGCCTAGCCAGGGGTGTTGAGGGCCAGAGCTGACATAAATAAGACCTTGTCACAAATTGTAATGCCAGGTAGCAGAGATATATAAACTTCATAAAGGACACAGACAAACACAAAGACTTTTTAAAAGCTTAAAATAAAACATGTTGGTCTTAAAGATGCTTTCTTTGTATTTCTCCCGTGCAATCCAGGGAACTGGGCATATGAACATATGAAGCTGCCTTAGTCCATCAAAGTCAGTATTGTCTACTCAGACTGGCAGCGGCTCTTCAGGGTCTCAAGCTGAGGTTTTTCACACCTTTTTGGGAGATGCCGGGAATTGAACCTGGGACCTTCTGCTTCCCAAGCAGATGCTCTACCACTGAGCCACCGTCTCTCCCAGCAACGGAAGCTCTGGCTCTTTCCCTCCTTCCCCAGGAGATCAGGAGGGGGAGGAGCCTTAGCCAATAAAAGGAAGAGAGGCTTGGCTCAGTAGCTCTGTTGTGTGATTGAGGGAGCCTGGCAAAGCAAGCTATTCCTCCCCCCCCTTCCTCCCCAAGGAAGGAGCCTCAGCTAATAGAGAAAATAGAGTTTTTTCTCTGTAGCTCCTGTGCAATTGAGCAAGCCTGGTAAAGCAAGCTGTGATGCAGAAGGAAGCAAGAGAGAGGGAGAAGGAAGCAGATGGCAGCCAATTGCTTGGGGGCCTGATAGGAGCCCTCCAGAGAACTGATTTGGCTCCTGGGCCACATGTTTGACACCCCTGCTCTAGGCTGATCCTGCACTGAGCAGAGGTTTGGACTAGATGGCCCCTTCCAACCCTGTGATTCTGTGATCCTTAGCCACGGCCTGGATGAGAAATCACTGCAATGCTAGTGCCAGTCCCCATCGCTAGGTGTGTGGGTGCCCTTTGTAGTCTGTCTTCTGCCTCTCGATCTTTCCAACTTCCCACTGATTATAGGCGGACGAGGCCATGGCGACGTATCGACCTGCATCGCAGACGCCAACACCCAGAAGCAAGAGCTGGAGGACATGAAGGTGAACGCCCTTCGGCAGATCCACGAGGTGGTTAAGCAGAGTGACCAAATCATCAAATCGGTGAGTCTGGCTTGTCCTTCCTGGAAGTTAATCAGGATGCTCCTTCTTGTCTGTGTATGTGGCCAGAAGCGGCCTTCTCAACCCTTGTCTCCCTCCATTATCATACTGTGGATACACTGCCTCTGAACCTGCCAGCAGCCAATCAGCCGTTATGGCTCGTGACCGCTGATAGACCTATCGTCTCTCTCTGATGAGTCTAATTCTCTTTTCAGGCCATCTGAATGAATGGCAGGTATGGGGCTCTGAGTTCCACGGCTAATTTTGCATTCAAAAAGTGGTACTTCCTTTTGCATTGATGGTACAAGCACAGGGAGGAAACTCTCAAGGGTGGCGATGCTTGCCCTCTGGCGTGGTTAGCTGAGAAATGGAGGGTTATGTCTACTCTGCTCTTTTTTTAAAAAAAAAGCCCCTGAAATTGTATAGTCAAGATTCTGCACCCAGAAGAGCTCAGCTCTGCAAACTGTCCATTACTCAAGTTGCTTAATTTGCAGAATGCGCATTTGCCACGTCTTTTTTCTGACTGCTTCTGCAATTCAAGCCACCCTCTCTCAGCTTGCAGGGCTTTTTTAAAGCAGGAACTCAGTTCTGGCTAGTTTAGCATCAAGAGGTGTGACCTAATATGCAAATGAGTTCCTGCTGGGCTTTTTCTACAAAATCCCCTGTGTGAAACAATAGTTATGTCAGGGGGCATGGCCTAATATGCAAATGAGTCCCTGCTGGGCTTTTTCTACAAAATTCCCTGTGCGAAACAATAGTTATGCCAGGGGTTATGGCCTAATATGCAAATGAGTCCCTGTTGGGCTTTTTTTTTTTACAAAAAGCCCTGTGTGAAACAATGGTGACGTCGGGGTGTGGCCTAATATACATATGAGTTCCTGCTGGGCTTTTTCTACAAAAAAAAGCCCTGCTCATCTGTATCTTTTTTTTCATTCTCTTTTTTTTAATTAAACTTTTAAAAACAATATATAACAAGTGCAGTCAAATGTTCACAAAATCTTAGGCCTTTAGATCCCCCTTCACCCCAGACAAAAACCTATCACAACACATCCTAGGATCCGATTCAAACAGGCAAAGTTCAAGAGGTAGATACAACAAGACAATATGATCAATATAAAAAGCTGCAAGATAAACTCCCTACATAGAGAATACATACTGGTGAGTTCAAAAGAGCACAGCTTATAGAATGCTGTATCTTCATAGCCATGAAAACTAGAAAATTGAACCGGGGGAAGTGGGGGAGCTGAGACTCTCAGGAAACAGAATTCCGTGCCTAACCCAACACCCTGCAGACTTTTCTCATCCCATTGCAGCAGACACAAAGCTCTGCTTGCGCTTCCATCTGTCAGATCACCATTTCTGTTCTCAGGGCAGACATCCATTTCTCAGGGCCCCCAAAAGCTCCAATTTCAAAGCTCCTGTTTTACTGTCTCCCTCCTCTCTCCTTGCATCCAGGCCACCATCGCCTTCTACCAGATTATGCACATCCAGACAGCTCCCCTGCCCGTCCACTTCCAGACCCTGTGTGAGAGCAGCAAACTCTACGACCCGGGGCAGCAGTACGCCTCCAGGGCCAGGCGGCTGCAGAGGGGAGACGAACCGGAGACCCTGTACAACTTTGAGCCCTACATGGCACACAACGGGTACGTTTCATGTGCATCAGCCTGCGCTCTTGTGTCTCTGTCAAATCCAGAGTCAATCCAGCTTCCCCAGCATCATCTGCAGTCATTCACAACTGGGTTCTGAAGTCCAGAGCAATAGAAGCTGTCTTTAGGTTGGTAAGCAACCACACAAGAGAATCACAGTAATAGGTAGCAAAGACATAAGCACAAAGCTTCCGTGATCACCAGCTTCAATCAAATACCACAAATAACAATATTATCAAAACTACTATATTGTGAACCAGACTATAAGCAAAATCAATGCAAAAAATTATACAAATTGCCTTTAGGTTGGTGGCAGGGCTTTTTTTGTAGCAGGAAGTCCTTTGCATATTAGACCACACACTCCTGATGTAGCCAATCCTCCTGGAGCTTACACTATGCCCTCTAATAAGAGCCTTGTAAGGTCTTGGAGGATTGGCTACATCAGGAGTGTGTGGCCTAATATGCAAAGGAGTTCCTGCTACAAAAAAAGCCCTGGTTGGTGGTGTGAAAGACTGGAGGAAGGACCAGGGAAACTCGCATTCAGATCCCTACTTAGCCATGAAGCTCACTGGGCAACACTGGAGCCATTACTGTAATTCTCTCAGCCTTGCCTACTTCACAGGGCTGTGGTGAGGTTAACACAGGAGGGGGGTACATGCTGCTTTGGAAGAAGATGGATTGGTAGAAGTCACTGTTTGCATGACTGAGGTTTTCAGAAAAAGATCCATAAGCTCTGGGAGTAAATACTTAAGGGCTGGAGGCAGTGTTCCCTCTAAGCTACAGAGTCTTGTGAACAAAAATTCTATTTTGTGAGTGACTGGCATTAAAGTTGTGAGCTACTGCATCAATTAGTGTGCTCTGGGGCCATTTTTCCTGAGCTAAGTCAAAAAGGTGTGAGCCGGAGGCTAAAAATCTCAGTTTAGAGGGAACACTGGCTGGAGGAGACCTGAGTTCCAATTCCACTCTATATGAAATTCACCTTTAGCCCTGACCTGGATAGCCGAGGCAAGCCCAATCTGGCCACATCTCGGAAGCTAAACAGGGTCGACTCTGGCAGGTACCTTGATGGGAGACCTCCTTGGAATACCAGCAGTCAGGAGGACATGGGCAGGCTTTATTCAGCCACCTCCCTGAATATCTTCCAGTCCTCCAGGAGGGGTCAGTTACCAGAGGTCGCCATGACTACCAGGTGCACACACACATGCACATAAAAATACCAAAAAGGGAAAAAAGAAACTCACCGTTAACAGCTTAGATCATAGAATCCTAGAGTTGGAAGGGACCTCCAGGATCATCTAGTTCAACCCCTGCATAACACAGGAAATTCACAAATACCGCCCTTTTCCCAGATGCACTTTTCCCAGTTCTGTGCTATATCTTTTGAGATGGAGTAGACCAGAATCTGGCAAATTTAAATCCCACTGTTCTTCTAAGGGGCTAGACTACCTGGGATATCGTGTATCTGGGAGAGGTATAACCATGGACCCAGCCAAGGTCCAGGCAGTGCTGGAGTGGGAAGCCCCCCAAACCCAGAAACAACTCCAGAGCTTTATGGGTTTCGCAAACTTCTACAGACGTTTCATTCAAGGTGTCATGACCCAGGTGGGGGTGCCACCTGACGCTGCCACCACTCTGGAATGGCCCACAGTAGGGTTGCCAAGTCCAATTCAAGAAATATCTGGGGACTTTGGGGGTGGAGCCAGGAGACATTAGGGGTGGAGCCAAGATCAAGGCTGTGACAAGCATCATTGAACTCCAAAGGGAGTTCTGGCCATCACATTGAAAGGGACGGCACACCTTTTTAAATGCCTTCCTCCCAGAGGAAATAAAGAAGGATAGGGGCACCTTCTTTTGGGGCTTGGACCCCCTGGTCCAATCTTTTTGAAACCTGGGGGGTATTTTCGGAAGAGGCACTAGATGCTATATTGAAGATTTGGTGCCTCTACCCCAAATAACAGCCCCCCCCCCCAGAGCCCTAGATACCCATGGATCAATTCTCCATGATTTTCTATGGGAATAAATCTCCATAGGGAATAACAGTTATTACAGAGTAATAACAGAGTTATAACAGCAGATATTTCCCTCCCCCTCCCCTCCCCCCACTTTCTGACGACCCTGAAGTGGGGCAAGGGCCTCCAAACCAGGGGATCCCCTGCCCCCACCTGGGGATTGGCAACCCTAGTGCCACGTCTTGTGGCAAGGAGTTGCGCAGGTCAAATGCTGCGCGACCCTGCACTCGTGACGGGAGTGGGGGGTGGGATGCGGCTTGGCCTCCGCCGGCGAACGGGGCAGGGGCCTCCACTTGCCTCTCTGAGACGGCTCTGCTGGATGTGAACGCCGGCCGACAGCAGCACCGTCACCCCAAGCACCGCCGACATGTCCCAGGACGCGACGTGCCACACAGAGCATGCACCCGCCTCCCTGCGCACAGCCCTCCTGCGCATGCCTATAGGCTTATTGCGCCGAGCGCATCGTTCCCAGCCGGCCAACGACCCCCAGCCCAGGTAGTCGAACGCCGAGAGCGACCGCCTGTTCCTGGAGCAGCTTTGCTCCAAAGAGCCTTCCAGGGGCGACCCCCACCCCCAGAGAGCAGGGAGCGGCCTGAGGCCCAGTCAGCTGCGTGTGGTTCCGCTCGGGAGCCTCGCGGTGCAGCTGACCGTCTGCCCGGCTGGCTTGTGTTCAAACGTCGCCTGCCAGAGGAGCAGCTACGGAGAAGAGGCGGCATCTTTGGAAACGCCCCTTGGCGCCGTTCCCCCCCTCCCCCCGCTTCCGTTTTTTGGGGAGCGGGAGAAGAGGCTGGAAATCCTGGGGTCCCCCGCCAGGGCGGGAGGGTTGGGAAGCCCAGCCCAGAGTCCCCTCGCAAGCCCTTCAGAGCCCTTGCTTTGGCCAAGAAAATAGGTGTGTAGACCAGGCAGAGGGACAAAGAACGGCGAAAAAGTTTATTTTAGACAGGAAAATCAATAAAGGGCAAGTGAACAAATACGGTGCTTTGAAAGTTTAGTAATGTGGGGGGAGGAAAATAAACATAAAGTCCCTAACATGACTAAACTGTTAGGCCCCAGGCCTCAGCCTGCTCCCGCTCTCCCTCAGAGCGAGGCTCTTCCTCCTAAACAGCAGCTGTCCTTCCAGCTTGGCCTCTCAGGAGGAAAGAACAGCATCGGTTTCCTGAGAGAGCTTTTAAACAATTCCCCTCAGAGCCTACTTGCACACTGATTGGTTGAAACTAGCACCAAGCATTCTGGGGATTGTAGGCTGTCTTTTCCTACTGCGACACAGGCTCCACAAGCTCCCTGGGCCCACTGGGCCTCTGTCTCACAGCACAGATCATGACACAGGGTTTCTTCCAAATCGTCCTGCCCCTAACCGAACTGTTAAAAACCACTGTTCTAAGGAGCTCGGGGCTGTAGATAGGTTCTCCTGTGACCATGTTTTCCTCACAACAACCCTGTGAGGTAGGTCAGATTCAGAGAGGGAGACAGGGCCACAGTCACCCAGTGAGCTTCAATGGCAGAGTTGAAGTTTGAATCTGGATCGCCCAGCTCCTAGCACAAGACTGTAGGCATCACACCATGCCAGTTCTCTACGATATGCTATTCCCCGTCTGCGGTTTGGATCGGTGGAGAAGTGGGGCAGGCCATCGCGCAGATTTCAACAAAGGGTTAGTCACGAAAGCCTTTCCGTGGAGCTTCTGCATCACTCCCTGTCCTCCAGGTCTCCGCTGCCCCGAGCACGAAAAGGCAGTTCCAGCGCCAGTGAGCTTGCGGTGTCCAGCAGCTCTGATATGCCCGAAAAAGAGGAGGTGGCCTCCGAAGGGGATGCAACAGCAGCCCTGCAGAGCGGTTCAGCCACCGTCGAGCGACGAGGTGAGCAGCTACCAGCTACAAATGCATAAGGGGGCACGTTTGCATCTCCAGGGGGGTGTCATTTAGGGCGTGCCTTCTGAAGCAAAAAAGACAAGCGAGGAGGGCAATAAAGACAGTGAGGGGTCTGGAGACCAAGTCCTATGAGGAAAGATTGAAGGAGTTGGGCATGTTTAGCCTGGAGAGGAGGTGATACCACCATCTTCAAGGACTTGAAGGACTGTCATCTAGAGGATGGTGTGGAATTGTTTTCTGTGGCCCCAGAAGGTAGGACCAGAACCAATGGGTTGAAATTAAATCAAAAGAGTTTCCAGCTCATCATTAGGAAGAACTTCCTGACAGTTAGAGCAGTTCCTCAGTGGAACAGGCTTCCTCGGGAGGTGGTGGGCTCTCCTTCCTTGGAGGTTTTTAAACAGAGGCTAGATGGCCATCTGACAGCAATGAGGATCCTGTGAATTTAGGGGGAGGTATTTGTGAGTTTCCTGCATTGTGCAGGGGGTTGGACTGGATGACTCTGGAGGTCCCTTCCAACATTATTATTATTATTATTCCTGTGAACTGAGGGCGAGGTATTTGTGAGCTTCCTGCATCGTGCAGGGGGTTGGACTTGATGACCCTGGGGATCCCTTCCAACTCCTTGGTTCTATGATTCTATGACTATGCCAAAGGAACCCTAATTCTGTAAGCCCCGTGCCAGCATGGTGCATGCTTATCATCCTAAACCCAGATGCCAAATTCTGTACTTGCACATCAGAATCCTGGTAAGATCCAGGATGTTGTAGTAGCAGGCTTTGCCCAGAAGGGCCTGGGTTCAGATTCTGCTCAGTCTCAAAGCCACAGCAGAAAGCATCCAGTCCAGCCGCACGGCCACTAAACCTGTGCTCTGATTGGCTTCTCAGGTGGGCGGGGTCATCAGGTGCACAAGTCCTGGCCAACGTCCATCACGGAGACCAAAAGCAACTCGAAGGCCCAGGCCACAAGCTCAGGTAGCTGACCTGCATTCTGTCCCTCAGGGCTTGGCTCTGCCTTCTGGGGGGTCCCCAAATTCATTACTGCAGGACATCTTCCATTGCAGGCCTTGGGGATGGAATAGGACTGTTGGGACCAGTGTTCCCTCTAAGCTGAGTTAGTGTGAGCTCACAGTTTTTTAGCCTCCTGCTCACACACTTTTGTCTTAGCTGTGGAAAAATGGACTCAGAGCAAATTCGAGAGCCAGTTTGGTGTAGTGGTGAAGCGCATGAACTCTTACCTGGGAGAACCGGGTTTGATTCCCCACTTCTCCACTTGCATCTGCTGGAGTGGCCTTGGGTCAGCCATAGCTTTCGTAGGAGATGTCCTTGAAAGGGCAGCAGCTGGAAGAGCTCTCTCAGCCCCACCTACCTCACAGGGTGTCTGTTGTGGGGGCGGGGGGAGGTAAAGGAGATTGTGACTGCTCTGAGATTCAGAGTATAGGATGGGATATAAATCCAATATCTTCTAATGTATGCAGCAGCTCACAACCTTAATGCCCATAGATCACAAAGTGGAATTTCTGCTCACAAGGCTCCACAGCTTAGAGGGAGCATTGGTTGGGACCTGCCGAGAGGGATGGAAAATGTGGACGTGATAAAGTATAGTCCAGGGGTGTCAAACTCATTTGTTATGCGGCCCAGATCTGACATAAATGAGACCTTGTTGGGCCAGGCCATGTCGAGCTGGGCTGTTTGTGTGCTTATTTAAGATTAGGTAGAAAAAATATAAACTTTACAAAGGACATAGATAAACATAATTAAAGATTTTTTTTAAAAAACACCTTAAAATAAAACATGCTTAAAACATTAGCACTCATTGGTCTTAAAGGTGCTTTCTTTGTATCTCTCCCATGTGATCCAGGGAACTGGGTAAAGGAACTGGCTCTTTCCTTCCTTCCCCAAGGGAGTAGGAGGGGAAGGAGCCCCAGCCAATAGAAGGAAGACAGGCTTGGCTCAGTAGCTCCGCTGTGCGATTGAGCAAGCTTGGCAAAGCAAGATGTTATGCAGAAGGAAGCAAGAGAAAGGGAGAAGGAAGCGGATGACAGTCAATTGCTCAGGGGCCTGATAGGAGCCCTGCAAAGCCCCGATTTGGCCCCTGGGCCGCATGTTTGACACCCCTGGTATAGTATGACCATGAGAAAGAGGGAAGACAGTCACTGAAGAAGTGTGCATGCACACAAAAGCTCATACTCAGAATAAAACTGTGTTGGTCTTAAAAGTGCCACTGGACTCAAAACTTTGTTCAGCTGCTCGCTTCAGTAGATGCAGAGATTACTAAGAACAACAGCGGCACCTAGTGGCAGATTGTTTGTATTACAATGCTGCTTTCAAGACCCTGTTGGAGTTCATCCTAGTTAGCTCCCATCATTTGATGGTGTATGGTATAAGGATGGACCTTCTGGTCTTGACCTTTAAACAACATGGAGGCAGCGTGTGTTAGTAGCTCTAGGCTGGAGGGACACACAGACGCCTAAACCAGACTTGGGTGGATCTTCTGCTCTTACTCCTCTCCAGGTTCCTCTCTTTCTGCCTAACCTACCTCGCAGGGTAAGGATAAAAGAGAGGACAGGAGAATGATGCATGCAGCTTTGGGGCCTCTTTGGGGAGAGAGGTGGGGTAGAAACGAACTAACTAAATAAAACTGGATGTGAGATTGGTCTTTGTGACTTTCCTGTCTCTCCCTGCCAGGCCTCAGCGTCACAGCCCCAGAAATCACATCGCCCACTGGTCCTTTCCGAAACGTCGGTTTATCCAAAGCCGCCCGGACCCACCGGCTGCGGAAACTGCGGGCCCCTGCCAAGTGCCGGGAATGCAACAGCTACGTCTATTTCCAGGGAGCCGAATGTGAAGAGGTAGGAAGGAAAAATTGGCCATGGAGAATAGATCAGAGTGACTGAAGAAGAAATTGGATTTATATCCTGCCTTCCTCTCCGAATCTCAGAGTGACTCACAATCTCCTTTGCCTTCCCCCCCCACACACACACACAGCAGACACCCTGTGAGGCAGATGGGGCTGAGAGAGCTCTCAGGGAGGCTGCCCTTTCAGGGACATCTCTGCTGAGAGCTATGGCTGACCCAAGGCCACTCCAGCATCTGCAAGTGGGGAATCAAATCCTGTTCTCCCAGATAAGAGTCCACACACTTAACCACTACACCAAGATGGCTCCCAATGTAAGAATGTAAGAACAGCCCACTAAAGCTGCCTTCTACTGAGTCATACCCTTGGTCCATCAAAGTCAGTCTTGTCTACTCAGACTGGCAGCGGTTCTCCAGGGTCTCAAGCTGAGGTTTTTTGCATCTATTTGCCTGGACCCTTTTTGAACATATGAACATATGAAGCTGCCTTATACTGCATCAGACCCTCAGTCCATCAAAGTCAGTATTGTCTTCTCAGACTGGCAGCGGCTCTCCAGGGCCTCAAGCTGAGGTTTTTCGCACCTATTTGCCTGGACCCTTTTTTGGAGATGCCGGGGATTGAACCTGGGACCTTCTGCTTCCCAAGCAGATGCTCTACCACTGAGCCACCGTCCCTCCCCATCTGATCAGACCAACTGTCCCTCTAAATCAGGGGTGTCAAACATAAGGCCAGAACCGGCCTGTCTAGGGCACTTATTCAGCTCACGAGTTACTGGTGCAAGGGAGGGAACAAAAGACTGTTGGGGCGGGGAGTGGGCAGAGCCACTCCAATTGTGGCTCCAGCACAGCAGACCAGCCTTGTCTTCAGCAGTCCAGCAGTGTGGAAGCATCTGCTCAGTTCTGCACTGATGGATCTGGGAGTCCACTGACGTGGGTTTTCCTTTCACCACCTCCAAGCCCTTGGGGCCTACTGTCAAGTCAAGAATGAGTCAAAGTTGATACTAAGACTACATTTATTGATAACTGGTACTCTGGCGCAAGCCTCTAGCTTGCTAAGAATGAAACCAATACATTGATACATGGGTTTAAGATACACTTCAAAAACATTCCTACGGGGGGGGGGGGTTTACAGGAGGAAACATTCACACACAACTACTAGATACTTTCTCAGGCGATAGCTAGCAAATGCCCTTGAATTGTTATGCAAGGCTTCCTCCCACCTCAGGCCCTAGTTCCTTCGCACCAGTTGCAAATCACAATAAGAAAAGGGGGGAAGGGGAGCAACTAAGGTAGAACACTAGCAGCAGTGGACCCATTATGATTTCAACAGGGCCTATTGCTTAGGCCATGATCCCCCAGTCTTAAGTCATTATTAGTCGATCCTGACACCTACCAGTGAAGATACACCAACTCAGAGCTTACCAGCTGCTATCCTTTATATTTAAAATTAAGTGTGTGGACTCTTATCCGGGAGAACAGGGTTTGATTCCCCCCTCCTTCACTTGCAACTGCTGGAATGACCTTGGATCAGCCATAGCTTTCTTAGGAGTTGTCCATGAAAGGGCAGCTGCTGAGAGAGCCCTCTCAGCCCCACCCACCTAACAAGGTATCTGTTGTGAATGGGGGGGGGGGAGGTAAAAGAGATTGTGACCGCTCTGAGACTCTGTCCTTGAAAAGGCAGCTTCTGGGAGAGCTCTTTCAGCTCCACCTGCCTCACAGGGTGTCTGTTGTGGGGGAAGAAGGGAAAGGAGATTGTAGGCCTCTCTGAGACTCTGTCCTTAAAAGGGCAGCTCCTGGGAGAGCTCTCTCAGCCCCACCCACCTCACAGGTTGTCTGTTGTGGGGGAGGAAGGGAAAGGAGATTGTAGGCCGCTCAGACTCTGTCCTTGAAAGGGCAGCTCCTGGGAGAGCTCTCTCAGTCCCATCTACCTCACAGGGTGTCTGTCATGGGGGAAGAGGGGAAAGGAGATTGCAGGCTGCTCTGAGACTCTGTCCTTGAAAGGTCAGTCTGGGAGAGCTCTCTCAGCCTACCTACCTCACAGAGTGTCAGCCGCTGAGGTGCCTGTCCTTGGCTTTGCCTCCCAGGAAGGGCAGCTGGAGATTGCTGGTTCAGGGTTTAACAGCTAGTGAAGAGCTCTCAGATTTCAGCTCTCAGATTTGCTTTCTAGGGTAATTCCTCAGAGTAAAAAAAAAAGGGGGGAGGGGGAGGGCAGGGCTGCTCTCTGCTTAAATTGTGATCTAGCCTTTCTCATCATTTCCTGAGGTTGCAAAAGATGCACCGGGAGAGATGTGATTTATTGCACTCAGCTGCTTGATATCTTTTTCTTCACCTTTTCTCTGTGATACAAATCCACCTCCCCTTCCCCCACCCCTGGAGTGGAAATGAGTTGCATAAACTTCACTTCATTTCAATTATACTTTGAATAAAGTATAAGCCTTAAGGGTGCCACTTCACTCAGACTTTGAGCAATTTCCCACCAGCCTTACCTTGCTCTCACCCTCCTCTTCTCAGCAGGGCTTCTATCTAGGGTTGCCAAGTCCAATTCAAGAAATATCTGGGGACTTTGGGGGTGGAGCCAGGAGACATCGGGGGCGGAGCCAAGAGCAAGGGTGTGACAAGCATAATTGAACTCCAAAGGGAGTTCTGGCCATCACATTTAAAGGGACGGCACAGCTTTTCAATTCCTTCCTTCCATAGGAAATAATGGATAGGGCACCTTCTTTTGGGGCTCATAGAATTGGACCCCCTGGTCCAATCTTTTTGAAACTTGGAGGGTATTTTGGGAAGGGGCACTGGATGCTATAGGGAAAATTTGGTGCCTCTATCCCAAAAAACAGCCCCCCCAGAGCCCCAGATACCCGTGGATCAATTCTCCATGATTTTCTATGGGAATAAATCTCCACAGGGAATAATAGAGTTCCCAGAAGACATTTCCCTCCCCTCCCCTCGCTTTCTGATGACCCTGAAGCGGGGGGAGGACCTCCAAACCAGGGGATCCCCTGCCCCCACCTGGGGATTGGCAACTCTACTTCTGTCGGATTTTGCACAAGCTGCCCCGAGGCTTTGCCTCTTTTGCACAGCAAACAAGATCCTCTAAAAATCTGTTTCTGTTTGCCATGTAAAAAAGGCAGAGCTAATTGCAGCCCCAAGGCAGATAGTGTGAAATCCGACGGAAGTCCAGCAGAGAAGAGGAGCCTGAGAGCAGCATAAGGCTAGTGGGGAATCGGCTTATGTTTATCTTACTCTCAGTTAGATTCTGTTCCCCCTCTCATTTACTTTGATCCTTTATCTCAATTGCCAAGGAAAGGAAGATAAGAACAGCTGGGGGAGAGAAGGAACTTAATAGCAAGGGGGCTGTTTAATGGAATTTTCAATAATATAATTTGCAGCATTAGTGTGGCTGCTATAGCCACAACTGTTATTTTTCTCCATCATTCAACCCTGTTCTAGTCAGTCAGTCAGTCAGTTTAATACGGCTCTAGGCCAATCAACAACAACAACACAACACATCGATAACAGTACAACAACAACACAACACCAAGCTAAAATATCACATAACAATATAATAACTATGTACAACCATCAAAGTAGTAATAAAATTATCTGATATAGGCAATACTTAACTAAGGGCAACTTTCTTTCAAATACAAGCAGTGTTAAATTTCTTCCTGTCAAGGTCGGAAACATATAGAAACTTAGCAAGATCCAGGGAAAGTTGATCACACCCGTCCCCTAGGAGGAAGTGCATGACTTGGGCCTGATTTAAAGATTCAGCTAACATTAAGTGGTTCCGCAGAAGTTTGTACCTTACCTCTGTATGGAAAAGACAGTTCAGAATAAGATGGGGAACAGTTCAGAATAAGATGGGGAACAGAATAAGATGGGGAACCTCCTCCAGGCTGCACGGACAGATCCTGTCTTCTAGCGGAATCTTATGGAAACGGCCCCTCAGAACTGCTGTGTCCAGAATGTTCAAGCGTGCCAAGGACAGCATCCGCCTGATCTTAATTGGCTGTATCTTTCCTAGATACCTGGCACTTTTAAGATCACTTGTAAAGAAGGTTGGGATATACATCCCCCCAACTTTGGCCAGAGATTGTTTCAACTCCAATTTCAGTAATCGGTCTCTGATAATTACTTTTGCCCCGTTCTTAAACATGAGGGCTAGGGAATCAATATTCAGATCACTTTCCTCTAATTTAGAATTTAATTTCATCAACCAATTGCTAACGAATGAGTCATAGAAAATTTGTTCTATTCTGTTTTGGTTTTGTATTTCTGTTTCATTTTAATTTGTTCTCAGTTTACTCTCAATGCGTTTTAAGATTGAGATTGACAGGGGAGGGGGACATATGTTCATTTACTCATGAAAGTGCTGATTTTAACTTTAATTTTCGATCCAAGGCATTCTGTAGGTCTTTCCTCTGTGTGAGCATTCTTCCCTGCTCATAGTTTGTGTTTTCAAATTTTTAACATTTTAGTGTTGATGTTACCGTTCAGTAAAAGGCAGCCAAATTTAAACCTGCCTTGGTGTGTCAGACCTGAGAAGCTGGTAAAAAGAAATGTTGTTCTGAAGCAATGGAACTAAGTTACACACTTAACCACAGTAATTGGGGCCCCTGCAAAAAATGTGCCCCGCCAAATGAAAAATCCTGGCTATGGGCCTGGAACAGCTCCCCCCGCCCCCAAGGGACCAGTAAAAATTTCTTTCTTTCTTTCTACACCAAACCGGAGAGCCGGTTTGGTGTAGTGGTTAAGTGTGTGGACTCTTATCTGGGAGAACCGGGTTTGATTCCCCACTCCTCCACTTGCACCTGCTGGAATGGCCTTGGGTCAGCCATAGCTCTGGCAGAGGTTGTCCTTGAAAGGGCAGCTGTTGTGAGAGCCCTCTCCAGCCCCACCCACCTCACAGGGTGCCTGTTGTGGGGGAGGAAGGTAAAGGAGATTGTGAGCCGCTCTGAGACTCTTTGGAGTGGAGGGCGGGATATAAATCCAATATCTTCTTCTTCATCTTCTTCTTTCCTCCCAAAAGGGCCCTCATCCATTCTGCTCTCTGCCAAACAGTTGCCAGCTCTTCTCTCAGGGTATTGTCATCGTAAAGGCTGAACCGGCTGAAAGATTGATCCAGGCTAGCCCAGTTGGTCTGAAGCAATAGAACAAAGTTGGACTCCAGTAGTACCTTTAAGACCAACCAAGTTTTATTCAGTGTGCAAGCTTCCGTATGCATGCAGTCTTCATCAGACGAAGGAATGGTGTACAAATGAGCAGAGTTACATATATCTGGTGGGCGGCGGTTAAGCATGCAAAATGGTACAGAGTTATAATCCGATAGCAAAACAGTGAAATTAACAAATTGAAAGGAGATCTGGTCAAATTGAAAGGACATTTGGTCTGGATAGCATCTGCATGTCAGAACTGAAGGTGTTACAGGGCAATAAAAGCAGTCTGTTAATTGCTGTCTGGTTTCTTAAAGTCTGGGCTAAACTATTTTCTCAGAAAGATTGTCAACCCAAGGGCTTCCTAAGGCAAGCAGAGATACAGGAACAAAAGGGACTTTCCTTGCCGCCCTTCCCCTGAGATCTTGTCCCTGAGATGCCTTCACTCGCTCCGACCATTCGCCGGTTTGGGCAGGCGTCTCAAGCTTGCTCCTCAGTGGTGCCACACCAGCCGGTGGGTCTCCCAGGAGCTGCGCCCCCTGCTTCACTTCTTGTTTCTTTGTGTCTTTCCTAGTGTTGCTTGTCCTGCCACAAGAAATGCCTGGAGACGCTGGCCATCCAGTGCGGGCACAAGAAACTCCAAGGCAAGTTGCAGCTCTTTGGCCGGGACTTCCAGCAGGCCGCCTGCGCCAGCTTCGACGGGGTCCCCTTCATCATCAAGAAATGCATCTGCGAGATTGAGAGGCGAGCGCTGAAAACGAAGGTGAGACGCCAGTAAAGCCAGCTTTGGGGGAGTTCTAGCTGCATCTTGAGGAAATCTCTGTTTTATAAATATTATCATGCCAGGCAAGGCAGAGTTTCAGGGTCAGCATTTCCTGGGCTTTGTTTTCCTTTGGATGAGAGAGCACAGTTCTCAAGGTGTGGTGTGGTAGCGTAACCAAACTCTGGCCTGGGTGGGTTGAGGTCACTCCCTGGGAAGTCACACAAAAATGAAGCAAAAAAAGCTTTATTGAAGAAGTTTAAGAAAAGTGATCAAAAGCAAGGCCTGTAATTCAATCGCGTGCAGCTCCCTACACCCCCTAGTGGCTGCAGCCAGAATTGCAATAAAAACAGAAAGACCTGGCTTCAGGGGCCCATCAGCCTTCACACCAGGGCTTGTTTGGTAGGAAAAGCCCAGCAGGAACTCATTTGCATATTAGGCCACACACCCCTGATGTCATCATTATATCACACAGCAGAAATGTATTTACAGGGGTGGAATTCTAACAGGAGCTCCTTTGCATATTAGGCCACACACCCATGATGTAGCCAATCCTCCAAGAGCTTACAAAAAAAGAGCCTGGCTACATTAGAGGGGTGTGGTCTAATATGCAATGGAACTCCTGCTAGATTTCCACCCCTGCGTATTTGCATATTAGGCCATACCCCCTGTTGCCAAGCCAGCTGGAACTGCGTTCCTGTGCAAAAAAGGCCCTGCTTACCACCAAACTTCTCTTAACTGGACTGAAACTGGAGATGTGGGTGAGGAGTAGATCCTCTCCAACTGCAACCCATTTAGGGCATCACAGGTCAACAGGGCTTTTTTTGCCCAGCAGAAACTCATTTGAATATTAGGCCACACCCCATGACATCACCATTGTTTCACCTAGGGCTTTTTTGTAGAAAAAGCCCAGCAGGAACTGTTTGCATACTAAGCCACACACCCTGACACCAAGCCAGCCGGAACTGCGTTCCTGCTCAAAAAAAAAAGCCCTGCAGGTCAAACTCTGTAGCTTGAACTGGAAGCTGGCAGAACAGCAGGAGCAACAGGTCTTTCTCAGGGGTCATTTCATAGAAAAAGAGGTGCCAGAGCTCATTAGCATATCCCACACACCCCTGGCATCACCAGAAGGTGGACTAAATTATATCAGCTCAGCATCTACTTTCAAATGCTTCTTGGATTAGAATTGTCCTCATAAAACCTTATTCCCATCATACTTTTTAAATTACTTTATCCTTTGTGGCCCCAGTGGCATAATGAAGATTTCCATCTGTCTGTTGATAGGTTTTGGTTCTTTTCCCATTTTTTGTGGGAAAAAATATGAGAAAGTTTGTCAGATCTTAGAGTTCAGCAAAATTCTCACAGGAGGTTTGAACAATGGAGCCCAGAAGCAAGTCTTTTTTTTTTGGAGGAGGAGGTTAATAAAGAAAGAGCACAATAAAATTTAGAGGTTCCAGAGCTCAGCTGCTGTGAGTTCTTACCCAAAATGAGGCCTGGTCTTTCTACATCTGTTGTGGTCTGTTCCCTGAAAAAGCCTCTTGTTGTCTGCTTGCTGAATACTCTCCAAGGGAGTCTCCACCATACTGCATCTTACAGTAATCTAACCTGGCTCTTAATAAGGCATGTGTGATGATGGCTGGGACAGCTTTTTCCAGGAATGACTAGTGCTGGCGAACCAGCCTCCACTGAGCCAAGGGCCTGTGGAAATGTCCCTGTTTCTCCAAGGTGAGAGTGGTGCCGAGAGAGAGAGCCAGTCTGGGGTAGTGGTGAAGCGCATGGACTCTTATCTGGGAGAACCAGATTTGATTCCCCACTCCTCCACTTGCACCTGCTGGAATGGCCTTGGGTCAGCAGAGTTGTGTCTGTTGTGGGGGAGGAAGATAAAGGAGATTGTAAGCCACTCTGAGACTCTGATTCAGAAAGAAAAGTGGGGTATAAATCTACGGTCATCTTCTTCTTCTAGTAGGAGTACCTCTTCCCAAGTGTTGTGTGCCTGATTCTTCAGGGAAGAATAACCCATCCAGAACATCAGACCCCAGATAGGCAAATGTAGGTCACTTCCCCAAAGGTCTGGGCTGATAATCACAGAGTTGGAAGGGACTCCAGGGCCGTCTAGTTCAATCCCCTGCACAATGCAGGAAATTCACAAATACCTCTTTCCTCCCAGTGCATTTTAAAAATCAGTGAATTCTTCTCACTTGTGTCTCTTTGTCTCCTTCAGGGCATCTACCGTGTTAACGGCGTTAAAACCCGAGTGGAGAAACTGTGCCAAGCCTTTGAGAATGGGAAGGAGCTGGTGGAGCTCTCCCAGGCTTCCCCGCATGACATCAGCAATGTTCTGAAGCTGTACCTGCGACAGGTGAGGAGGGCAAGAACGGCTTGGGCATCTCCAACTGGGGGAGGGGCAACTGAAAGGAACCAGGGATTCAGAGCATCTTCCCTACAAGGAATTGCAAAAGGGGGGGCCTTTTCCATTGAGAAAAACTCAAAAAAAAAAAGAAGAGGTAAAATCTGGACTGGAGAAAAGAGGCATTTTAGGCTAGATGGAGGGCTTTTTTTGTAGCAGAATCTCCTTTGCATATTAGGCCACTCCCCCTGAGGTAGCTAATCCTCCTGGAGCTTACAGGGCTCTTAGTACAGGGCCTATGTAAGTTCCAGGAGGATTGGCTGCGTATGGAGCAGAGGTCCATCAGTGGCTATTAGCCACAGAGTATTGTTGGAACTCTGTCTGGGGCAGTGATGCTCTGTATTCTTGTACTTGGGAGGGCACAGTGGAAGGGCTTCTAGCCCCACTGGTGGACTTCTTGATGCTACTTGGGGGTTTTTTTTGGCCACTGTGTGACACAGAGTATTGGACTGGATGGGCCATTGGCCTGATCCCACATGGCTGCGTTTATGTTCTTATGTTCTTTCTCGTGTGGAACAAACAGCCATTTTCCTTGTTAGCTCCCAGAGCCAATCATGCCCTTCCGCACATACAACAGCCTCATGGGCGCGGCCAAGGAAAGCCTGCAGACTGGGGCCGAGGGCAAGGCCGCAAAGAACGTTGTGGAGCTGGAGGACAAAGGGGCTGAGACGGACCAGGTGGTGGTGACCTTGGTGGCAAAGCTGAAGGAACTCCTGTGCCATCTTCCCAAGGAGAACCTGGCCACTCTGAAGTACATTGTTCAGCACCTGAGAAGGTGAGACACAGAACAGAGGTTGCCCATTCTGGGGTCCCACAGCCCAAGCTGAAACTCAGTACCCTTTTAGACCACCGTCTGTTCCCCATGGCACAGAGTGTTAAAGCTGCAGTACTGCAGTCCTAAGCTCTGCTTACGACCTGAGTTCGATCCCCGGCAGAAGCTGGGTTTTCAAGTAGCCAGCTCGAGGTTGACTCAGCCTTCCATCTTTCTGAGGTCGGTAAAATGAGTACCCAGCTTGCTGGGGGGAAAGTGTAGATGACTGGGGAAGGCAATGCCAAACCACCCCGTAAAAAGTCTGCTGTGAAAACATTGTGAAAGCAACGTCACCCCAGAGTCGGAAACAACTGGTGCTTGCAAAGGGGACCTTTCCTTTCCTTCTGTTCCCTACTATGGGCAGCATCTTGGGACAGGACACTCAGCCTCTGCCAGATGTAAGCAAAACCCTTGGCAGCTTCTGGGAGAGCTCTCTCAGCCCCACCTACCTCACAGGGTGTCTGTTGGGGGTGGGGGAGGTAAAAGAGATTGTGACCGCTCTAAGACCAATTTTGGACTAGGCTTGTTCCAGGAGGAGAGACCTTTTGCTTCCAGCGCTTCTGTCCGTTTTCGCACAAGCTGCCCCAGAGCTGTGAGTTGGTGCGCCGCTTTTCCGCAGCAAGCGAGATCCTCTTATGAACGGTTTCTGCTTGCTGCAGAAAAGCAGCGCACCAACTCACAACTCTGGGGCAGCTTGTGCAAAAACAGAGAGAAGCACCGGGGGCAAAAGGGCTCCCCACCCAGAACAAGCCCTAGTGCAAAACCGGTCTGAGATTCAAGCGTATAGGGCGGGGTATAAATCCATGGGGTAGGGAGTGCCTGGGAGTGGGAGTCTCTTAGCCCTCTTGTGTTACTAAGTGGGAACTCAGAAGGGACTGTCGCTCGATAGCAGAGCGCAGCCAAGAGTCCAGGAAAGAGAAGTTTGGTGGTGTGGCTGGGGAAGATGTCCAAAATATATCTTTGAAGTAGACGAAGCTAGTCTTATGCCGAGAATGATTCAAGGGCTGAGCTACAGCAAATAAAAATTGTGTCAAAAGAAATATATAGTAATTCTCATTATTAATTATATTATGAATTGTCCAACTGCAGGGCTCTGGGTGATGTACAAATCAAGAAAAAAACCATACAAATAAAATAATACTTTGAAAAAACTATTTTACAATCTAATGGCGATAATTAATCCCAGTTCAGACTTCACAGGCAGGGGCAGGAGACAAAATGCAGCTAGAGGGTGGGGAAGTGGAAACCGTCGCTGTCCTCCACCAAAAGCCTGCTGAACTGCATAAGGTCCTGCAAGCCTTTCTCTAGACTCTGTAGTGTAGACAAAAATATAATTAAAAACATAAATATAATTAAAAACAAGCCTGAATTTCAAGCTACATTAAAAGTCATCAAGAATAAGCTTTATATACGATAAAAGTTGGTGATAAATATCAAATGATAGGGCTTCGTCAGTGATCAATAGTATACGACAGTTCTCCGAAACACATCTAGAAAATAAACAACACAAATCAATATAAAATGATTTAAATCAATAATGACTAGGGGATGTTACCTGAAGATACAGAAGGGGAGAGAAAAGAAGATATTGGATTTATATCCCGCCCTATACTCTGAGGGTGTTCTTACACTGGCAGTTTGCGACTCTCTATCACCACATTAGAAACTCACCTTTTACATTACCTAACGTTCTCACAACTGTTTTGCATCGTTGCTGCCCAAAGCATCTACATCTGTTTCAGTGAGTTTCCGAGCTGCTGCTGCAACATTTTTCTCCACACTAGTTTTGATCTGGCCTTTTCTCTACAGGCGTTTCAAACTTGTATTGTAGAAGTTTTCATGCATTTTAAAAGACTCCTCCAAAAGCCACCACAAGGTGCAGTAATTTGCATGAGAACTGACAGCACTTGAAATTTTTACATATCATTGCTTGCCTCATCTAGTAATTTAAATTTGTATTGTTTTTGCAGTGTTGACATGTTTCCAAGCAATTGTATACATTTAACTAAGCACTGGTATTCTGGCTGCCCTCTGATCAGAGAGACCCCTCCCCAAGATTGAAATGCTTAAATGTAAAAGGAAAATAATTAAAGCGGAACAGCGGCAGGCGATTTGAAGACTCTAAGACTCTGGATCAAACTGAATGTAAAAACACCCTGAATCTCAGAGTCTCAGAACAACTCACAATTTCCCTCCCACACACACAACAGACACCCTGTGAGGTGGGTGGGGCTGAGAGGGCTCTCACAGCAGCTGTCCTTTCAAGGACAACTCTTACGAGAGCTTGGGTCAGCCATTCCAGCAGCTGCAAGTGGAGGGAAAAGGAGTGGAGGAAAAGCCAAAACATTATCATAATAAAAAAGTATTAATGCTGTATTGAAAATATTTTGGAAAATTGTGCGGGGGGGGGGATTTAAAATCCATTTCTACCACATATATTGTGTGGCTTAATGTTATGCTGAATTAGACCCCTGGTCCATGAGGGTCAGTCTACTCAGACTGGCAGTGGCTCTCCAGGGTCTCAGGCAGAGAGAGGTCTTTCCCATCACCTCCTACCTGATCCTTTTGCCCGGAGATGCCAGCGACTGAACCTGAGACCTTCCACATGCCAAGCAGAGGCCCCTGGAGGCTTCAGCCCAACACCCAAAGTGACATCTTTTCACTGGGCATTGAACCTGAGACCTTCTGTAGGCAAAGCAGGAACTCAGGTACCCAGCCACAGCCATATCCTGCCACATGTTTCTGCCCCATTACTGGATATTTCTCTCCCCCTCTCTCTCCCTCCCCTCTCCCTCTTCTCCCTCTCCCCCTCTCTCTCCCCATCCCTCTCTCCCTCCCCCCTCTCTCTCCCCCGCTCTCTCCTCCCCTCTCTCTCCCCCTCTCTCTTCCCCTTTCTTCTCTCTCCCCCTCTTTCTCTCCCTCTCTCTCTCCTGCTCTCTCCTCCCCTCTCTCTCCCCCTCTCTTCCCCTCTCTCTTCCCCCCCTCTCACTCCCTCTCCCTCTCCCCTTTCTCTCCTCCTCTCTCTCTCTCCCCCTCTCTCTTCCCCTCTCTTCTCTCTCCCCCCTCTTTCTCTCCCGCTCTCTCCTCCCCTCTCTCTCTCCCTCTCCCCTTTCTCTCCTGCTCTCTCCTCCTGCTCTCTCCTCCTCTCTCTCTCTCCCCCTCTCTTCTCTCTTCCCCCTCTTTCTCTCCCTCTCTCTCTCCTGCTCTCTCCTCCTCTCTCTCTCTCTCTCTTCCCCTCTCTCTCCAATGTACTTTTTCAGGATTGTGGAGGTAGAACAAGAAAATAAGATGACCTCTGGCAACCTGGGCATTGTCTTCGGCCCCACCTTAATGCGTCCCCAGCCCACGCAGGCCACCATCTCTCTCTCCTCCCTGGTTGACTACCCTCATCAGGCACGGATCGTGGAGGCCCTCATCATCTTCTATACGACCATCTTTGAAGAGGACGGAGGCGTCGTTCTGGAAGAAGAGCTAGGGGGGGAGGGGCCTGGCCATAGCCAGGTGAGTGATCCGCCTGGAGGAGATCTGGTGGTCGCAGAAAGCAGCCTTTTGACTGACAGCTTCTTCCCTGACAAGCTTAACTGGTTAACTTGCTTCCCGTTCGTAGGAAGATGCTTGCGATGAGCCACCCAGCAGCGTCCCGTGTCTTGCTGGGACCGTTGACCCGACTGAAAATGCTGATGGCGACTCCTACAGAGGTGAGAGGGAGCCACAGCTCCTAAAGGTGGGCTGGGGGGTGCGTGGGCAGGCCTGAGCATCAGGGAATAAATGTGAGCTTGGTTCAGTGCAGGGGTGGCCAAACTTACTTAGAGTAAGAGCCACATAGAATAAATGTCAGATGTTTGAGAGCCCCAAGACAGGAAGGGAGGGAAGGAGGGAAACATCCAGGGGAGGGAGGAGGGAGAGGTAGAAAGCAACTAACTTAAAAATGCATTCTCCAAGCTGCTGTCTGGTTTGGCTTGGAGAACTGATTTAAAGAGAGAAATGCCTTCTCCAAGCTGGCTGATGGGGCAGTGGGGGCTTCAAAGAGCCACACAATATGTGTGAAAGAGCCACATGTGGCTCCTGAGCCATAGTTTGGCCACCCCTGGTTCAGTGGAAGCAGACCCTGGGGACAGAACCCCCTGGAAGCCTCCCTCCGACTTGGAGGGGAAATAATTGAGGAGGGCGAAGCTTTTTCAGTGGTGGCCCCTCTGTCGTACAGCCTGCCTCAGCTTACCAATTTTTAGGGAGCAAAGCAAATCTTTTCTCATTTAGAAAAAGGACTATTGATGATTACCATTTTGTTTTTTCCAGTTTTATGCAGCTGCTAATTGTTTATATGTGAGGATTTATTCTTTTTTTTTCAATATATGGTATTTTCGGTGCTATTAATTTTTTTTTCAGCACTATTGGGTCAGGTGATTGCATTAGATCCCTGTCTAATGCAAGCAGTTTAAGAACATAAGAACAGAAGCCGTGTTGGATCAGGCCAATGGCCATCTAGTCCAACACTCTGTGTCACACAATGGCCAAAAAAAAACCCCAGGTGCCATCAGGAGGTCCATCAGTGGGGCCAGGACTCTAGAAGCCCTCCTACTGTGGCACCCCCCCCCCACAAGCACCAAGAATACAGAGCATTACTGCCCCAGACAGAGAGTTCCAACAATATGCTGTGGCTAGTAGTCACTGATGGACCTCTGCTCCAGATGTTGATCCAGTCCCCTCTTGAAGCTGGCTATGCTTGCAGCTGCCACCACCTCCTGCACTAGGCTTTCCATCTCTCCTGTTAATCCATCCGGTCAGCTTTCCTTCGAAAGGCCAGGTGGGAGTGTAGTGGGTTTCACTCATGCGGACGCCTGTTTCCTCGCAGGACCAGGCGGAGAGCAGTACATCGATTCAGATTCTGAGCGGGAAGACGGAGCAGAGGCCATCAGCCGCCTGGAGATGGGCTTGGGCCCCCAAGGCAGCGAGACCAGCAGTGACGAAGAAACACCGTCCCAGTCTGAAGCCAGTGAGGGAGACGCCCTACCCAGAACATCCAGTGTCAGTCAATCGGATTTGGAGGTCATCTCACTCCCGACGCATCTCCCAAAAGAGGAAGAGGACCCTCCAGATCCGGAAGATGACGCCGTCTTTAGCAGAGGGACAGAGGTGGAGAATGGGGAAGGGTAGCCAGTTTTCTATTCCTGGTACTGTGCTGTACAGCGACTTTCCTTCCAAACCATTTTTAAATCACTTATACACCGCCCCAAGTTGTATTAGTAAACTGCACAGATATGAGCTGGCCTGGCTTAATTCAAAGCAAAAATGTCAACGGATGCAGCTAAATGGGGAATGCCATTTTATAAGAGCAGGGGGTCCTGAACGCATGAAACTGAGGCCAAAATTTACCAATGGACATGCAGCGCTGCCTTCTACCGAATCAAACAACTGGTCTATCCGCGTCAGTATTGTCTACTCAGACCAGCAGCTGCTCTCTGAGTTTTCAGGCAGTCTTTCACTTCAGCTACCGCCAGATCTTTGAAATGGAAATGCCGGGGATTGAACCTGGGACCTTCTGCATGCCAGGCAAGTGCTCTGCCTCTGAGCCACAGCTCCTCCCCATATTGGCATTCAATCCAGTGGTGTGGGTTTTTTTATCCTGCGTTCCCCCCCCCTCCTCTATTTTATCCTCATACCATCCCTGTTATCTGTGCTTGGCTGTGAGAGACTGGTCCCAGAGGAGTTTTTGTGGCTGAGATTTGAACCCCAGACTCAGTTACTCCTTAAGTGTTACTCCTAGAGGCGCCAGTTTGGTGTAGTGGTTAAGTGTGCAGAATCTTATCTAGGAAAACTGGGTTTGATTCCCCACTCCCACTTGCAGCTGCTGGAATGGCCTTGGGTCAGTCACAGCTCTCACAAGAGTTGTCCTTGAAAGGGCAGCTTCTGGGAGAGCTCTCTCAGCGCCACCTACCTCACAAGGTGTCTGTTGTGGGGGAGGAAGGTGAACGAGATTGTAAGACACTCTGAGACTCTGATTCAGAGAGAAGGGCTGGGTATAAATCTGCGGTCTTCTTCTTCTCCTTGAACAAGAGACCACAGACTCTTGGTTTTCTATGCCTTCAATAGCAGCAAAGCAAACATTGTTACAAAGGGGCTGCTTCCGCCCCGCCCCCCAAAAGCAAAACATGTTCAGGGGAAAAAATAGCTTTTCAAATATTTAAGTATAAAATACCCCCCAAACCACACATTAGGTCTGTAGGGAGGGCTGAGTTTTGCTGGATTATCAGGATGTGTCAGGCAAGTAAATTAATCTTTCCTCTTTTTATTGACATAATAGAGCAGGGGGGTGGCCAAACTTGCTTCATGTAAGAGCCACATAGAATAAACGTAGAATAAATGTTTGAGCCAAAAGACATGAACATCAGATGCTTAAGAGCCGCAAGATGGGATGAGAGGGAGGCAGGTGGGCAGGTAATAAAATGGGAGGAGGGAGAGATTGAAAGAAAGCAACTTTAGATGCATTTTCCAAGCCACCGGAGAAGTGATTTCAAGAGAAATGCCTTCTCCAAGCTGGCGTGTGGGGGCTTCGAGAGCCACACAATATGTGTGAAAGAGCCACAGTTTGGCCACCCCTGTAATAGAGGCAGACGAAAGGGATTTCTTTCTCACTGCCCCCCCTCCCGTGTCAGATGCTAACACATAACCAAATGTAGAAATGCCACAAGACTTAAACACACAACCTGCCTTACGCGGGATCAGACTTTAAATCAGCACAGCAGCTCTCCAGCTTCGCAAGCAAGACCACCTACAGGAGAATTGAGGCTCTTCCGTGTGCCAAATGGGTGCTCTACCCAAGCTCCAGCCTTGGTCCAGCCAGCTGTGCTTTCAGTTATTTGCACATAGCCCAGGCAAGCCTGATCTCGGAAGCTAAGCAGAGTTGACTCTGGCAAGTATTTAGATGGGAAACCTCCTGGGAATACCAGCAGTCAGGAGGGCAGGGGCAGCCTTTATGCAGCCACCTCTCTGAATGCCTTCCAGGCCCCCGGTACGGGTCAGTCACCAGAGCCTGCCATGGCTTCCAGGTGCATGCACACACACACACACACACAAAGGATTGTCTGTCTGGATCAGCAGTTTACCCACATCTAGGGCAGAAAGAGGTCTTTCCCATCTAAGATGGGTGGCTTATCTTTGGAGACCGAATTCAGCAATATATACCTCTTTCTTTGCAGGCCAAAATGGTGACCTGAATCTCTTTCATGTACTATGCTCACTGAGAGGAGGGGCAGCTATATTAGTGATTAATGAGAGATTGATAGATCCTCCTAGTATCCTGTTCAGATTTTAAGAGTCAGCTGAACTTCCACCTTCTGTGCAGGTGATGAACCTTTGCAGTAGGTTAGGTGCAGTGTTCCCTCTAGGCTGAGTTAACATGAGCTAGCTCACAGTTGTTTAGCCTCTGGCTCACACATTTTTGTCTTAGCTCAGGAAAAATGCCCCCCAGAGCAAGCTGATTGATACCACTTTAATGCCTGGCGCTCACAAAGTAGAATCTTTGCTCACAAGACTCCACAGCTTAGCAGGGGTGACGAACTCATGAGGGCCGGATCTGACATAAAAGAGAGCTTGTTGGGCCAGGCCTTGTCTGGTTGGGCTGAGTTGGGTGGGGAGGAGCCTCAGTCAATAGAAGGAAGAGAGGCTTGGCTCAGCTCTGCTGTGTGATTGAGACAGTTTGGCAAAGCAAGCTATTCCTTCCCAAGGGAGGAGCCTCAGCCAATGGAGAAAAGAGGTTTTGTTCTGTAGCTCCTGTGCGATTGAGCAAGCCTTGCAAAGCAAGCTGAGATGCAGAAGGAAGCAAGAGAGAGAGAAGGAAGCAGATGACAGCCAGTTGCTCGGGGCGGGGGGGGACTGATAGAAGCCCTCTGGGGGCCTGATACAGCCCCCAAACTGCATGTTTGACACACCTGGCTTAGAAGGACTATTGGTTAGGTGTCCCATTTAAATGTGCACAAGATCCATTTTTTTTGGCATGGGGGAACAGAGGTTTTTGCCGATCCTGTAAAAGACTGAAGAATTGCACCCTACACTGTAAAATGGGATGCCATTTTCCTGCTTCCCGGAGGTAGATCAGAGCTTATCCTTGAGAAAAGAACTTGATGCAGCCCTTCCTGGGGGAGGCGAGAACGGTACTGGTTTGTGTGTGTCAACAGGAAGGGGGGGTGAATGAAGAGGAGGAATGGGTCTCTGTGCTCTGCTTTTAATTATTTGTAAATAGCTCAAGCAAGTCTGATGTCACCGTAGCCAATGTCCTTGAAGTGCTGTTATTTGTGACCTCACCCACAGGAGGTCCAGAGGTACTGGGTTTTGTAACAGCTGCATGCTTCTCTAATTGTAAAACAAAGCAATAAAAACACAATATCAGGAGTGCCAAGTTCTTCTCAAAACGTTACCTGAGAGCCACTTTGGTGTAGTGGTTAAGTGCGCTGACTCTTATCTGAGAGAACTGGATTTGATTCCCCCCTCCTCCACTTGCAGCTGCTGGAATGGCCTTAGGTCAGCTATAGCTCTCGTAGCAGTTGTCCTTGAAAGGGCAGCTTCTGGGAGAGCTCTCTCAGCCCCACCTGCCTCGCAGGGGGTCTATTGTGGGGGAGGAAGGGAAAGGAGATTGTAGGCTGCTCTGAGACTCTGTCCTTGAAAGGGCAGCTTCTGGGAGAGTTCCCTCAGCCCCACCCACCTCACAGGGTGTCTGTTGTGGGGGAGGAAGGGAAAGGAGATTGTAGGCCACTCTGAGACTCTGTCCTTCAAAGGGCAGCTTCTGGGAGAGCCCTCTCAGCCCCACCCACCCCACAGGGTGTCTGTTGTGGGGGAGGAAGGGAAAGGAGATTGTAGGCCACTCTGAGACTCTGTCCTTGAAAGGGCAGCTTCTGGGAGAGTTCCCTCAGCCCCACCCACCTCACAGGGTGTCTGTTGTGGGGGAGGAAGGGAAAGGAGATTGTAGGCCACTCTGAGACTCTGTCCTTCAAAGGGCAGCTTCTGGGAGAGCCCTCTCAGCCCCACCCACCCCACAGGGTGTCTGTTGTGGGGGAGGAAGGGAAAGGAGATTGTAGGCCGCTCTGAGACTCTGTCCTTGAAAGGGCAGCTTCTGGGAAAGCCCTCTCAGCCCCACCCACCTCACAGGGTGTCTGTTGTGGGGGAGGAAGGGAAAGGAGATTGTAGGCCGCTCTGAGACTCTGACCTTGAAAGGGCAGCTTCTGGGAGAGCTCTCTCAGCCCCACCAGCCTCACAGGGTGTCTGTTGTGGGGGAGGAAGGGAAAGGAGATTATTGGCCGCTCTGAGACTCTGACCTTGAAAGGGCAGCTTCTGGGAGAGCTCTCTTAGCCTCACTCGCCTCACAGGGTGTCTGTTGTGTGGCAGGAAGGGAAAGGAGATTGTAGGCCGCTCTGAGACTCTGTCCTTGAAAGGGCAGCTTCTGGGAAAGCCCTCTCAGCCCCACCAACCTCACAGGGTGTCTGTTGTGGGGGAGGAAGGGAAAGGAGATTGTAGGCCGCTCTGAGACTCTGTCCTTGAAAGGGCAGCTTCTGGGAAAGCCCTCTCAGCCCCACCAACCTCACAGGGTGTCTGTTGTGGGGGAGGAAGGGAAAGGAGATTGTACGCCGCTCTGAGACTCTGACCTTGAAAGGGCAGTTTCTGGGAGAGCTCTCTCAGCCCCACCCGCCTCACAGGGTGTCTGTTGTGGGGAAGGAATGGAAATGAGATTGTAGGCTGCTCTGAGACTGTCCTTGAAAGGGCAGCTTCTGGGAAAGCCCTCTCAGCCCCACCCACCTCACAGGGTGTCTGTTGTGGGGGAGGAAGGGAAAGGAGATTGTAGGCCGCTCTGAGACTCTGACCTTGAAAGGGCAGCTTCTGGGAGAGCTCTCTCAGCCCCACCCGCCTCACAGGGTGTCTGTTGTGGGGGAGGAATGGAAATGAGATTGTAGGCTGCTCTGAGACTGTCCTTGAAAGGGCAGCTTCTGGGAAAGCCCTCTCAGCCCTACCCACCTCACAGGGTGTCTGTTGTGGGGGAGGAAGGGAAAGGAGATTGTAGGCCGCTCTGAGACTCTGACCTTGAAAGGGCAGCTTCTGGGAGAGCTCTCTCAGCCCCACCAGCCTCACAGGGTGTCTGTTGTGGGGGAGGAAGGGAAAGGAGATTGTAGGCTGCTCTGTCCTTGAAAGGGCAGCTTCTGGGAGAGCTCTCTCAGCCCCACCCGCCTCACAGGGTGTCTGTTGTGGGGAGGAAGGGAAAGGAGATTATAGGCCGCTCTGAGACTCTGTCTTTGAAAGGGCAGCTTCTGGGAAAGCCCTCTCAGCCCCACCCACTTCACAGGGTGTCTGTTGTTGGGGAGGAAGGGGAAGGAGATTGTAGGCCGCTCTGAGACTCTGTCCTTGAAAGGGCAGCTTCTGGGAGAGCTCTCTCAGCCCCACCCGCCTCACAGGGTGTCTGTTGTGTGGCAGGGAAGGGAACCTCAGATTCAGAGTATAGGGCGGGATATAAACCCAGTGTCTTTTCCGTGTCCAGCTGGGAGGTATGATGCTTGCTGGGGGCAAGAAGCCCCAAGCAACTGTGGGTGTGAGTGGTTCCAACAACTGCTTGGCACTGCCTCTTCCTACACTGGGGGTTTCTGGGTCTGAGCAGCAAAGAAACAAGGAACTCACGGCAGCTTCCCTCCCTTTCTTGCTGCTGCTGGGAAAGCAGGTTACCTTGGAGGGAAACAGGCAGGAAGTGGGGTGTCTCTGCAGGAAGCTAAAGAGGTTCCTTTTCTCTGGCTCCCCGATGCCTCCGCCTGCTTTAGCGATGGGCCCCTTTGGGGTAGTGGTTAAGAGCGGTGGGCTCTAATCTGGAGAACCGGGTTTGATTCCTCCCTCCTCCTCCACATGCAGCCAGCTGGGTGACCTTGGGCCAGTCCCAGTTCTCTCAGAGCTCTCTCAGGCCTGCCTGCCTCACAGGGTGTCTGTGAAGGGGAGAGAAGGGAAAGGCAATCATAAACTGCTTTGAGACTCCTCAAGGTAGAGAAAAGCGGGGTATAACATCTAACTCCTCAAGAGCCATTGGGGTAGTGGTGGACTCTAATCTGGAGAAATGTCCGATTCCCTTCTCCTCCACCTGCATCCAGCTTGGGCCAGTCATAGATCTCCCAGAGCGCTCTCAGCCCCACAAAGCTCACAGGTGTCTGTTGCAAGGAGAGGAAGGGAAGGTGATGGTTAGATGCCCTGAAATTCCTGGAGTGAAGGGTGGGATAGAAATCCAGTCTCCTCTTCTTGCCTTGTTTTCTCATGATTTGCATTTCCATTCAAAGAGAATCTGGCGATGCTTCCCCAACTGGTGTTAAAGGAAAGGAAGCTATAGGCCAGGAGCCTCCGGTGTACTGCCCTGGGCACCTTGGGACTCACCATCTTTGCTGCAGCCCACCAAGTGTTCTTAGATTGGGTAGAGCCAGGTAGGGCTTTTGCCCAGTGAGCCTGCCAACTAGAGATTTATGCAGATTTCTTAACACATTGCTTTAGCAGCACTTGCCACCCAACACAAGGAGAGCCAGTTTGGTGTAATTTGGTGTAGTGGTTAAGTGTGCAGACTCTTATCTGGGAGAACCGGGCTTGATTCCCCACTCCTCCACTTGCAATTGCTGGAATGGCCTTGGGTCAGCCAGAGCTCTCGTGGGAGTTGTCCTTGAAAGGGCAGCTGCTGTGAGAGCTTTCTCAGCCCCACGCACCTCATAGGGTGACTGTTGTGGTGGGGGGAGGGAAGGTAAAGGAGACTGTGGCCCTCTGAGACTCTGAGATTCAGAGTATGGGGTGGATATAAATCCAGTATTATCTTCACAGTGTGATTGAAAGCAAGCTGGGGCAGCTATTCTGTGACCGCATCCACCACACCATGCACAAAATTGCAAAGTTGGCGACAGGTGTAAAAAGGTTGGGGGGGGGTTGGGGCCTGGTAAACCTTCATCCCTCCCCCAAGAGCTGTCTTCGCGGGAGTCCCTGGGATCCAGGGTCTCTACACCAGCCCAACACAAACTGGTCAGTCTCCCAATTTTGAAACCACAGCCGGTGAGGAAGCATGTCAGCGAAGGGGCGCAGCAAAGAGCGAGAACGTGCTGCCCAGCTCATAGACTCCTAAGTGGAAAGGCAATCTGAATACAGCTCATAGTAATAGTAGGAGCCCCGTGTGCAGAGTAGTAAAGCTACAGTACTGCAGTTCAAGCTCTCCACTCACGACCTGAGTTTGATCCCGGCGGAAGCTGGTTCAAGTAGTCAGCTCCAGGTTGACTCAGCCTTCCATCCTTCTGAGGTCAGTAAAACGAGTACCCAGCTTGCTGGGGGGGGGGAAGTGTAGATGACTGGGGAAGGCAAGTCTGCCAAGAAAATGTAAAAATAATCTGCCGAGAAAACTTGATGCGACGTCACGCCTGAGTCAGAAACGACTGGTGCTTGCACAGGGGACTACCTTTACCTTTTCATAGTAGTAGTAAGGCTGAACAGTTCATGAGATGATACACAAGGGCAGTTTCTGTAAGAGGGAATAACTATAACTGAGATCAGGCATGATCCACAACACTACAAATTTAAGTCAAGTTCAGGCCACCCAATTTCTGGAGTTTTACTGCCCTCTCTCTGTCCTCCAGGAAAGTGCAGGCTGCAGGGGGAAGAGGGCTGAGTTTCCAGCTAGACCAATAAAAGCTGGGCATCTACAAAAAAAAAAACCTCCTGAAGGGTGGAATGTCTTAGCCGGGAAATCTGCTCCTCATCCCCCAAAAATGACATTGGAGGGAGTCTTTTTATCATGCCTGGACTGAAGCATTTTAGGCTGTTTTCAACCAAAACACTGGCTTCCAAACCAATTTACAAGACAGCAGACGTGTAACATCCACCAGATGCTGAAAGCCAGTGTAGTGTAGTGGTTAAGAGCGGCAGACTCTAATCTGGGAGAACCTGGTTGGATTCCGCATTCCTCCACATGCAGCCAGCTAGGTGACCTTGAGCCAGTCACAGCTCTCTCAGCCCCACCCCCCCAAAAAAGTCTAGCTCACCGCCTTGTGAGCACAACACTAAAAGAGCTGGAATTTCTGGCTACCAGACAATCTTAGGATCTCCTGACTATACTACACACGCTGTACAATAATTATTATTCCATCTGAAGCCTCGTGAGAAGGGCTAGCTTTCTGCCTTCCTACCACAAGCCCACGAAGGACAAGTGGAAACTGAAGGGGAGATGCTTTTAATGGGCCAGATCTGTGTGCCACATAGAGGGGAGGGGGTGGGGTAGGGGAGGGTTTCCTGGCTGCTTCCAGCCACTCCCTCTACACTCAGGAGATCATAGAATCACAGAATTGAGAGGGATCTCCAGGGTCATCTAGTCCAACCCCCTGCACAATGCAGGAAATTCACAAACACCTCCCCCTAAATTCACAGGATCCTCATTGCTGTCAGATGGCCACCTAGCCTCTGTTGAAAAACCTCCAAGGAAGGAGAGCCCACCACCTCCCGAGGAAGACTGTTCCACTGAGGAACCGCTCTAACTCATAGAATCATAGAGTTGGAAGGGACCTCCAGGGTCATCTAGTCCAACCACCTCCCGAGGAAGCCTGTTCCACTGAGGAACCGCTCTAACTCATAGAATCATAGAGTTGGAAGGGACCTCCAGGGTCATCTAGTCCAACCCCCTGCACAATGCAGGAAATTCACAAACACCTCCCCCTAAATTCACAGGATCCTCATTCCTGTCAGATGGCCACCTAGCCTCTGTTGAAAAACCTCCAAGGAAGGAGAGCCCACCACCTCCCAAGGAGGAAGCCTGTTCCACTGAGGAATTGCTCTAACAGTCAGGAAGTTCTTCCTAATGTTGAGCTGGAAGCACTTTTGATTTAATTTCAACCCATTGGTTCTGGTCTTACCTTCCGGGGCCACAGAAAACAATTCCCCACCATCCTTCCTCTATAGGACAGCCCTTTGAGTACTTAAAGATGGTGACCATGATTTGGGAAAGGGGATATTGCAGTGAAAGAAGCAGAAACAAAGATTCATTCTGTGGTTTTTATTAAAGTAAATCTCAAGACAACCACGAGGCTGCCTCATGCCGAGCAGGTTTTCCAGAGAGATGGAGCAGGCAACGGGGAGTCCGGACTGCCTGAGGTTGACTGGAAGGATGCACTCCAAAGCGAATACGCAGAGCCAGATAGAACCCTCACATGGCACAGCCCAGGCACATCTGGAAAAGGAATCCCGGTTTTTGAGCAAAACAAATCCCTCACCATCCTGATGCCAAGTTCTTCACATCTGTGGAGATACTTTTGAGCCATCAGTCTTTCTCAGCTGAGTGGAGCATTAATCTGAGTGCCAGACACTCTGTTCCTCAAGAGATCTAGAAGCCTGCTTGCTTCACAATGCTGGCTGAGCCCATCTTGGCTTTCTTCAGAAGATATACCCCAAACACGTGTTTCTAGGCAAGTAAGCAGTTTCTTACTGCAGAGCGCAAGGAATTTCAGATTGCCTGCAAGGAACAGAGAGGGCATTAAATACTGATTTAAAGTCACCAGCAATTTTGTAAAATGGCCCTCAGTCAGAAATTGCCAGCTGAACAGGCTTGTTTTCTATGGGCATTTTTCGTTACTCTCCCATTTTGTTCGCATAACACTGTGTGGTGCAGGACAAGCACAGATGGGGCTTTAATATGAGACTAGATTTGCAAGAGTCAAGTTTCTAGTCCCTGTGGAACCGCAGGAAAAACTACCCACATAAGGGCAACAAAGGCAAATGACTCAGGAAACGCTGGAAGAATCTTTGAACAGTCAGACTCCCTTGTTGAGGGGTGCAGGGGGACAGCAAACAAGGTAAAGGCAGTCCCCTGTGCAAGCACCAGTTGTTTCTGACTCTGGGGTGACGTCGCATCACAACATTTTCACAGCAAACTTTTTACGGGGTGGTTTGCCATTGCCTTCCCCAGTCATCTTCACTTTCCCCCCAGCAAGCTGGGTACTCATTTTACCGACCTCGGAAGGATGGAAGGCTGAGTCAACCATGAGCCGGCTACCTGAACCCAGCTTCTGCCGGGATCGAACTCCAATCATGAGCAGAGCTTGGACTGCAGCTTACCACTCTGTGCCACGAGGCTCTTGAAAGGTAAAGGTAGTCCCCTGTGCAAGCACCACCCCAGCCATCTTGCGTGTCTCTGCTTCATTACCTGATGAAAGAAGGTCTGGCTGTTACTGCACCAGCCGGTAGGTGATGTATCGGCCAGCGGTTTCACTGGGCCGAATGATCTTGACCACCTGGGAGAAGAAGGAAAGGAGAGGCTTCAACACACTCGAACTCCGGGCCAGCCGGCCAAGCAGACCAGAAAGCCTGTCTGTCAACAGCGGTCAGCCACGATGGCCAACACGAACCCTCCACCATCAGGGGCAGTGTACCAGATGCCAGGCCAAGAGAGGGCTCTCTCAGAGTCCACTGCTGGCTTCCCAGAGACATCTGTCCACTCTTGACTGGGCGAGGCAGACTTTGGGCTTGTTAAAGCAAAAAAGTTCAGGGGACAGATTTTTTTTTGTATGGAACTTGTATGTATTGTCTTGCGTTTGGTAAATAAAATGTTAAAAATCCTATGTACGGTAATAAGTAGCACCATGAATGTATTTTACTTGTTATTGTTTTTAAGTTGTAACCTTAAATTATGTTTTTTACTGATGGTTAGCTGCCCTGAATCAGCTTGCGGAGAGGGCAGGATAGAAAGCTAAAGTAATAAATAAATAAAAGTATTCCTATGTGCTGGAAAGACTCAACAACATGATTTTGATTAATGCGCACATTGGTTTTTGATCTTAATATAGATCCAGGCGGGCAGCCGGGTTGGCCTGAAGCAACAGAACAAAGTAGGAGTCAAGTGGCACCTTTAAGACCAACAAAGTTTTATTCAGAATGTAAGCTTTCATGTGTGCATGCCCACTTCTTCAGATGAGGAATCAGGTACAGTGAGTTTACATGTTAAAAAGTAAAATAGGTGGACAAGAACACTATTCTTTGTAGTTCTCTTTTAGCTGTATTGACATGCTCAGATAAGGGATATTGGCTGTTTTCTCATTACATATACTAAACCCATCTTCCACTATATTTTAATATATTTTTTCTTCTAATGACAAACTATATATATATTACATGTTAAAAGGTAAATTAGTTGGGTGGGAAAAACTTCTGGGAAAGAAATGCCCTCATTTTGGCCCAAGCTTATAAACAATTGAGTGATCAGCAGACATTTTCACATTTTGACACATTACTGTTTTATTGCTTTCTCACGCTCATGCTACCCAAATCAAAGGTTTGCTCAATTTGTTAATTTTACTATTCTGTCACTGGATTTTAAATTTTACCATTTTGCATTCTAAGCCACTGCCTACCAGCTATACGTAGCTCTGCTCACTGTACCGGATTCCTCATTTGAAGAAGCGTGCATGCACACACGAAAGCTTACATTCTGAATAAAACTTTGCTGGTCTTAAAGGTGCAACTTGACTCCTACTTTGTTCTCTTGATCGTCACATAGGTAGTGCCCTTTTCCAACATTCCTACATCCTCTCCAGATCAAATCTAAGAAGGTGCAGGGCAGGGCCTTCTGCGTGGCTGCACTAACCCTTTGAAACTCCCTCCTCCAGAACATTAACCGCCTTGATCAGAGCAGGAAGGAGTATACATTTTTGTAAATAAATGAATAAGATTTCAAGGACATACCGTTTTCAATAATAAAAAAAATAAAAAAAGTTCAGCGTGTTCTTGTGAAAAAAACAACCCAGGGCTTTTTTTGTAGCAGGAACTCCTTTGCATATTAGGCCACACACCCCTGATGTAGCCAGTTCTCCGGGAGTTTACAGGGTTCTTCTTACAGGGCCTGCTGGAAGCTCCAGGAGGATTGGCTGCATCAGGGGTGTCAGCTTGTGTTCAATCGCTTTCTATCGATACTAACCATATTGCCTATACTGTTCAGGACTAACCCCTTCGCCCTTTAGTAGAATGCAAGGTATGTCAGAGGGAGGCAGTGGAAGGGAGGGAGGCCTTGGGCGCCAGGGGCAATAAACGGCTGGCAGCACATAGAGAGACACCGCACCGTTTCCCAGGCCAGGCAAGGCCGCCAGGCGAAAGGGGGAGTGTGGGTAGACTCAGGAAAGACAGATAGCAGGCGTGTGAATCAAACACCTCTGAGGGAGAAAGCAACTTTTGTTTTAGGAATGATTTAAAGAGGCCTGCCTTTGATGTACCCCAATATATGCTAGCACCCATCCAATGTATGTTATCACTTTCAATGGTCTTCTCCAGTAGAAACATTGTGTATCCAATAAAGAAACTTATTTCTGAAGAAAGAGTTCTTTTGTTCTGGAATCTCAATGAACACTACGCTGACACAGGGGTATGTGGCCTAATAATGCAAAGGAGTTCCTGCTACAAAAAAAGCCCTGGAGATCTATTTGGTAACTTTAATTCTGCATAAGATCAGGAAAATCACAAAATGAGCTACTGGGCCCCCTTTTCAGTATCTCTGCTTTCATTTCATCAAAGGGGGGGAAGGCGGTGTTTGCACAAAATCAAGGAGCTAGTTTCCATTAAAGAAAAAAAACCAGCCTGAAAGGATTTGGCCAAAACCTGGTAAAAATTTCTGTGTCCCAGATGCTTCAGAGCATCTTCTCCAGCGGTCTCCTGCTATATGCAAAGACTACGCAACTCAAACCTGCACAGGTTTTGCAGGCGGGGATGTAGGCGGGGCTTTGCGAACATCAGCGTCTGCACAGCACTGCTTGGGGAGCTGCTGCCCTTTCAGCCAAAGGTCTCCCACGCAACAGATGGTGCACCCAAAAGGGCAACTCAAGACATGGCAAAAGCAATGTCAACCCAGGTTCGAATCTCCAGTCTTCCATGGAAGCTTGCTGGGTGACCTTGCAGCAGTCAAGCACTCTCCGCCTAACCTACCTCATAGGGTTGTTGTGAGGATAAAACAGAAAACGGTGTCAGTCACTTTGGGTCCCATTGGGAGAGAAAGATGGGATATAAACGATGTACAACCGCCATCTGCACCACCCAAACTCACCTGGCCTCGCTTGATTCCGAAGTACCTGGCCACCGGGTCCCCAGCCTGGATCCGAGGAAGCTGGTTCTCCCTCAGCTTACTGGGAAATGGAGTCAAGGAAAAAGACCAACCCTTTCTGCTTCTGCTCCCAGAAAACAATGGGCCTGACACGTCATGTTTCTACTGTTCTGTGACATAATCCCTTCCAGCACCTCCCCTTTCTCCTCTTCTTGCACACAACTCTAAAAGGAGGGCAGCAGCAAACCTAAACGGGACAGGTTGTCCAGGTGGATGGCTTCAGGAACTCCATCTTTGTTACAGGCTGGTCCTTTCAAGAACATTTCTTCCCATGAGCACATCCATTTTGGTCCAACCGGATGTAACCATGGTGATTTGCTTTGCTTAGTGGGCTTGCTTGCTCATCTGCTGTGTTATGTCTGTAACTGTGCACTAATGACTTTCCACCCTGGGAGTGGGCGGTACGACCAGCCGTTGAACGTTGGCTGCTTCTCCTGCCCAGAGGCTTTTGCTTCTGAGAAAAACCTGTTTCAGCTAGAAATGATAACAAAGGGGGGAAGGATGCTTTCATTGGGAGAGCAAAAGGAGTTTAAGCTGGTAACGATCTGGACACAAGGCTATAACTGTGTGCCTGAGGCTGAGGGGCTCAGTTTCACCAAGACCAGGGGTGGCCAAATCGTGGCTCAGGAGCCACATGTGGCTCTTTCACACATCTTGTGTGGCTCTCAAAGCCCCTGCCACCCCATTGGCCAGCTTGGAGAAGGCTTCTCTTTATATCACTTCTCCAAGCCAAGCCGAGCCAGCTAGCAGCTTGGCGAATGCATTTAAAGTTGTTTTCTTTCCACCTCTCCCTCCCCCATCTTTCCTTCCTTCCTTCCTTCTCTCAAACATCTGATGTTCATTGTCTTGCAGCTCTCAAACATCAGATGTTTATTCTATGTGGCTCTTACGTTAAGTTTGGCCACCCCTGACTGAGACTGTGTCTGGGAACTGTAACGCCTTCATTTAATGAATGAATATTATTTGATTACATCACAGAGGTGGTCATTGATGGGGACTCTGCAGCACTCGACAGGTACCTGAGGGGATGGCATCAGGCCACTCCCCCAGGGAATACTTTTCGCTCACATTCTTATTAGCAGTTCTGATCTGCAAGGCCTGACTTGTTTTCCATCACCACTCACGCCAGGTGTGAGATGACCCGGCTCATCCGCAAGGTTTAGGACAGCTTGTTTAATGCCTTTTTGATTCACAGCCAGCCATGAGCATATAAGGGGCTTAGTTTAGCCACGCATCGCATCTCAGATTCCGTATGAGGCCCAGCAGATGGGAGCTTAGCCTGCTATTTCTGTAGGCTTGTTGCTTTATTAAAAATCTCCTTGTGAGCAAACCGGGACCTTACGTATCATTAATCTCGGATTTCCGTGAACTCTGGAGCAGTGTTCCCTCTAAGCTGAGTTACTGTAAACTAGCTCACAGATTTTTAGCCTCCAGCTCAGACATTTTTGTCTTAGCTCAGGAAGAATGACCTCAGAGCACACTAATTTATGCAGCAGCTCACAACTTTAATGCCAGGAGCTCACAAAGTAGAATTTTTGCTCACAAGGCTCCTCAGCTTAGAGAGAACATTGCTCTGGAGTGCCTGGCCAGAGCCCCACACACCAGGCCCCAAGTGAAGGCTGCTTCTTTTGCTTCCAAGTTCTGGCTTAAACCTGGCTGAGAGGGAACACAGCAGGTTGAGGTTCCAAAATCATTTTAAATGACTGCTGCCCCCAAAGGTTTGACACTAACCCTTGACAGTGGGTATGCGCATCCTGGCCCTGCCCGATTGTCGGCTCACACCTTTGTCGCCTATGAGTGAATGCAGCATATCCACACACTGCCTATGCCGACTGGTGACAACTCTCCAGGGTGCAAGGCTGAGAAGGCCTCTTCCTGCTCCCTGAACAGCCTTTGAATGATGATGCTGGAGTCCAATGTTCCCTCTAAGCTGTAGAGTCTTGTGAGCAACATTCCACTTCGTGGGCTACTGGCATGAAAGCTACTGCACATATTCTAAAAGAGCTTGCGGATGTAATTTCTGAACCTCTGGCTAGTATTTTTGAGAATTCTTGGAGAACAGGAGAGATGCCGGAAGATTGGAGGCGGACGAATGTTGTCCCCATCTTCAAGAAGGGAAAAACGAGGATCCAGGTAACTACTGACCCATCAGCTTGACATCTATCCCTGGAAAAGTTTTAGAACAAATCATCAGTCAGTCAGTCCTGGAACATTTAGAAAGGATGGCTGTGATTACTAAGAGCCACCATGTCAGACTAACCTGATCTCTTTTTTTGAGAAAGTGACTACCTTGCTGGATCAGGGGAATGCTGTAGACATCGTTTATCTTGATTTCAGTAAGGCTTTTGATAAGGTTTCCCATACTATCCTTGTTGACAAGTTGGTAAAATGTGGTTTGGATCCTGCTACCGTTAGGTGGATCTGTAACTGACTGACTGACAGATCGCACCCAAAAAGTGCTTGTGAATGGTTCCTCATCCTCTGAGAGGAGTGACAAGTGGAGTCCCTCAAGGATCTATCCTGGGACCTGTTTTGTTCAACATCTTTATCAATGATTTGGATGGAGGAATAGAGGGAATGCTTATTAAGTCTGCAGATGATACTAAATTGGGAGGGGTTGCAAATACAGTAGAGGACAGAAACAGGATACCGGATGATCTTGACAGGCTGGGAAACTGGGCTAACACCAATAAAATGAGTTCTAACAGGGATAAGTGTAAAGTTCTGCATTTAGGTAGGAAAAATCCAATGCATAGTTATCGGATGGGGGAGACTTGTCTTAGCAGTAGTATGTGTGAAAAAGGTCTAGGGGTCTTAGTGGATCATACACTGAACATGAGTCAACTGTGTGATGCAGTGGCTAAAAAGGCAAACGCAATTTTGGGCTGTATCAACAGAAGTCTAGTGTCCAGATCACGTGATGTGATGGTATCGCTTTGCTCTGGTAAGACCTCATCTGGAGTATTGTGTTCAGTTTTGGGCACCACATTTTAAGAAGGATATAGACAAGCTGGAATGGGTCCAGAGGAGGGCGATGAAGATGGTGAGGGGTCTGGAGACCAAGTCCTATGAGGAAAGGTTGAAGGAGCTAGGGATGTTTAGCCTGGAGAGGAGGCGGCTGAGAGGTGATATGATCACCATCTTCAAGGACTTGAAGGGCTGTCATATAGAGGATGGTGGGGAATTGTTTTCTGTGGCCCCGGAAGGTAGGACCAGAACCAATGGGTTGAAATTAAATCAAAAGAGTTTCCGACTCAACATTAGGAAGAACTTCCTGACTGTTAGAGCAGTTCCTCAGTAGAACCGGCTTCCTACTTAGGAGGTGGTGGGCTCTGCTTTCTTGGAGGTTTTTAAACAGAGGCTAGGTGGCCACCTGACAGCAATGAAGCTCCTGTGAATTTAGGGGGGAGGTGTTTGTGAGTTTCCTGCATTGTGCAGGGGGTTCGACTAGATGACCCTGGAGGTCCCTTCCAGCTCTATAATTCTATGATTCTCCTTCCTTGGAGGTTTCTAAGCAGAGGTTAGATGGCCATCTGACAGCAATGAAGCTCCTGTGAATTTAGGGGGGCGGTGTTTGTGAGTTTCCTGCATTGTGCAGGGGGCTGGACTAGATTACCCTGGAGGTTCCTTCCAACTCTATGATTCTATTCGTTTGCTCTGGGGCCATTTTTCCTGAGTTAAGATAGAAATGTGTGAGCCGGAAGCTAAAGTGCTAACTCAGTTGAGAGGGAATGCTGCCGGAGACTGAACCGGAGAACTCTGAGCATTCCCATAATCTGCTCTACCACTGCGCTCTGGCTAAAAAACAGATCATTTCAGCTTACAATGCTGCCTAATGCAGAATCAAAGTACTGGTCCATCTCGTGCTCCATACAGCGAAAGACAGGGATGTCTAACTGGTGGAATTTTACCCTACTGCTTCGTAAACTGCCTTCCAGCAAGATCTTGTCAAGTACCGCAACCACTGAATGACAACAGTTCCTTTGTGCACTCAAATCACCATGCGGCAGACAGGCCCGTGAAAACAGCCCCTTCTCTATGGCAAACTTTTTCCAGATTATGCCTAGAAAAGCCTGTCAGTGGACCCTTCCCACAAGACGTACAAGCCAGGTGAGCTTTTAAGGAAAAGGATACTATCTGGCGAGTAATTCTGTCACCTCTTCCTTGGTCATGACCACGTGCTCAGGAACCAGCTGCAGAGGCAAAAATAACGCCCAGAGTGATAAAAAGCTATCAGCTCAGAAGCAGAACATGCGAGCTCCTAATTAGCTACTTCCTTAGTCAACTGGGGTGAGTGAAAATCTCCTCTAGGCGATTAGCTTGGGAAGTTTTTTGCAAACTGGAAGAAAATTCCACTCTCCTCTGCCTGCTCATGCGTCAAACACAGGCTGTCGAGTAACTTTTGGGATCTTGTCAGCACAGGGGAACATGCCCAGTACAGACTTATCCTCTCCCAGATGCTCTGAAGTGCAGAACACAGGGAAAATTGAAAAACGATTTTTTAAAATGTAATAATTTTTCTTACAAATATGCTTTAGATAATTATCCTTTCAAAATAACCTAGCTTAAAGTGATAACTGAATGAAATGCAGTATTAAAGTTATAATTAAATTTTATATTGTATTATAAAATTTAAATTGTTCCATCAGTACATTTTCATTTTTTATTTAAGCACGTGTTTTAAGCCTCTGTATATTCTTCTGCATGCCCCCTTGCACATTTCTTTTAGAAGGAAAGGTGCAATAAAGATATTTTAAGAAATATATGAACACATCGTGTCTTAAAACTGATTCCACAGCCCTTTCTCAAATGGGACAAGTTAGAGCTTGCTTTGCTATGGAAGTGAACCAATCAGCCGCGTGCCACTTGGAACCTTGACGTCGACCACCACGTAGGTCTGTGGAACACGTGAACCCCCAGACTGCCTGGACTTTCATGTCTTCCAAAGGCAGGAGCTGGCCAGCAATTCCCCAAGAGGAAACTCATCAGCATGCCACTGAAGTTTAGTGTCCACTGAGAACGCCAAACAAAACTTCTGTGGTCTGATTGTTTGCAGGCCTTCTGCAGCAACTGGCTAACGAGTGAGTGAAAGTTTCGTGCCACTGACGTTATTCTACAGGGCTCTTCCTATGCTCTTATAACATAAGAACACCAGAAGAGCCCTGCTGGATCAGACCAGTGGTCCATCTGTCTCACACACTGGCCAAGCAGTTCCTCCGGAGGGCCAACAGCAGGGCATGGAGGCTGAGGCCTTCATAAGAACATCAGAACTCTGCAGGATCAGACCAGTGGTCCATCTAGTCCCAGCATCCTGACTCATACAGTGGCCAGCCAGTTCCACTAGAGGGCCAACAACAGGGCAGAGAGGCCCAGACCTTCTGCTGGATCAGACCAGTGGTCCTTCTAGTCCAGCCTCCTGTCTCACACAGTAGCCAGTCAGTTCTTCTGGACAGCCAATAACAGAGAACAGAGGCCGAGGACTTTACCTGATGTGGCCTCCTGGCTCTGGGATTCAGGGCTTAGTGCCTCTGAATGTGAGGTCTCCCTCAGTCACCAGGGCTAGCTGCCACTGGTAGACTTATCCACCATGAACCTAACCCCCTTTTAAAGCTGTTTGCTCCTGTGAGCATCACTGCATGTTCTGTCAGTGAATGCCACATTTGAATGACTCTCTGCGTAAAGCCACATTTCCTTTCACCCATGCTGAACCTGCAGTCCATCAACTTCACTGAATGCCTTCTTTTTTGTAGCAGGAACTTCTTTGCATATTAGGCTTCAGCCTTCTGATGTAGCCAATCCTCCAAGAGCTTCCAGGGCTCTTATTCCAGGGCCTACTGTAAGCTCCAGAAGGATTGGCTACATTAGGGGGGTGTAGCCTAATACGCAAAGGAATTCCTGCTACAAAAAAAGCCCTGTCCCTGGAGTCCTAGTATTTTGGGAGAAGCTATAAAATATCTCCTTGTCAACTCCCTCCACCACAAGAACGCGCACGGGACGAGAGTCTTCAACGGAGCTGACGGGCTCCTGGATCTAAGCAGATCCGCTGCTCAGAAGGCCTGCAGGATGGGATTATACACCTCTCAACAGCTGTTATTTCGACTGCTGTGCTCACTTTGGATCTGTTTGGTTTCCAAGCACTCACCTCGTGTTCTGTGATGTTGATAAGAAGCTCCTGCTGAAGGAACTGCTCCAGGATGTACTTGGGAGCCATGTCCACCAGAGACTGGAAAGAGAAGAGCGGTCAGCCAGTCACTTGGGCTTAGGTATAAAGCAGTAACAGTTTCGGTGTGCAAATGAGCTCAACAAATAAAACTCACCAAAATAGACAATATTTAAACATGATAAACCTATTATCTTATTGGAACTTATACAAATGCCATTTCACAAACCATAGACAAATCATACAGCTCTTGTAAATCCATGAAAAATAGCTTCTGCAATCTTGTAGTGTCCCGTCTCTTTAAACCGAAAGGCTTCAAAGCTCGTTCCACGCAAGCAGCTCGCAAAATTATTCCAAGTCTGCTAACGGTCACAATATGCTCCGGGCAGCGGGAAAGAGACAGCGACAGTCCACAGGAACGAAAACTACTCCAGGAGAACCTTCACCCACTCTCTCCCTCACAATCCAATGCCTTTCCACGGAGTCACAGTATACAATTTTTTACACAGGATTAACGCATTCACTTTCTCTGTCTGTCCCTGGCCTTCCCTGCAAGCCAGCTCAAACCGTGGGCACCATTGCTTGCATGGTGGGAGCAGGGCTGGGTTTTAGGGAACGCCAAGGAAGGTGGACCTCTGCGCATGCACAGAGGCAGGGTTCTCCACTGATGGAGCTTAACTCTTCTAGGAGCAGCCTGCTCAGTCCCGTTGGAACCAGACAGAGCCATGCACCGCTCCATTGGTCCTGTCACGATCTTGGGCCTAGTGAGGCCTACCGGCTCCAAAATAATAATAATAAATTTATTCCTATATCCCGCCCTCCCCCGCCGAAGCGGGCTCAGGGCGGCTCACATGACATGGTGTCCACCATGATTACACTAAAATCCATCAATACATTAAAAAACTATTAAAATAGTTAAATACAATTCAGATTAAGTTAAATAACAATTAAAATTTTATCAAGTATAAATTAAAGTGCCACAGTTCAGGATGTGTATAGGATGGCTAGGTGTCATCTCCAGGCGCCATCTTAAATGCGAGTTGACAGAGGGTGGTTTTGCAAGCCCTGCGAAACTGACTCAGGTCTCGCAGGGCTCGCACCTCCTCTGGTAGTTGGTTCCACCATTTGGGAGCCATTGTGGAGAAGGCCTGCTCCCTTGTTGCTTTCAATCTGACCTCTCTTGGTCCAGGGATTCGTAGTAGGTTTTGGGAACTAGATCTCAGCGCTCTCTGGGGAACATACGGAGAAGCCTGCCTAGGAGTAGCTACAGAGGGCCTACATTTCCCAGGATCCCCTCTGTCCCTCTAATTGGGGGGCAATCAGAGGTTTTGGGGGGAAAACTGGCCCAGAGAGGGATGGGACCTGGGAGGAAAGCATAGTAGGGTCAAGCGCAGACAGGGTGCAATTTCTCTGGAAAAGACTGCAGGAGACATCCCTTACCCAAGGGGTGAGTGTTGGTATCAGAGGAAGGGAATGTCTAGCTAGACATGTCAGGGTTTCTGTTTATTTGCACCGACCTTTACTGTAGATATAAATATATACACTATTGCACTATCACCCACTTCTTATTGCTTGATCACTGTCAATAAACTGTTGTTGTTGTTTAACTGCCTGGGTCCCCACATCTCCTTGGGCACCGTTAAGAGGTATTTACTAATCAGGAAGACACAGGGGTGGTTGGGGGCTCTGGGCCCTCCCAGGCAGCCCCTGACCAGCGTGGTGGCAGCCAGCAGAAGGCCCTCCTAGGCCCCTGCCGTGTGACAGGCCCACTCCCCAGTGAAAGGGGGGGGGGGGACACTCAAGCATCAGCAGTGCTGTGGGGCCTGAAAAGCAGCCTGACCCTCTTTGATGGCACCAACAGGAGCCTTTGAAGAGGGGTGGGGAAAAGAGGAACAGCTCCTCTCCTGCCCCTGCAGCCACGTCTGACGACACCCTGCTGTGCATATGGGCAGCTGCTGCAACAGAGCCCTTCTCTGATGCCAAGAACCAAGGCTAGAGGGACTGGCACTCAGAGCGATCCCAACCCGCTAAACTGGACTGCTCTTCCCTCTGTATGGTACGACATGGGGGCTTCCTCCGAACGCCCACTTCTTACCAACGCTCAAAGGCCCCACTCCCCTTTACACATTTATCTATTTCTATCCTGCTTTTTGGCCCACAGTTGGGACTCAAATTGGCTCAGACCACGGTTCTCCCCTCCTGTTTTCTCATAACCTCGGGAGGCCCAAGGTCACCCAGAAGACCACCACAGATTTATACCCCACCCTCCTCTCTGAATCAGAGTCTCAGAGCGGCTTACAATCTCCCTTATCTTCTTCCCCCACAACAGACACCCTGTGAGGTGGGTGGGGCTGAGAGAGCACTCCCAGAAGCTGCCCTTTCAAGGACAACCTCTGCCAGAGCTATGGCTGACCCAAGGCCATTCCAGCAGCTACAAGTGGAGTAGTGGGGAATCAAACCTGGTGATAAGAGTCTGTGCACTTAACCACTACACCAAACTGGCTCTCACCAGGGGATTCAAACCTGGATCAGCCAGGGTCCTGGGTCAGCCGCTCCATCCACTACACCACACAGGCTGTCAAATGTCTGCTGGGTGTGTGCGCAGAGCAAGGAACTGCCAGTTGAGGCCCTAGGATGAGCTGAAGGAGCCAGATGGGAATAGGAAGTGAAAGACCACAAAACCCCCCACCAAAAACAAACCAACCCTGTCATGCTGACAGCTCTTGCCAGACAGGGTCTGAACCTCCAAGGGAGAGACTGACGGGGTCCTGTCTCAGAGCCCAATTTGACTGTAAGCAGGCCAAGAGCAAATATTTGCAGACAGGGTTTTGCCAGAATAGTTCAGAGGTAGTCCCCTCTCAGGAGACCGAATGTTGCAGAGCATGGCTTTTTTGGTAATGCAAGCTGGTTCCACTGAACGCTCAAAAGATAAGACTGCACAGTCTCAGACTCTGATTTTCAGGGGTAGCAAGTTAAGTTACTGGAATGTCTACAACAGGGTGACCAAACTGGCTCAGGAGCCACATGTGGCTCTTTCACACATATTGTGTGGCTCTTGAAGCCCCCACTGCCCCGTCAGCCGACTTGGAAAAGGCATTTCTCTCTTTAAATCACCTCTCCAAGCCAAGCCAACCAGCAGCTTGGAGAATGAACTTAAAGTTGCTTTCTTTTCACCTCTCCCTCCCATTCCTTCCTTCCTGTCTTGTGACTTTCAAACATCTGACGTTCATGACTTGCGGCTCTAAAACATCTGGCATTTATTCTATGTGACTCTTACGTTGAGCAAGTTTGGCCACCCCCCAGTCTAGAAGGAGCTCGTAATTATACTTTGAGGTTCCTAAGACTGGGAAAATGCCAAATATTCATCTCAGGAACCTAAGTTTGGCCTATAACTGCTCTCTGCACCCCAGCCCTCTTTACTGAAATGTTATAAAACTGTATGAGTGCAGTAAATGGTATCTGAAGAGGTGAGCAGTGACTCACAAAAATTCCAACCTTGCCACAAATGTTGTTAGTCTTGCTCTTTTCTACTGCAGTAAATCTTTGGGTGATATTTGTATATAGTTATGAGGCTCTTTACTGAACAACGCTATTTCAGCTGAGAACATTAATAAAAGTTACAGGGGTTTTCCTGTTTACCTCAGGTCTCAACTTTCAGAAGACATTTAGGATTATTAGGAAGAGAACTGAAAACAAATCCACCAGTACCATAATGCCCCTGTATAAATCAATGGAACGGCTTCATTTGGTATGCTGCATACAGTTTTGGTCACCGCATCTCAGATAAGCTATTATCGCACTGAAAACGTGTAGAAAAGGGCAACTAAAATTATTAAGGGGATGGAACACCTTCCCTATGAAGACAGATTAAAGGACTGTTAGCTTGAAAACATGACTGAATGGTAACTTGATGGAGATTTACAAAATTATGCATGGGATAGAGAAAGTAGAGAAAGAAGTACTTTTCTCCCTTTCTCACAATACAAGAACTCATGGACACTCAATTAAATTAATCAGCAATAGGCTAAGGACAGATCAGATAAAAGGAAGTACTTTTGCACCCGAAGGGTAATTAATGCATGGAATTCACTGCCAAAGGAAGGGGTGGTCAGAATGAAAAACAACTGTGCCCAATACACTTAACACACACTTAAATGTACAAATTTTATAGATAACCAAGCAACAATATATCAACAGTACAAACACAAGGCTTATAAGCACAGTGTCCCATAAAAAAAAGTCAGTTTCACTGTGTGACTCCGGAAGAGTTCTTAGTCCTTGAAGGGTTGCAGAAACTCCCAAGTAAATTTCTGATATGGAGTCTATCCACAAAAGTCAACTCCAAAGGTAAGTCTGCCTTCTCTTGCACATGCCAATCTCTCACAATATTATTCTCAAACACTGTGAGAGATTGGCGTGTGCAAGAGACAGATTATAAGTAATATAATTTGGCTTATGAAAAAGCTGCATTCAGCGAAACGTGATTTTTCAAACTGGCAATCACGTGAAGGCAACCTTACCTTTGGGGCTGACTTTTGTGGCTAGACTAGATCAGAAATTTCATACCACCCCCTTCAACCTGCTTGGAGAGCTGGGTACCTGCTTGGCTGAGGGAGTCATGCCCTGCTGCACGACAATGAGAGCCCGGGTGATGTTTTCTTCTTGCATTCGCTGGCAGTACATCTTGATGGTCTTAATCCCAACTTTGGGTTCCTCTGAAGTGGAGGAGAGAAACAAGGACCTCACCAAGAGGGAACGAACGCTGAAACCACATTTCTAAAAGACTGCATCTTGCTTCTAAGATGCTTGAGCATATATCAGGTACATGAATAATCTCACGAGCATGCAATGAATGATTTTAGAGAATTGCAGGAGCCAGTTTGGTGTAGTGGTGAAGTGTGCGGACTCTTATCTGGGAGAACCGGGTTTGATTCCCCACTCCTCCACTTGCAGCTGCTGGAATGGCCTGGGGTTGACCATAGCTCTTGCAGACCTGTCCTTGCAAGGGCAGCTTTTGGGAGAGCTCTCTCAGCCCCACCCACCTACCTCACAGGGTCTCTGTTGTGGAGGAAGAAGATAAAGGAGATTGTGAGCCACTCTGAGACTCTGATTCAGAGAGAAGGGCAGGGCACAAATCTGCAGTCTTCTTCTTGCAGCTGCTAGCTAGCTAAATTCAAGTTCTGCGTCCTTTTGCTGTCTCGTTAGATCACTGTAAGATGCTAGCCCTCACACCTGTGAAGGCCTGCCGGCAAGTAGGCAGATAATGTTGGGCAGATCGTTTGATGCTATGGGGGAGGGAAGAAAGTAAGAATTCATAATCACTGGGGGGCTAGGCTACAATGTTCTCACCTGCCCTCCAAAAGACATGCAGGAAAAGCAAAATCAGAATTACACAAATCTGCTCAAAACAAATCAAATCTGCTGGTCTGTCATCAGAATTCAGATCCTGAAGAGAATAACGGACAGGAATAACGGAGGAGGAGGAACAGCAGAAGAGGAGAGACTGGATTTATACCCCACCACTCAGAGTCTCAGAGCATCTTATAATCTCCTTCCCTTCCTGTCCCCGTAACAAACACCTTGTGAGGTAGGTGGGGCTGAGGGAGCTCTTTTAATAACTGCTCTTTAGAGAACAGCTCTGAAAGAACTGTGGCTGACCCCAAGGTCACTCAGCAGCAGGACGGGGAATCAAACCCAGTTCTCCCAGATTAGAGTCTGCACTTCCAACCACTACACCAAACTGGCTCTCAAAAATGATCCTCAAGAACCAAACTAAGGAGAGGACAAATGAACAAACAGAGAAGACTGATATCAGGAAACAAATATATTAAGAGGCACAGTAGCTTTTTTCGTTCTAGAGATGCACAAAACAGGCACTTAAAGTTATAACTCTAAGGTTGCAAACCCCAGCTCTAGTTCCAAGTGAACGCGTTAGAGAGAAAGTGAACGAAGAGAAGACCACGTGACCAAAGCAGCGGGGGAACATGACAGTAAAACAGGAATTGCAAATTACCACACAGGCATCACCTGGGAAAAAGACAAACATCTGATCCGTGGGGTCATCGTTGTGGGCCACCAGCACAGTGAGGTCCGTCCGCCGTGGCCTCCCCTCACTGGGCTTATCCCCAAACTGAGCTTTGAACTCGTCCAGAGTCTGGTCCAACTCATCCTGTGTCACCAGGTACCCTCTATCGTGACAAAGCTAGATATTTCAAAAATAAATACAAAAATAAATATACATTCACATCCACACTTAAATATACATTGACCCGAGGCATGCTGCAAGTCCCAGTAACTCAGGAAACTGAGCATGTCTCCTACATGCTGGTACATAAAGGCTGCAATGCGTTTTCAGCACAGTGCCCTCCTCTGAAACCCTCCCCAGCTTTTTCCTCTACCATTCCTCCTGTCCCCAACCTCCTTAAAGCAAAACCCCAATTTTACTCACCCCACATATTCTCTTCTCCACATACATACATATATACACTAACTGTGTTCACAGATTACAGTGAACACACTGCATTCCATCCACAGTACACTTCAGTGCTCTTTATTTTACTTATGTACTTCATCCGTACTGTGCCGTTCTCCCCAATGTGATGACGGAATAACAACATGCTAGATAGACAAGCAGTTAGCACAGAGGCCACGGCCGGCTTCCCTCCCAGCAACTGACATTGAAACACAGACTGCCTCTGAATATGGAGGCTCCACACTGTCCTCAGGGCTGACCATGATTATTAACCTTAAGTCTCTCTTTTGAACAAAGTTTGAGTCCAGCAGCATCTTTAGGACTAATGAAGTTTTCTTCTAGGCATAAGCTTTCCTCTGCACCCACCTACTAGGTTTACATTTACGATAGTTCAGTCTTCCGATAATTTATTGTTGCTTTGTTAATACTCTTCCCCTGTGAATGACAACTCACGGTTGTATATGTATAGATGTTGTTGTTCTGTTTCATAGTAATACCTTACTGGTTACTGATCCAGAGGAGTTAGCTCTATTAATCTTTCACTGCGAAATAGTAAAGAGTCTAGTGGTGCCTTTAAGACTTAACAAATTTTACACACAGCTCTCTTCATCAGATGCATCTGACGAAGAGAGCTGAGTTTCTTAAAAGCTTATGCTACAACAGGGGTGGCCAAACTTGCTTAACATAAGAGCTACACAGAATACACGTCAGATTTTTGAGAGCCCCAAGACATGAACGCTGGATGTTTGAGAGCTGCAAGCAAGGCAAATAGATAGGGGGGGAGGTGGAAAGAAAACAACTTTAAATGCATTCTCCAAGCCGGCACCTGGCTTTGCTTGGAGAAGTGATTTAAAGAGACAGATGCCTTCTCCAAGCTGGCTGATGGGGTGTTGGGGGTTTCAAGAGCCACACAATGTGTTTGAATGAGCCACATGGGACTCCCGAGCCACAGTATGACCACCCTTGTGCTACAATAAAGTTTGTTATAGTCTTAAAGGTGCTACTAGACTCTCTACAATCTTACTGGTTATGGCCTTTGAACATATGAAGCTGCCTTCTACTGAATCAGACCCTCCTGGGTCCATCAAAGTCAGTATTGTCTACTCAGACTGGCAGCAGCTCTCCAGGGTCTCAAGCTGAGGTTTTTCATGCCTACTTGCCTGGACCCTTTTTAGTTGGAGATGCCGGGGATTGAACCTGGGACCTTCTGCATACTTAGCAGATGCTCTGCCACTAAGCCAGCGTCCCTCCCCTGCTCTCCAGGGTCTAAAGCTGAGGTTTTTCACACCTGTTTGCCTGGACCCTTTTGGGTTGGAGATGCCGGGGATTGAACCTGGGACCTTCTGCATACTTAGCAGATGCTCTGCCACTGAGCCAGCGTCCCTCCCCTGCTCTCCAGGGTCTCCAGCTGAGGTTTTTCACACCTGTTTGCCTGGACCCTTTTGGGTTGGAGATGCCGGGGATTGAACCTGGGACCTTCTGCTTCCCAAGCAGATGCTCTACCACTGAGCCACCGTCCCTCCAACTCCATCACCTACTGCCTGGACCATTTTTAGTTGGAGATTCCGGGGATTGAACCTGGGACCTTCTGCTTCCCAAGCAGATGCTCTGCCACTGAGCCACCGTCCCTCCAACTCCATCACCTACTGCCTGGACCATTTTTAGTTGGAGATTCCGGGGATTGAACCTGGGACCTTCTGCTTCCCAAGCAGATGCTCTGCCACTGAGCCACCGTCCCTCCAACTCCATCACCTACTGCCTGGACCATTTTTAGTTGGAGATTCCGGGGATTGAACCTGGGACCTTCTGCTTCCCAAGCAGATGCTCTGCCACTGAGCCACCGTCCCTCCAACTCCATCACCTACTGCCTGGACCATTTTTAGTTGGAGATGCCGGGGATTGAACCTGGGACCTTCTGCTTCCCAAGCAGATGCTCTGCCACTGAGCCACCGTCCCTCCAACTCCATCACCTACTGCCTGGACCATTTTTAGTTGGAGATTCCGGGGATTGAACCTGGGACCTTCTGCTTCCCAAGCAGATGCTCTGCCACTGAGCCACCGTCCCTCCAACTCCATCACCTACTGCCTGGACCATTTTTAGTTGGAGATTCCGGGGATTGAACCTGGGACCTTCTGCTTCCCAAGCAGATGCTCTGCCACTGAGCCACCGTCCCTCCAACTCCATCACCTACTGCCTGGACCATTTTTAGTTGGAGATGCCGGGGATTGAACCTGGGACCTTCTGCTTCCCAAGCAGATGCTCTACCACTGAGCCACCGTCCCTCCAACTCCATCACCTACTGCCTGGACCATTTTTAGTTGGAGATGCCGGGGATTGAACCTGGGACCTTCTGCTTCCCAAGCAGATGCTCTGCCACTGAGCCACCGTCCCTCCAACTCCATCACCTACTGCCTGGACCATTTTTAGTTGGAGATGCCGGGGATTGAACCTGGGACCTTCTGCTTCCCAAGCAGATGCTCTGCCACTGAGCCACCGTCCCTCCAACTCCATCACCTACTGCCTGGACCATTTTTAGTTGGAGATGCCGGGGATTGAACCTGGGACCTTCTGCTTCCCAAGCAGATGCTCTGCCACTGAGCCACCGTCCCTCCAACTCCATCACCTACTGCCTGGACCATTTTTAGTTGGAGATGCCGGGGATTGAACCTGGGACCTTCTGCTTCCCAAGCAGATGCTCTGCCACTGAGCCACAGCCCCATTCACGGCTCTCCAGGGTCTCCAGCTGAGGTTTTTCATGCCTATTTGCCTGGACCCTTTTTAGTGGAGATGCCGGGGATTGAACCCGGGACCTTCTGCTTCCCAAGCAGGTGCTCTGCCACTGAGCCACCCTCCCTCCCCTGAACTTTAATTGCTATTTCAATAAAGAAAAGGGGGGGGGGGGAGGTGTCCCTGCAGTCCAGCGTTGTCCATGGCTGCCTCAGACCAAGCGGGCCGCCCACCCGAGTCCCTTTTCTGAGGCCTTCAGCGGCGGCCCTTGCGGCTTGTGGCAGAGAGTTCCCCAGGCCCTTCCCCCCGCCTCCCCCTCCTGCTCCCCCCGGACCTGCATGATGGTTTTCCGGATCTTCCACAGCCGGTAGGTCTCCTCTTCGTCGTCCATCGCCGCTCCTCACGCCAACCACGCAGGAAAGCAGGAACCTCAGTGCGCAGGCGTCAGACGCACGCCGGGCATTCTCACACGGCACGCATGCGCAATTATTCAAGAAACGCCCCCGTCGAGAGCTGTAAACAAAACGTGGAACGACAAATGTTACTGCTGCGCAGGCGCTGTACAAACGTTGCTTCTGCGCAGGCTCCTCTCTGTTCTGTGCGCGCGTTGCTTCCTCTCGCTTCGTTTCCAATCGCTTCCTTAATACTATAGAAAAGCCGCGATGCCAGATGGGAATTGTAGTATCTGAGCACTCGCAGCCCCTGAGGTTTTAGTTTTTGCTCGTCTCGCAGTAAAATTAAAAACCCTTTTACAAAATGAAAGCAATTAAGTACGGTTTGTATTTTTTAACTAGTTCCGTTTTTTAAAAAAAAGATAATTCGTTATCTAGCAACATTTATTATATGCATTGTGTTATTAATATACTGAACATGCATATAATGGAACAAAGCAGTAGGCTTTTAAGATCAACTAAGTTTTATTCAGAATGTAAGCTTTCGTATGCTCTAAGCAGACTTCATCAGACAAATGGGAATGGAAGCAGCAATTCTTAATATAAGTGGGCAGTGTAGAATCATGGGAATGTTTTTAGCAAATTAAAAGAATCACAAATAGGGATTTGTGTTTGTTAGTGTTAGGAAAAACAGGGCTGAACTGTCAGAACTTGTAACTTTTGCTTTACTTGCCTTGACCAAACTGACTCCATGCTGTAACTTAGTAATAACATAGAGTGCCTGACCACAGCAATTAACCCTGGCCCCTGTGCTATGCCAAGTATTTAGGGCAGTAGGGCAGGCGGCAGATAGTCTCTGCTTAACATCCACAGGTGCCCTTTGAAGACAGGCCGTTTGGCCTTCACAACAGGGGAGCATCCTCCCTTCTGATAACGAAGGCTGGGAAGAAGAGACACTTGTCTGAGACCGTGTGAATGATTGTTTTATTGTGCTTTGCTGATGGCATAAAATGTAACCAACTGCCAGGAATTGGCATTACTGTTATTTCGTTGCTCTAGTACTGTAGTTCTTCAATAAAGATCCTAACTTGTAACAAGTATTGGACTCGTCTGAAGTTCATCCAAGTTCTGACATGAACAAATACTGGAGGGTGATAAAGAGCAGACTGCTGTTGTAGGTGTGAAGTGCCATAAATCTAGGTAACATTCTGGCTTTGTTAGTTTAAACAGAGGGCATGGTTTCTCAAGAGATTATAATATCCATTATAGTTTGATATTAGAAAAAGAGGAAGACATTAAAGTACAGTGGAGGATGGGTTGGTATATGCAATAAGACAAACAACCAATATCCCTCATTTGAGTATGTCAATACAAAAAAAACAACACAATATTCTGATACACTGTTCTAAAAGAGAAATAATATAAGTCAGCCATTAGAAAAACAGGGTGCATTAAAGTATAGTGGAAGGTGGGTTAGTATATGTAATGAGACAAGCAGCCCGCATCCCTCATTTGATCATGTCAACACACAAAAAAATTATTCTGGTACACTGTTCTAAAAGAAAAATAAATTGGAACACTGTGGATGCACATCTATACTCAGTGAGAGTTGGTTTAGCATATGTAATGCGATAAAAAACCAATATCCCTGTTCAGTCCTGGAGAGGTGTTTGTTCCAAGTTTCATGATAATTTGTAATTCAGCAATTTCTCTCTCCATTCTGTTCTTGAACTTCCTTTGCAGTAAAACAGCTACTTTGAGGTTACCCGTTGAATGCTCAGGAAGGTTAAAGTGTTCTCCAACAGGTTTCAGTTCTGTAATTCCTGATGTCAGATTTGTGTCCATTTATCCGTTGGCGTAGGGTTTGACCTGTTTGCCCTATGTAGAGAACTGAAGGGCATTGTTGGCATTTAATGGCATATATAATGTTGGAAGATGAACAAGTGAATGAGCCTGAGATGGTATAGCTAATGCTGTTGGGCCCAGTGACTGTGTTGTCTGGGTGTATGTGGCAGCAAAGTTGGCACTTGGGTTTATTGCTAGGTCTGGTCCCGGTGACCTAAGTGATCCTATTAGGAATTTAACTGAACTGGCAACTTTCTAACCTCATGGCGGAAAGAACTCCAGATAACAGTGAATTCCCTACTTCCCCGATGGGCATAGAAAACCACTGGGACACAGAACTCTTTGTGATAGCTCCATTCGCATCCTTTGACGTGGTACTCGGGGTGGAGTGGTTGGAGAAACATGAACCAGACATTAAATGGGGAGACCAGACCAGACTTTACTGATAAAAAATGTGAACACCACCAGTGGGACAAAGCTTGGGGCCCTGAGCCATCCTCTAAGAACAAGAGACTGTGCTTAACGGTAGAAGTACGCTCCATCCCCAAGGAGTACAAAGACTTGATTAGGGTGTTTAGTGAAGAGGACGCAAACAACTTCCTCCCGATTGGGACACTGACTGTGCTTTAGAACTGATTCCAGGGCAAGAGCTCCCTAAAGCTAAACTTTACTCCATGGGGTGGGTGGAAAAGGCTGAATTACGGAAATTTTTAGACAAAAATCTAAAAAGAGGATTCATCCAACCGGCCGCCCCCCCCCCCCCCCATGCAGCCCCAGTACTATTCAGAAAGAAGAAGGATGGTGGGCTCCGGCTTTGCACGGACTTTCGAGGGATTAATGGGATTTCTACCTCGAATGCCTATCCCATACCACTAATCAAAGACCTTTTGAGTACGGTGTCTGAAGGGAAAATCTTTACCAAACTAGATTTACGGAATGCTTACTTCAGAGTGCGCATAAAAGAGGGAGATGAATGGAAAACCGCCTTCAATACTCCCATGGGACAGTTTGAGTACCTAGTCATGCCATTTGGATTACAAGGAGTTTGTATGAATTTTATAAATGAAGTACTACATAAATACTTATACAAAGGGGTTGTGGTGTACTTGAATGACATAATTATTTATTCCAAGGATTTACAATCTCATGTAAAGTTAGTGAGGGAAGTACTAAGTACCCTGTATGAACATAAACTGTACGCCAAGTTGTCCAAGTGTGAATTTCACAAAACGGAACTGGACTACCTAGGATATAGAGTATCTGGGAAAGGGTTAGCCATGGACCCTGCCAAAATTCAGGCCGTGCTAGATTGGGAACCCCCGAGGACACGTAGACAGCTCCAATCATTCCTTGGTTTCGCAAATTTTTACCGTAATTTCATTCAGGGGTTTGCGCAGACCATGTTGCCCCTGACGGACCTCCTCAAAACAAAAGGGAAAGGCCCAGAAGTGAAGAGACCAGGGGCAAAATTAGAGTGGACGGCTAAATGTCAGGAGGCATTTAATAAACTGAAAAGACTATTCACTAGTGAACCCATTCTCAGTCACCCAAATGAGTTAAAACCTTTCGTGGTTCAATGTGACGCTTCCGACGTCACTGTGGGAGCCATTCTGATACAACCAGATAATATGGGGAGGCTAAAACCCTTTGCCTACATTTCTAAAAAATTCTCCCAGGAACAATGGAATTGGTCTGTGTGGGATAAAGAGGCATTTGCCGTGACGTTTGCATTAAAGACCTGGAGGTCCTGGTTAGATCTGTCCAAATCTCAAAAGGGTCCCTTTTGAGATTTGGACAGATCGTAAGAATTTGGAAGCTCTCACAGGACGCAGGAAGCTAACTGAGAAACAAATTCGATGGGCAGGATTTTTAGCCAAATTTGATTTTACTTTAAAGCATATTCCGGGTTCCAAAAACTCTTTAGCAGATGCTTTGTCTCGGCTTCCCCAACACAATAGCCAAAGGGAAGAAATTATTGACTCTATTATCTCACCCCATCATCTGGTGGGAGCAGTAACTACCAGGTCTAAAGCTAAGAAAGAAAGTATCGAGAAGTGGGGGGTCAGAGACTGATTGTTGAAATTGAAAAGGAGGGGGACCAGAAACCTGATGGGGTCGTTAAGGGAGAAGGAGGATTCTGGTACAGAGAAGGAAAACTGTATGTGCCAGAGAGCCTCCAGAAGGAGGTATTACAATTTTGTCACAGTAGTAAACTTTCTGGGCATTTTGGTTATGTAAAGACCTTACATCTATTCTGGTGGCCATCCATGAAAAAAGACATTTCGAATTATGCGGCCACTTGTCCAGGGTGTATAATGGCTAAGAAAAGGGGAGGAAAACCCCCGGGAGTGTTACAACCGTTGGAAACCGCCGACCGGCCATGGTCAGTGGTTTCAATTAACTTTATAGTAGAACTCCCAGTATCACAAGGGAAAACTGTGATTTTGGTAGTGGTGGACACTTTTTCAAAACAGGCTCACTTCATCCCATGTGCCCAGTTACCTACTGCGAAAAAGCTAGCCTACTTATTTTTCCAACATGTGGTTAAACTACACTCATTCCCAGTCAAGGTCATTAGTGACAGAGGGCCTCAGTTCGTTGCCAACTTCTGGCGGAAGTTTTGCAAACTAACAGGCATGGAGCAGGGTCTGAGTTCAGCATACCACCCTCAGACTGACGGACAAACTGAAAGAGTGAATGCGCTCCTAGAACAGTATTTACAGTGCTACGTAAATTACCAACAATCCAACTGGGTAGATCTGTTACCTTTTGCAGAGTATGGATATAACAATAGTGTGCATAGCTCCACCAAAACTTCTCCTTTCAGGGTGGTAAACGGTTATGAAGGAAAGCCCTTTCCATTATTACGAGGAGGAACTACCCCCGAATTACCCTCTTAATTTGAACATTGGTGGGGGAATTTGGGAAAGGTATGGAAAGTAATACAAAAGAACTTGGAAGTGGCTAAAGACACTTACAAGAGACATTATGAAAAAAGTCATGTTCCAGTGTGGGACTTTAAAGTGGGGGAAACAGTTTTCCTTTCAACTAAGAACTTACCTATGTCTCAACCTTCCAGGAAATTAGCCTACAAATTCCTGGGTCCGTTCAAAATAAAGAGAGTCATCAATAAAGTAACGGTGGAACTAGAATTGCCAAAAATGTTCAGTAAAATCCACCCTGTTTTCCACTGTAGTCTACTACGCCGGGATCCTGGAGCTACGTCTTGGCACCCTCGACCACAAGCTCCACAACCTATCCAGATTGGGAGTCGGAGTTTCCATGAAGTTAAAGAAATTTTAGATGCAAAGTTAAAGAGAGGGGTGTTGTATTTTTTAATCAGATGGAAACATTTCCCACCAGGCCACGATGAACGGGTGGAGGCCTCAAATGTAAAAGCAGCAGAGTTAATAAAGAAATTTTACAAATTGAATCCGAATAAACCCCGGAAAAAATCTTAGGTTGGGCAGTATGTCAAGCATGATATTTCTGGATATTGAATCAATGTATGTACTGGTGCCATTTCCTCTCTGCCTCTAAATTCTTCTCTCTCATAGTTGCATTTCTAAGCTTGCTTCTTCTCCCCCCCCCCCTTTCCTTCCTTTCTCACCTCTTGATAGAAGATTTAGAATATGCACGTAACCTTGATGCTGGAAGTGAGGCGCCTCCCCCGACCAGTTCCCATCCATACATCTTATCAGAAAGACAGGAATGTCTGGGAACCGGGAGAAGTTGTAGTAACATAATGGTAGTTGATAGTACCCTTTGAACCTTTGTTGCAATTTACATCTGCATGTTATGTTTCAAAGCTATTTTTTCCAATGCCTTTGAAGTAGCCTTTAAGAGTCTATACCGTGTGAAATTTTGTATCACTTCCAAGGTATCACACCTTGGAGCAAGTACCAGATTATCAATAAAACGAGTCTTGTATCAAACAATTGCTTGGTTATTCAAAATACCGATGCTTGACAGAGGGGCCTCAGCAGGGTATAATGCCATAGAATCCACCCTTCAAAGCAGCCATTTTCTCCAGGGGAGCCACAAGACATGAATGGCAGATGTTTGAGAGCAGCAAGACAGGAAGAAAGCAAATAGATGGGAGAGGGGGAGGTGGAAAGAAAGCAACTTTAACTTTAAATGCATTCTCCAAGCCACTGCCAGCTGTAAAAGCAGGAAATCTCCAGGCCCCGCCTGGAGGCCGGCAACCCTATCTGAGCATGATTATTTGGCTGAATGTTTTGAGACAAAATGGGGATTTGAATCCTAGTCCCCAATCCTAGTTCAATATTCTGCACAGTATACTACACTGACCTCTAGAGAATCATGGCTGTTTTCAATTTAATTTCCAGGGCTTTGGACTATGTATCTCTTATCTTTAGCCTTCCTCCCCCTGCAATAGTGATGTCATGAGAAAATCTGCCATGTTCAAGGCACAGGGGAGAGGAGATACTAAAATGGCAGGTAGTCATCGTCAATGTTCCCTCTAAGCTGCAGAGTCTTGTGAGCAGAAATTCTACTTTGTGAATTACTGTTGTGAGCTACTGCATAAATTATTGTGCTCTGGGGCTATTTTTCCTGAGCTAAGACAAAAATGTGTGAGTTGGAAGCTAAAAATCTGTGAGCTAGCTCACACTAACTCGGTTTAGAAGGAACACTGGTCATCATGATGGGCCACTGGGGAAAATCCAAAAGCAACAATTAAGGCAAACTAAACAGTCCCAGAAGCAAAAGCTGCATAATGGCTTTTGGAGCAACCCACCAAAATAAATAGAACAGTGTAAACATTCTCAAATTCTTCAGAACTCTTCATCAGGCCGGAAGCATTAAAAAAAAAGAATGGGGAAAGAAAAATATCTCTCAGTCTGTGGGACACCCACACATTAATATATTTTTTGTGGTTATTATTTCTGTATGACTTATAGCAGATTTGTCTGTTTGGGGTAGAGACACAAACGATTAGTCATGTTAAAACCATTTTGATTTTAGAACTGCTGCAGCTAACATTAGGCCTGCTGACATGTAATTAAAGTAGGAGTGAGAACAGAATGGGTCTGTAATATGAAAACACATTGGAAAACTGAAACCATTGTTTGTAGTAGAAGCCCTGAAGGCCACAGTAACATGGCTAGCAAAGCATAGGGGCAGATAAGGGAACAATGGGAGCTTGAACTACAACACAAAAACAACACAAAAAAAGAATACTAGTTTAATATTGATTAATATTGCTAAATCGTTAATTGCAAAGAAATTGAAAGACAGTAAGGTTCCAACATTACAAATGCGGATAGATAGGATTCAGGACTATTTTATATACACAAAAATGGCTTTTGTAACATCTAATTGTTCTCCTGAAACTTATGAAAATAAAGTTATAACACCATGGTTTGAAATAGTCAGTTTTTTATTACAAAATGAACACTTACCATTAGGGTTGCCAAGTCCAATTCAAGAAATATCTGGGGACTTTGGGGGTGGAGCCAGGAGACTTTGGGGGTGGAGCCAGGAGACATTGGGGCGGAGCCAGGAACAAGAGTGTGACAAGCATAATTGAACTCCAAGAGAGTTCTGGCCATCACATTTAAAGGGACAGCACACCTTTTTAAATGTCTTCCTTCCATAGGAAATAATGAAGGATAAGGGCACCTTCTTTTGGGGCTCATGGAATTGGACCCCCTGGTCCAATCGTTTTGAAATTTGGGGGATACTTTGGGGAGAGGCACTAGATACTATATTGAAAATTTGGTGCCTCTACCTCAAAAAACAGCTCCCCCAGAGCCCCCGAAACCTCCAGATCAATTCCCCATTATACCCTATGAGAAGACGTTTCCCTCTCCACCCCCCTCCCCCCCGCCCCCCCCCCCTTTCTGGGAAATCTGATGCAGGAGATAGAACTCACTCACCTCCGGAGGTGCAAAGGCACATGGTCCTTTGGGGGCGTGGCTGGGCTCCCCTCCCTTCACCGGCCAGCTGACTGGGGGCGGGAAGCAGCCTGAGAAAACGGAAGAGCTCTGGGCTGCCGTTCTCCCCCTCCCCCCCCCCGCTTTCCCTTTTATGGCCAGCGGGAGGAAGAGGCTCCAAATCGGGGGTCTCCAGGCCTAGCGGGGGATTTGGGACCCCTACTTACCATTGAATCCTTTATATGAAAATCTGATTTATTTTTAATTAAGAAAAGGTATAATTGTAAGTTTTGAATGTACTACTCTAAAGTTTAAGCAATTGTCTATGGCAGGGGTGGCCAACGGTAGCTCTCCAGATCTTTTTTTGCCTACAACTCCCATCAGCCCCAGCCATCAGCCATGCTGGCTGGGGCTGATGGGAGTTGTAGGCAAAAAACTTCTGGAGAGCTACCATTGGCCACCCCTGGTCTATGGTGTAATTTGATTTTGTTTTGATTTCTGTATATATGGAAAAATTAATAAAAATTTGAATGGAAAGAGACCTCTTGAACTGAAGTTGGGCGCTTGGAAGACCAGCTGCAAGAAAATGCTCCGCCCCGCTCTGCACGCTGTGTGAGGGAAGGGGAGAGAAAAAGCAAAAAGACGAGCAACAATGCTGCTACTGGTTCAGAGTGGCAGTGAGCAAAGGGGACAGGTTGGGGGCCCTACAGTTGGAAGGGGGTGTTGAAAGGATGGGCCCAGCCTTCCTCCCAGCTATGGGCCTGAAATAGGGTTGCCAAGTCCAATTCAAGAAATATCTGGGGACTTTGGGGGTGGAGCCAGGAGACATCAGGGGTGGAGCCAATATCAAGGCTGTGACAAGCATCAATTAACTCCAAAGGGAGTTCTGGCCATCACATTTAAAGGGACGGCACACCTTTTCAATTCCTTCCTTCCATAGGAAATCATGAAGGATAGGGGCACCTTCTTTTGGGGCTCATAGAATTGGACCTCCTGGTCCAATCTTTTTGAAACTTTAGAGGTATTTTGGGGAGAGGCACTAGATGCTATACTGAAAATTTGGTGCCTCTACCTCAAAAAACAGCCCCCTCAGAGACCCAGAAACCCACGGATCAATTCTCCATGATTTTCTATGGGAATAAATCTCCATAGGGAATAATAGAGTTCCCAGCAGACATTTCCCTCCCCCTTCCCCGCTTTCTGACGACCCTGAAGCGGGGGGAGGGCCTCCAAACCGGGGGAACCCCTGCCCCCACCTGGGGATTGGCAACCCTAGCCTGAAACTGCCCAAATGAAAACAGAACCAATCATTGATCAAATTATCACTGTTGCTGGCGGAACACCCAGGTCTCTTTAAAGCATGGGTTCCTCCAATCTTTTTGACCCTATGGGCACCTTTGGAATTCTGACAGGGCTGTGGGCGCAGCCACAAAATGGCTGCCATATGAATGCAGCCAATTACCCAGAGGTCGGGTTGCCAGCCTCCAGGTGCAACTGATCTCCAGCTGGCAGAGATTAGCTCCCCTGGAGAAAATGGCTGCTTGGAAGGGGGGACTCTATGGCATTGTACCATGCTGAGGCCCTTCCCCTCCCCAAACCCCACCCTCTCCCAGATCCACCCCCAAAGTCTCCAGGTATTTTCCACCACAGACCTGGAAACCCTACTCAGGAAGCCCAAGTGTAGGGGAGAAGGGGGGGTGATTTATAACCAAAATACTGTGGGAAGGAGGACCAAGAGAGAATCAAACCAAAACTATGGTAGCAGCTCAAGATGGGTAGCCTGTAACAGTACTACTGTCTGCCTGTAACAGTAGAAAAGAGTTACAAATTTGTGGCAGGGTTATGGGTCACAAATTGTGTTAGTCTTTTTCTAATGTATTGCAAGGAAGGTTTCTTCACTAGCCTATCCACCAAAGATGCTGTATCTGTTCAGAAAAGGAAGTTGAAACTGTCACTCGCATTCTTTTTAAATTGTGAGCTCTATTCCAGAGAGAGACATCAGTTAATATTTGAATTACTCTCTAAATTTAAACCTCTGGATAATTATCTTAAATTTGCTGATGTTGTGCTACTGAAATACTTATTGGAAGATACTAAGAAGTCTGTAACTCAGGCGGTAGCAAAATATTGTTTTTTAGCCATAAATAAGTGGAAGTTTTTAACAAAGTAGGGATGGTTAATAATGCCATTTTTAAAGGTTTAACATTGGTGGAATTTGAATATGATAATAATTTGATGTAGTCAGAAATTGTGGTCTGTGACTATGAGAGTTTGTATGTTGTTATTGCTGGTCAAGTGACCGTAATAAATTGGAATAAATTAGAAATGTTAGTCTTTAAATTAGAAATGTTAGTCTTCTAGACTCTTACTCTTTTCTACTGTGTTAGCGGCAGCCACTGAAACACTGTTATTTTATAGACAGATCTTCAGTGGCCAATCAGAAGCACTACTGGGCAAAAGCCCCACCCATTTTGCCAGTTTTGTGTAGTGATTAAGTGTGCAAATTCTTATCTGGAACAACCAGGTTTGGTTCCCCACTCCTCCACTTGCACCTGCTGGAATGGCCTTGGGTCAGCCATATCTCTGGCAGTTGTCCTTGAAAGGGCAGCTGCTGTGAGAGCCCTCAGCCCCACCTGCTTCACGGGGAGGAAGGGAAAGGAGATTATAGGCCACTCTGAGCCTCTGTCCTTGAAAGGGCAGCTTCTTGGAGAGCTCTCTCAGTCTCACAGGGTGTCAGTTGTGAGGGGAGAAGATATAGCAGATTGTAAGCCGCTCTGAGACTCTGATTCAGAGAGAACGGCAGGGTATACATCGGCAGTCTTCTTTATTTATTTTATTTATCTTATAAAATTTATATTCCACCCTCCCCTAACTTTAGTTAGGCTTTATGTTAAAAATTAGGCTTTGTGTTAACAATCCTGATGTTTAATTTTGGTTGATGTGCTAAATCAAAAGATTACAGAAAACAAATGATGCTGGTATTACCTACTGAAACTGGCCAGGTTATTTTTTCTTCCAGTTCTACCATCCCTTTCTTGGGCAGCTGAATTCTCAAGCTAGACAAAGTGAAGCAGCCTGGGGCTGTCTGTAGCAAAAGCCATGTGTTAAGAAGTCCAAAGCAAACCCCATGGTTCCCAGGGAGAATGTGCAACAAGTTGTTAAAATTTTATAGAGTTGTATTTAATTTATGTCAAAACAAAGATTTATTATCTTATTCTATAGTCAACACAATGCTCTAAAGTAGGAGTAGCCGAACTTGCTGAATGTAAGAGCCCCATAGAATAAATGTCTGAGAGCTGCAAGACATGAACATCAGATGTTTGAGAGCCATAAAAGTCAGATGTTTGAGAGCTGAAGATAGGAGGAAGGAAGGAAGGAAGGAAGGAAGGAAGGAAGGAAGGAAGGAAGGAAGGAAGGAAGGAAGGAAGGAAGGAAGGAAGGAAGGAAGGAAGGAAGGAAGGAAGGAAGGAAGGAAATAGATGGGGGGAGGGAGGGGGTGAGAGAAAGCAACTAACTACGCCCATGCAGGGGTTTGTTTGTAGCAGGAACTCCTTTGCATATTAGGCCACCCCCCCCCCAATGTAGCCAATCCTCCAAGAGCTTACAGGGCCCTTCTTACAGGGCCTACTGTAAGCTATTGGAGGATTGGCTACATTGGGGGGTGTAGCCTAATATGCAAAGGAGTTCCTGCTACAAAAAAAAAAAGCCCTGCATGCATTCTCCAAGCCCTTGGCTGGATTGACTTGGAGAAGTGATTTCAAGAGACAGCTGCCTTCTCCAAGCTGGCCGACAGGGCGGTGGGGGCTTTGAGAACCACGCAATTTGTGTGAAAGAGTCGCATGTCGCTCCTGAGCTGCAGTTTGGCCACCCCTGCTCTAAAGTCATACAGCAGAAAAAGAAGACAACTATTTATTTATTTAATTTGTATCCTGCCCTCCCTGCCAAAGGCAGGCTTAGGGCAGCTCACAGATTAGAGGTCAAGCAAATTGACATGACCAGACAAAATAAAACATAAAAGCAATTACTAAAAACATCAGCAGGTGCTAACACAATAATTTCAAACAGCAGTTAAAATTCTAACAATGGTAATCACTAGTTGGTCGATGTTAGGTGTTCTGAGAAGGACCCAGGGTTGCCATAGCGTCGTGCGATAGATCCATGAGTAAAATTCACGGGCCTATTCTGTTGCTATAGATGTTACCTTTATGAAAATGCATGGTGGAAGAGTGCCGTTTTGCAGGCTCTGCGAACTGTGAGAGCAATCGCAGGGCCCTGACCTCCTCTGACAACTCATTGGGGTCGTGGTAGATGACTCACTGAAAATGTCAAGACAGTGTGCGTTTGCAATAAAAAAGGCCAATGCCATGCAGGGAATTATTAGGAAGGGAATTGAAAACAAATTAGCCAGGATCATAATGCCCCTGTATAAATCGATGGTGTGGTCTCATTTGGAGTACTGTGTGCAGTTCTGGTCGCCGCGCCTCAAAAAGGATATTATAGCATTGGAGAAAGTCTAGAAAAGGGCAACTAGAATGATTAAAGGGCTGGAACACTTTCCCTATGAAGAAAGGTTGAAATGCTTGGGACTCTTTAGCTTGGAGAAACGTCGACTGCGGGGTGACATGATAGAGGTTTACAAGATAATGCATGGGATTGAGAAAGTAGAGAAAGGGGTACTTTTCTCCCTTTCTCACAATACAAGAACTCGTGGGCATTCGATTAAATTGCTGAGCAGACAGGTTAAAACAGATAAAAGGAAATACTTCTTCACCCAAAGGGTGATTAACATGTGAAATTCATTGCTACAGGAGATGGTGGAAAGCAGCAGTACTGCAGTACTGTAGTCTGAACTCTCTGCTCTTGACCTGAGTTCGATTCCGGCGGAAGCTGGATTCAGGTAGCCGGTCCAAGGTTGACTCAGCCGTCCATCCTTCTGAGGTCAGTAAAATGAGTCTCCAGCTTGCTGGGAGGAAAGTGTAAAAAGACTGGGGAAGGCAATGGCAAACCACCCTGTAAAAAGTCTGCCGTGAAAACGTGAAAGCAACGTCACCCCAGAGTCGAAAACGACTGGTGCTTGCACAGGGAACCTTTCCTTTCCTAACAGTGTAACACATTTCCAAGATCTGCATTAGACGGCACAAGCCTTAAGTCCAAGAGTCAAAGGCCACACCTGTTGCGTTCCCAATGTTGCTGCCTATTGCAATAAACGCATATCACATTACGGGCCTCTAGGCCATCAGAATCCAAGCTAGCTTTCTTTTGCAGGTTCTTAGCTCAATTATATCTTTTTGGCCAAGAAACTTTGGGTGATGAGGACATCCAATCAGCACATAATCTTGCTGGTACCTGCTAGAAAAGTACCTCACTACTCCTGATTCCCCTCCCCTCCCATCCTGTGGGCTACAGGTTCTCAAGAGAAGCTAATTACCGCTCTGCCAGGCCTGGCTTTGAAGATGATGAGGGCTATGCAGGCCAAGAGACCCATTAGTGAGGCCAGCAGGATACAAGCCTATTACCATGCACATTAGCCCTTGGGTGGGGCAGGAGTATTTTGCCTCATACCATGTAATTAAGAAATAACCCCTTTTTGGAGAACCAGCCAAATCACACAGTGTGCACATTTGGGGTTTCTCCAGAACTTTTCATCATGCTGGAGGTTTAAGGACAAAAGAAAAAATGATGTAGCACTTCTGTTTGTTCAGAGCATGCAAAGAGGGCCACCGGATGCCTTGTGGCCATTAAAGTCAGCAAAGAATTCTACATACGATAGTGATAAAAGAAGGAAGTGAGCAAGCCAGTAAGTGAATCAGTTCAGACTTAACTGGCATTAAACTGGTGTCTTCCACAAACCCAGCTGGTGGCTGAGCTACACCAGCTGCCTCTCACCTCCCCCCAACCCCAATCTTGGCTGCAAGCCCTGCAATGTACAAGTGGAGATAAGCAAGTTAATTGGAGTTGATTTCTGCCGCACAGAATGAGTTCTTGAACCTGGATTGAAGCTTTGGTTGGAATCTGGACCTCTATTCCTACATACCAAGGGTTGCCAATCCCCAGGTGGGGGCAGGGGATCCCCCAGTTTGGAGGCCCTCCCCCCATGGTTCAGGGTTATCAGAAAGTGGGGGAGGGGGATGTCTGCTGGGCACTCCATTATACCCTATGGAGACCAATTACCATTGGGTATAATGGAGCATTGATCTCTGGGGGGGCCTGTTTTTTGAGGTAGATGTATCAAATTCTCAGCATAGCATCTGCTGCCTCTCCTCAAAACACCTCCCAAGTTTCAAAAAAGATTGACCAGGGGGTCCAATTCTATGAGCCCCCCCCCCGAAGGTGCCTCAGTCCTTCATTATTTCCAAATAGAGGGAAGGCATTTAAATGGCATGCAGTCCCTTTAAATGCGATCTCCAGAACTCCCTTTGGAGTTCAATTGTGCTTGCCACGCCCTTGTTTCCGGTTCTAACTCCAGTCTCCCGGCTCAGCCGGGAGTGGGACCTGGCAGCCCTACCAGGTAACAAGATTTAATTTTAACCAAGAAAGAGAGAAGAGGAGGAGCTGAGGAGTGTGAGCTCAGTTGCCAGCCAGATTCAGGCACATTCCAGTTTATTCTTGTTAAAAGAGATATCTGCCCACAAGTGTTAAGCAACCCATGTACAGAAGTTGGGGAGAGGGAAAGAAGAGACTCTCCAGAAACCAATAAGGAATTGCCAAAGAGTTTGCAGACCTCATGTAGTATGTTACTTTGAATGGTTTTCCTAAAAGGTGTTATGTAGCAGAGGAATAAGCGAGGCGCACACTTACTGATTGAAAAACGAGGTATTTTACTTTGACATCAAAGCAAGTTAATTTGAGCATCTAGGCTCCCAAAAATAATTAACCACGGACCCTTGTCAAAACATCAGCTTTAAGCAAAAGCGAACCTTCAGCCTGGCCCCTTTACATGTTATCTGATTCACTTCTCTCCTCCCCTTCTCCTTGGTAGTCTGCTTATTCCAGCATGTCTGCTTATCTCTAGGGAGCTTCCTCAGAGGGCCTCTATCAGTACCCATCTGTGTCTTACACCCTTTTGGACTGCCTGCTTGTCTAACAATTACAGCTCTTCAAATATTGCATCAGACATTCTCTTTGCTGTTAAAGGCAAAACCATATTTTCAATTATTATAGGGGTATTCATAATTATTTGGGGGTCCCTCTTCACTTTCCCTTCCCCTAACATGATCCTCCCCTGGCTCCAACCCCAAATCTCCAGAAACTTCCCAACCCAAAGTTGGCAAGTCTACCAATAAGGAATTTCCAAAGAGTTTGCAGACCTCATGTAGTATGTTACTTTGAATGGTTTTCCTAAAAGGTACTGCATGTCTTGGCTTCTGTATAAAATTATGCTTTAAAAAACACACAGAGGAGTTAGCTGTGTTAGTCTGTTGCTGCACAATTGTAAAGAGTCCAGTAGCATCTTTGAGATTAACATATTTTATTGTAGCATAAGCTTCAAGAAACAGCTCTCTGACAAAGAGCTGTGTTTCTCAAAAGCTTATGCTACAATAAAATTAGTTTTGTTTTAAAGGTGCCACTGGACTCTTTACTGCCTTTTTTTGTTAATACAGCAGTCAAGTCCCCATATTTATTAATCTATAACTGCCTATGAAAATGAGCCAAAGTCTCAAGCAAGGCTGTACCTTCTCCTGGACTTACCAGGCCCACAGCAGATTCCCATGGCCGTGGTCCCAGCCCTGACTGTTGGGCCCCTATGGCCACCCCCACAACAAGAGGGCATAGCTCTCATGACTCACTGAATAGCTTCTGAAAGGAACTCTTTAATTTGTTTACCATGATGTTATACATATTCTGTTCCAGATATTATAAAGTAAATTGGTCAGACGAAGGTTGATGCCAAAACACGGGGTTTTTACCTAGGAAACATGTTATCACCCGATCATCAATACTTTGTTTTTTTGCTCATTAAGTCTTTACTTATTGCATAGCAGCATCGTTTGTACAACAACAATGTTATTACTTCAGAGGGGGTTTTGCACCTACAAGGATACTTCACTCATTGGAATTTTTCCATCCTTAGTGGACTCTCTTAGTGACCCATTTTTCACTACTATTTCATTGTATTCTTGCCTGTTTTGTGTGAGCGTCTACATGAAATTGTATAGATATATGCTGGTTGCTTTAAATTGGATGGTAATTGGAAAATTGACTAGTGAGTAAATTTTTTTACTGCAACAAGCTGTGGTAATTTCTGAAGTGTTCATGAAAATTTAGTATTATTAGCTGCTAATTAACTGTCCCTATAGAACACAGGTTTCTCCAGGTTCTCAACCTTACTGTGTTCTTCCCTTTGGTTTGCGAATTCCCAGGTGGGGACAGGAGATCCCCTGGGTTGGAGGCCCTCTCCCTGCTTTCATCAGAAAGTGGGTGGAGGGAGGGAAATGTCTGCTGGGCATTCCATTATTCGCTATGGAGACCAATTCCTATAGGGTATCATGGAGAATTGATCCACTGGTATCTGGGGCTTTGGGAGGCCTGTTTTTTGAGGTAGAGGCACCAAATTTGCAGCATACCATCTAGTGCCTCTCCTCAAAACACCCTCCAAGTTTCAAAAAGGGGGTCCAATTCTATGAGCCTCAAAAGAAGGTGCCCCTATCTTTCATTATTTCCAATGGAGGGAAGGCATTTAAAAAGTGTGATGGCCAGAACTCCCTTTGGAGTTCAGTTATGCTTGTTACAACCTTGGTCCTGGCTCCACCCCCAAAGTCCCCAGATATTTATTGAATTAGACTTGGCAACCCCTGTACCTGGCCAAGTAATACCTGGTTTCTATACTGCACCTTGTGGACCCTTTAAAGAGCTGCCAGCAACAGCTGCAGCTGAGCCTGCCAAGCCAAGCCATCAGGCAACCAGGAACAGGTGTGGGAGATCAGGGACAGCTGTTGGCCTTGTTTTCAGTTGGGAGGGGCAGAGCTGTTAACCCCCTCCTCTCTGAATCAGAGACTTTCCCCAGCCTTGGGGGTTCCCAGGAACTAGGGTGGAGTCAGTGTAGACCCCTGGATCCCCACATGGGGCCAGGGATCCTAATCTGAATTCCTAATTAATTGCCACCCAATGAATATCTGCATGCCCTGTTATGTCTTATTTTGTCATATGTTAGGAAAGCTCAGTCATAAAAAACATAAGAGAAGCCATGTTGGATCAGGCCAATGGCCCATCTAGTCCAACATTCTGTGTCACATAAGAACATAAGAGAAGCCATGTTGGATCAGGCCAGTGGCCCCTCCAGTCCAACACTCTGTGTCACACAGTGGCCAAAAAAAACAGGTGCCATCGGGAGGTCCACCAGTGGGGCTAGGACACTAGAAGCCCTTCCACTGTTGCCCCTTCCAAGCACCAAGAATACAGAGTCAGGGGTTTCAAGAGCAGTGGTTAGTAAAAGAAGACCTGGGAGGAAGATTGATGCAACAGCCTGTGTGGGGTCAGATCATTTCTTGTGGGGGGAGAACCTCCACATTTAGAGGCGCCCTGTTGTTGGCCCTCTTGGTTGGCCAATATGTAACACAGGGTGCTGTACTATGTTCTTAAGTCTGTTATACCCAGTTCCTTCTTTAAGTGAAGACACACTGTGCTGTGCCATCAGGGGGAGGGCTGTGAGCATGGGGGTGAATTGCATATGGCGAGCGGAAGTCACACAGGTTGATGGGCAGAAAGGGGGATAAAGGCCCCATTGAAGCATTCTAGAGATCTCAAAAGCAAACCATGTTTGTGGTCATTTTTTTTTTAATCTTAAATGTGCCATTGGATTTTAACCATGGTTGTGATAGTTTAATTGGAACTAATACAGAAGCATCAAGATAGGGTCATTGGAGCTAATAAAAAGGTATTACATAATTTGGGGGGTTTAGATTTTGCATTCCCTAATTCAACCCCCACCCCACTGAGATGTCACCCTTCTGGACCATCTAAAGATGCCGCAGACACCTGCTGACAAGGTTACGCGCCAGAGATGCAGCTCCTTCTGATTGGTTTACACACTTGCCAGTCAGATCCTTGAAGCCCCTCCGCGCGCGGAAAGGGGGCGGGGCACTCTATGTCTGATTACCGAGCTCAGCTCCACCTATCGGACGCGGCGATCGTCCAGACGAGAGCGAGGGCGTGGCTTTGATTGGCGGAAAAAGGGGGCGGGAAGGCAGCTGATTGGTCGCTGAGCGGCGCGAAAGAGGCGGCGAAAGGAGGATAAAGGAGGAGTCTGAGGGGGCTGAGCGACGCAATGAGCTTTGGCCGTTTAGTGCGGAGGACGCTGCTGTGTGGGGTGCTGACGGCGCGGGGACTGACGCGGACCATGGTGAGTCGAAGCCTGCGGGAGGCGGACTAGGCCTCTCAGGTGCGCCGCTCTAGCACCCCGTTCTCTATGGCGGCGTGTTTGAGCCTTCTGCCGTAACGTCCCCCCCAGTTGGGGTTGCCAGCCTCCAGGGGGTGGCTGGAGATCTGGGGTGGCTACTGATCTCCTGGCTGCAGAGGTCAAGTCACACGGAGAAAATGGCCTCGGTGGTGTCATCATTATTAGGGTTGCCCAACCCGACTTAAGAAAGATCTGGGGACTGTGGGGGGGGGGGGGGGTGTGGAGCCAGGAGACTTTGGGGGTGGAGCCAGGAGCAAGGGTGTGGCAAGCACGATTGAACTCCAAAGGGAGTTCTGGCCATCGCATTTAAAGGGACCGCACACCTTTTAAATACCTTTTCTCCACGGGAAATAATGGAGTATAGGGGGCACCTTTTTGGGGGGGTTCATAGAACTGGACCCCCCAGTCCAATATTTTTGAAACTTGGGGATTATTTTGAGGAGAGTCGTCAGATGCTATGGTGAAAATTTGGTGCCTCTACCTCAAAAGACAACTCCCCTAGAGCCCCGCATACCCGTGGATCAATTCTGCATTATATCCTATGGGAATAGGTCTCCATAGGGAATAACGGAGTGCCCAGCAGACATTTCCCTTCCCCACTGCCCCGAAGCCTCCCACCTGGGGAGTGGCAGCACTAATAATTATTTCTTCAGAGTTATATCCCACCCTTCCCAAATGGGCTCAGGGCGGGTCACGTCAGAAATAAAACAAAATATAAAATCAGACTGGCCAATTCACAGTTAAAATTCAATTATTTTATTATATTCTGTTGTAATTCTATTCAATTATGTATCAATCAGGTCCCTCCCCTCCACAAATTCCACTCTCCTCAGGTTCCAAAATGTGCCCCCTTCAAATCTCCAGGTTTTTCCCCTCTCTGATAATTTCCAAGCCCTGGAGCTGGCAACCAAGCTTTTTGAGGGTCAATGTATCATTTTCCATTGCTAGCTATTTTACCCATCCTGCCTCTAAGGCCGTGGTTTCCATGACTCTCTGGAGCATGCACTTTCCTGTGTGGTCAATTCTTAATTTCTTAATTTTCCTGTTTTCCCATAATGCCTTCTGGGCCACTTTTCTGTGACTCCCTTTGGCTCTTCAGGATGTGGTTTCTCCTTTTTTTTTGCTGTTTTTGGGGTAGTCGGCTCTTCTTCTTTTCTCCAGAGGTAGAGTTGTTGGCCAGGTCATCCCTGGTCACTAATAGATAGGATTGCCATCCTCCAGGGGGTGACTAGAGAAAACCAGAAGGTTCCATGATAACCAGCCTCACAAAGAAAAAAAACTTGTAAACAATAAATAGAAATATGTATTAATACTTACCGACACACTCATACAAAATATTACAAATATCATACCCTGAAGTACAAAACATCTCTATTTAAGAGTAACAAGGACATAAATCAATATTTAAAGGCAAAGTCCTGAGATATTTCCACACGGCTTCAAAGGAAACCTCGGTCCAATATTCCTGAGGAATCCATGTGATAGTAGACTCCAGTCTGTCCAATACTTCTTGTACACAGCAGTCTTGATACACAGCAACGAGGTAGTACTTTTAATTCCCTCATGTCCCAAGAAGCTAGTACCAGCTTTCAAAAATATATCAGAGCATGGCAAGATTTTAACATTTTTGCACACAATTAAATCAGTTTCCAAATATTGTACTTCAGGGTATGATATTTGTAATATTTTGTGTGAGAGTGTTGATAAATATTAATACGTATTGCCCTGCTTGTTTCTATTTATTGTTTACAAGTGTTTTTTTCTTTGTGAGGCTGATTATTACAGAACCTTTTGGTTTTCTCTAGTCACTCTCTGCCACGATTCTCTTTGGTTTGCACGGGGTGGCTGGAGATCTTCTGCTATTACATGTAATCCCCAGGTGACAGATTAGTTCATCTGGAAAAGATGGCTGCTTTGGAAGGTGGATTTTATGGCATTTTATCATGTTGAAGTCTCTCCCCTCACCAAACTATGCTCTTTTTAGGCTCCACCCACAAAATCTCCAGGTATTTCCCAACCCAGGGCTGGCAGGGGATGGGGGTGTAGAATTGCTATATCCGGGTTGGGGGGCTTCTGGAGATTTGGGGACTGAGCTTGAGGAGGACAGGGACCTCAGTGGGGTACAATACTATAGAGCAGGGGTGGCCAACGGTAGCTCTCCAGATGTTTTTTGCCTACAACTCCCATCAGCCCAGCCATTGGCCATGCTGGCTGGGGCTGATGGAAGTTGTAGGCAAAAAAAATCTGGAGAGCTACCATTGGCCACCCCTGCTATAGAGGCCACCTTCCAGAGTATCCATATCTTCTCTGTAGATTGGAGATGAGCTGTAATTCTGGGGGATCACCTGGAGGCTGGCATCCATGTCTAGAGGGTCCTCTAAGAGCTTGTTTCTCTCCTTGCCATCTTCCAGGTAGAATCTTGAGTTGCAGCTGGTCTCCAAATGACGAATCTTTTCCAGGAGATTTGGGGGTGGGGTTGGGGAGGGAAGGAACCGCAGCAGGGTATAATGCCACAGAGCCCACCTTCCAAAGTACCTATTGTCTCTAAGAATTGAGTCAGTCATCTGGAGATCAATTGTAATAGGAAATCTCCAGGCCCCACCTAGAAGCTGGTAATCCCACATTATACCCAGCTGAAATCCTTTACTCCAAATCCCATTCTCCCCAAGGCTCTGCTCCTGAATCTCCAGGAATTTCAAAGCTGGCAGCCCTGAGTGGCAGTCAACATTTCCCTGGTTGTGTAAGAAATGTTTCAGAACGGCATGTTTTTGTAAAAGGCGACTGTCTAGTACAGTAATAAGATCGTCATCTTATTACTGTACTAGAAGATCACCTTTTACAAAAACAGGCCGTTCTGAAATGCTTTGGTTCCTGTGAGAACATCAGGTGCTGACTTGTGTGTTCCTGGGCGCTGCCCCCCTTCCACTCCGTTCTTTATGCTGCAGAGAATATTAAGTGTGGACAGAAACTGCACTGCACTGAGATGCTGCAGTGATTAGGCCAAAGAAACCCTTTTTGCACCTGAACCCTGCTGTAGTTGCTCCCTTGGTGACAAGATAATACGAGGAGCGAACTACTGCTTTGTTTGGCCCACTCTGTGTATCCCAGGGTATCTCATCAGCATTGTTTCGCTTGGGGGAAAGATCAAGAACATGATGGCACTTTCAGAAGAATAACATTGTATAGTGCAGGGGTGTCAAACTTGCTGTTCGGGGGCCGACTCAAGCCCCCAGAGGGCTCCTATCAGGCTCCCAAGCAACCGGCTGTCATCTGCTTCCTTTTCCTTATATCTTGCTTCCTTCTGCATAACAGCTTGCTTTGCAAGGCTTGCTCAATTGCACAAGAGCTACAGAGCAAAACCTCTATTTTCTCCATTGGCTGAGGCTCTTCCCTTGTGGAGGAATAGCTTGCTTTGCCAGTTGCACAGTGGAGCTATTGAGCCAAGCCTCTATTCCTTCTGTTGGCTGAGGCTCCCTCCCCAGTCCCCTGGGGAAGGAAGGAAAGAGCCAGAGCTTCCTTTGCCTAGTTCCCTGGATCCTATGGGAGAAATACAAAGAAAGCATTTTTAAGGCCAGTGAGTGCTAACGTTTTAAGCATGTTTTAAATTTTTTAAAATACATATATTTGTGTTTGTGTTCTTTATAAAATTTATCTCTGCTACCTAATCTTAAATAGGTACACATGGCCTGACCCAACAAGGTCTCATTTATGCCAGATCCAGCCCTTGTAACAAATGAGTTTGACACCCCTGGTATAGTGACTGGAAGTAATTTGTCTCGCAACCATTACAACAACCCTCTCAGGTAGATCAGAATTCCATTCTCCATATGGTGGCTGGGAAGGGATTTTCTAGTGTGGTGAGGATCATCATACACCAGACTTGCTTGGATGTCTCCTCTTGGCTGTGCTGCTCCACAAACTCCGAGTAGTACAGAGGAGGGGAGAAAAACTGTGTGTACCACCTTTCGCTTCTTAGAGGAAGATTGGTAAAAAAAATGCACCAAACTAAATAAAAAAGCTGTGCCATGGCTAAAGGAAGGTCGAGTTCAAAAGCTGTTCTGAGCCTCTGAGTGCAAAATGACCAAGCCAGCTAATGCAGGTGATAAAGCAGTGATACATTTACTCAGGGGTCATGTGTGGCTCTTTGCCATGTCTGCCCCTGGCTCTTTGGAACACAATGCCACATGTTTCAGGAAAGTGGGCGAACAAGGTGGGAATTGCAGCTGATGGTTGGATCCCAGCCTAAAACAGCTGTTGCCAGAGAAATGGAAAAGCTACAAGCCTCCCTGAGATCCAGGCATCGTGCTAGAGATGGAATTAAGTGGGACTCGGTTGGCTGATACTGCTCTATGCAGCCTGCAGAGTGAATCCCAGGGTTGTCAAGGCACCCTTCACAGGGCAGGATGGATGCTCTGTCTATTGCAGTGTTACTTGCCCTTCCTTAAAGAAGCTCAGGCAGCTTCCATAGTTCTCTTCTCCTCTGTGTTGTACTTGCAACAGCCCTGTGAGGTAGGTGAGGCTGAGAGGGAGCAGCTGGCCCAAGAATGCCCGGAAGGCAGAGCAGGGACAGGTTTTAAGCCTGTGTCTCTCCTTTCCAATAGCTTCCTCTGCGCTCTTCTAGCTATAAAACATCTTTCCTTTAATCAGGGGTTTATCTGACCCCTCTCATGCTGCTGAGCCTCTTCCGTTTGGGATAAATCCAAACAGAAGTTGTGTTCGCAAAGTGGGGAAAGCTGGAGGTAGCCTGACTATCTTCTTTGCTGCAGTGTTCGCACGTGCATTTGAGGGAGGGAGGCAAGAAAGCAATTTGCCGCCTTGGCTCTTGAACTGATGAGCCTGGCTATAAAGGAGAAACTAGAGGAGAGGTGAGAGTAAAGCCGAAGCAAAACACTCTCCCTCCTGGGCGAAATCCTCCCTGATCTTTTCTTTTGTGCAACAGATTGTGTAATTCAGAGCCTTGTTTAACTCAATCTGCAGGAAGCATTTTCTGAGTGCTCATGGGGCGGGGTGGGGGGTGGGGAGGGAAGAAGTTGTGAATCCAAAGCTTTTGGGCACAAAGCAGTGCAAAGTCTTCTGCCTTCCAAGGACATTGTAAGCCAACTGCAGGAGTCTAGAGTACTAGGCGGGGTAAGGTAAGGAGCTTACGGTACCAGGATGACGCAGCCCTAATGACAGACCAGAAAGCAGTAATTCGGATTACTTTTATTAGCCGCTTCCCTGTCGGGCTCCAAGCCATATAAAATGGAAAAACCAAGAGGAGATGTTTCCTTTGCATGCAAGGTGTGTTTTATTGGTGTCTATGTCATGCAAGCCAGCTTCCCAAGCTGCTCTGTTGAGAGTGAGCTGGAGGGGGTCCTCCTGCTAGCTGAGAGGGGAGTCTGGCATTGATTCCTGAGATGCTTGGGGGTCGCAAGAGACTGCTCACCTTCCGTCTACCCTTGGAAGCCCTCTGACCGGCTGTTGCCAACTTCTGGCTGCCATCTGCACAGATGCCTCTTCTAGCCAGCAGAATCTTGGGGAGGGTCTCTTGCTCCTGGTTCTGTAGCCACATGCTGCCTGTAGTCTCCCCTGGTTTAGCCTGCATCCTCTTAAACAGAGGACACAGTAGCACATTCCTTCCTTATGGGTGCGCAAGAGACCCCTTTGTGTGTGCTTAGCTTGTTCCTGCAACCGAGGACCTGCGGACCAAAATGCTAATGCTGAAGGAGCCAGGGTGGTAGTAGTGTTAGGCTAGGATCTGGGAGAAGCAGGTTCGAGTTCCCTATTCTGCCAAGGCAACTTGCTGTGTGACCTTGGGCCAGTCATACAGTCTGAGCCTAACCTACCTTACAGGAGAAAAGAGCAAGAGTCCAGTAGCGCCTTAAATACTTTAATGAGTCACTGCTGAGTTCCTCAGATACCTGTGACTCATTAAAGTGGATAAAGGTAAAGGTAGTCCCCTGTGCAAGAGCCAGTCATTTCCAACTCTGGGGTGACAATGCATCATGACGTTTTCACGGCAGACTTTTTACAGGGTGGTTTGCCATTGCCTTCCTCAGTCCTCTACCCTTTCCCTCCAGCAAGCTGGGTGCTCATTTGACCAACCTCAGAAGGATGGAAGGCTGAGTCAACCTTGAGCCAGCTAGCTGAACCAGCTTCTGCCGGGATCGAACTCAGGTCATGAGCAGGGAGTTCAGATCGCAGTACTGCAGCTTTATCACTCTGCGCATGGGACTGCTTTAAAGTGGATACCCTGCTTCAAATGTTGTTAGTCTTTAAGGTGCTGCTGGATTCTAGCTCGGTTCTGTTGCTGCAGACAGACTAACAGGGCCACCCATCTTCTCTCTGAAGAAGTGAACAGTCATTCAGGAAAGCTCATCCACTGTCGCACATGTTGTTAGTCTTGAGGATCTCTGGGCTCTTTCTCTTTGCTGCTGCTGCAGACAGGCTAATGTGGCTTCCATGCAGGGTTGTTGTGAGGAAGATGATGATGCTGGATTTGTACCCCACCCTTCACTCTGAATCTCAGAGTGGCTCAAAATCTCCTTTATCTTCCTTCCCCACAACAGACACCCTGTGAGACAGGTGGGACTGAGAGAGCTCTTACAGCAGCTGCCCTTTCAAGGACAGAGTCTCAGAGTGGCCTACAATCTGCTTCCCTTCCTCTCCCCACAACAGACACCCTGTGAGGCAGGTGGGGCTGAGAAAGCTCTCCCAGAAGCTGCCCGTTCAAGGACAGCTCTGTGAGAGCTATGGCTAACCCAAGGCCGTTCCAGCAGCTGCGAGTGGAGGAGTGGGGAATCAAACCTGGTTCTCCCAGATAAGAATCTGCCCACTTAACCACTACACCAAACTGGCTATCGAATGTGTTCCTTTGGGTCCTTGCTGGAACGAAAGGAAGAGTTTAAATGGAAAAAAGAATAGAATAACTAAACACTCCAGGCTTGGAGAGGAATAGAATGGGATCCTGCTGGACGCTCCCTCCCCTCCCTAAACCAGCATCCTTTTACTTCTCTGTTGAACCAGGTTAGGTGGAGAGGGGCACAAGATGAGTTCAGTCATGGTGACTTCTGGAAAGCCCTACTGAGGCTTGGACATTTCAGAGAGGAGGTTCAATATATTTTCTGCCTCTGCATCCCAGCCCTGCTATTCCTTGGGGGTCTCCCTTCCAGTTACTGACTTGCCAGGGTCAGATCTGATGAGATGGGGCTTGCCTGGGCAGCCCTGGCCTTTGGTGCTTTACCCTTTTTTTCTCTGAGGAGCTGGGGCTAGTGTGGATCTTGACTCATCTATACCCCCGCACAGCTAGGCAGAGAGATGCTGACTCCCTGATCCAAAATCTCAGTGCTGAACTGTTGTGGTGATCATCATGGGTGTGGTTGGGTCCCTCGTTGTAGACTGACCTTTGTGTGCTCTCCTCTCCCAGTGTGCCCAAGAAGTCGACTGGAAATCTGCCAAATCCATCTATGACTTCCGCGCCATAGATATTGATGGCAATGACATCCCACTGGAGAAATACAGGTAAGCTGGAGCCATTTGGTAGAAAGAGGTGCCAGAGCTCATTTGCTGCACAACTCATTTGCATATGCCACACACCCCTCCCCCGACATCACCAGAAGGTGTACTCAATTGTACCAGCTCAGCATCTACCTTAAATGCTTCTTGAATTATAATTGTCAGAATAAGCTTTCTCCCATCATACTTTTTAAAGCATTTTCTTCTATGTGGCCACAGTGGCATGATGAAGATTTCCATCTGTCTGCTTCATCTGTTTTGGTTCTTTCCCCATTTTTGGTGGGGAAAAATATTAGAAAGTTTGTCAAATTGTAGAGTTCAGCAAAATTCTCACAGGGGGTTTGAACAATGGAACCCAGAAGCAAGTATTGGGAGGGGGTAAGGAAGAAGGAGCACAGTAAAATTTAGAGCAGGGGTGTCAAACATATGGCCCAGGGGACAAATCAGGCTCCTGGAAGGCTCCTATCAGGCCCTCAAGCAACTGGCTGTCATCTGCTTCCTTCTCCCTCTCTTTTGCTTCCTTTGCATTGCAGCTTGTTTTGCCATGCATGCTCAATAGCACAGGAGCTGTAGAGCAAAGACTCTGTTTTCTCCATTGGCTGAGGCTCCTCCCTTGGAGAGGAAGGGGGGAGGGAGAGCTTGCTTTGCACAGCAGAACTACTGAGCCAAACCTTTCGGTCTTCTTCCTGGTCCTCCTGCCTTCGTCTCCTGGTCCCCTGGAGAAGGATGGAAAGAGCCAGAGCTTCCTTTGCCTGGTCCCCTGGATCCTACAGGAGAAGTACAAAGAAAGCACCTTTAAGACCAACGAGTGCTAATATTTTAAGCATGTTTTAAGGGTTTTTTGTTTTTTTAAAAATCTTTGGTTTTGTGTGTGTTTTAAAAAGTTTATCTCTGCTACCTAATCTTAAATAGGTACACGCATGGCCCAACCCAACATGGCCCGGCCCAAGAAGGTCTCATTTATGTCAGATTCGTCTCTCATAAATGAGTTTGACACCCCTGATTTGGAGGTTCCGGAGCTCCACTCCTGTGGCTCCTGCCCAAAACGAGGTCAGAGCTGGGAAGAGGAATCCCTTTGCATGTCTGGGTCTTGCTTTGGATAAGTAAAGGGTCTAATGCAGCAGTGGGGGAATTGCCCTTGCAGTTTGGTCCTGGGGTGGGAGGTGGGAGCGTTTTCCTGATAATGGAGCTGGGATTGGGGCCAGCTATCCTGGCATCAGGTTGACCAGGACGTTGTCTTTGACTAGTGGTAGTGTATTGCCCTGGCCTGGATAGCCCAGGTTAGCCTGACTTCCTCCCATCTTGGCAGCTAAGCAGGGTCAGCCCTAGCTAGTATTTGGATGAGAGACCTCTAAGGAGTTCCAGGATCACTCCACAGAGGCAGGCAAGGGCAACCCACCCCCGAACACCTCTTGAGGGGCTGATTGCAACAACTGCAGCTTGATGGCGTGTTCTGCAATTGGCAATATATTACTGGATCTGTGCTTGGAAATCTTTACATATTGTAGTTGGTCTTAAGTTAGCTAAATGGTTGCTAATTTGCATGCTACCCTTTGCATTTTCCAACTGGCGTGGCTCTCTAGCTTTTCAAAGATTCAGAGTTTTTTAAAAATCAAAAAGGCAGGTGGAAATGTTGGCTTGAGCAGCTTATTCCGAGGCTTGGCAGGGGCAGCCAGCCAGGCAGAATGATATGAGTGCAGCGTTTCTTGATCGCGTGCCAGTAACTTGGTTTCTAAATATTGTGTCTGGAGAGCACTGGTCAAATACGACTGTGGCTTACAAACAAAGCAGTAGTGGTTTGGCGAGAGAGAATTTGAGTTGTAGACCCTGTGGGAAGGAGGCAAAGATTTCTGGTGTTCCCCATGGCTGACTTCTGCATTCCCTGCTTTTCTCTTTCCCCTCCCAGGGGCCACGTCTGCATCATCACCAACGTCGCCTCCAAATGAGGCAAGACGGACGTAAACTACACTCAGTTTGTCGACTTATATGGTCGATATGCTGAGAAGGGTTTACGCATCCTGGCCTTTCCTTGCAACCAGTTCGGCAAACAGGTAGGTGGGGCGCAGGCGGATTGGGGCGTGTGTGTGTGTGCTCCACCCGAGGCCCTTTCCTCAACATGGCCTTTTTGCAGGAGCCGGGCACCAATGAGGAGATCAAAGCCTTTGCTGCAGGCTACGGGGTGAAGTTTGACATGTTCAGCAAAATTGATGTGAACGGTGACGATGCCCACCCTCTCTGGAAGTGGATGAAGAGCCAGCCCAAGGGCAGAGGCACCCTGGGGAAGTGAGTCTTGAAGGGGCAGGGGTTTTGGTTAGTTCATTTGCACCCACCTTTCTCCCAAAGCAGCTTACAGCTCTCTCCTCTCCATTTTTTGATCCTCGCAACAGCCCTAGGCTAGGCTGAGAGTCTATGACTGGCCCAAAGTCACCCAGCGAGCTTCCGTGGCACAAGCAGCAATGCAGACACAGGTCTCCCAAGCCCTAGTTCATGCCATGCTGGCTCTCCGGTTGCAGGGCCATGAAGGAGACATCTGGGCTTGTCCTCTCGCCCGCCCACCCAGGTGATGCCTGAGAACGGGCTGTAAAGAGGCAATCCCAGGAGGCTCTTTTGCAAGTGGAAGTTCAGCAGCCAGGGGCCCTGTTGGCTGTTGCAAAAGGAGAGCTTTGTAGTGAACATGCTCCCAAAACATGAGGGCACTTCCCTTTTTAAAAAGGCCTTGGAAATTGTGGCAATTGTGAGTAAGCTGCCAGCCTCCCACACCTGCCCTAGAGCTTCCCCTTCTGACCCAGTCTGCTGGAGGGCTGATTTCCAAGGGTTTTGAGCACTACACTGGTCTCCATTGCGGCCACCATCCCCAGGACTCCAAAGCTTGCTTAGCAAGTGAGAAGAGGAGGCTTTTGACCTTGAAGCTCAGTTGTACATGTTGGCTCTCTGAAGACGATGCTCTGAAACTTAAAACTTGTTTGTTTTTTTCCCCCTTAGTGCCATTAAATGGAACTTCAGTAAGGTGAGTGTTCTGGAGCCAGGAGGCAACATCAGGGAACATCTTGGCCCCTCTGCCCTGTTGTTGCCTCTCCTGAAGAACTGGTTGGCCCCTGTGTGAGGCAGGATGCTGGACCAGATGGCCTATTGGTCTGATCTCGCAAGGCTCTTCTGATGTTGTTATTTGGATGCCTCAGTTCAGAAATGGCAGCTGAATCTGCTTCCTGTGGGGGTGAGAGAGTATCTGCCCAAACTTGGCTTCCCAGGGGTTCATAGAGTCCTTGATGTAGAAGGCCACTTTGCAAAAGTCGGGTTCTTGAAGCATTTGAGTTCTGTGCGGTTATACTAAGGTCCACCCAGCTCAAAGTGGGAAACTGTCCTTTGATTCTTGCTGCAGGTATGTGTGTCACCCAGCATCTTGTACAGGAGGGCGTAGCTAGCCATGTGTATCCTGCCACTCTCTCCAATGAAGCTTGAAGGCTTCCTCTATTCTTAAGCGGCCATGGAGTAATGGAAGTCAGAGGAGCAACACTTATTAATACATGTGACGCTGCTTCATACTGGGCCTTATACTGAGATGTGGGTCCACAGTCAGCATTGTCTACTCAGACTGGCAGCTGCTCTCTGGGGTCTTTCATGTCACTTACTGCCTGGCTCTTTTAACTGGAGATGCCAGGGATTGAACCTGGGGACCTTTTACATGCTGAGCAGATGCTTTTCCACTGAGCCATTGCCCCCTCCTGAGAGCCAGTTTGGTGTAGTGGTGAAGTGCGCGGACTATGATCTGAGAACCAGGTTTGATCCCCACTCCTCCCCTTGCAGCTGCTGGAATGGCCTTGGGTTAGCCATAGCTCTTGCAGAGCTGTCCTTGAAGGGCAGCTTCTGGGAGAGCTCTCTCAACTGCACCCACCTCGCAGAGTGCCTGTTGTGGGAGAGGAAGGTAATGGAGATTGTAGGCCACTCTGAGACTCTGCCCTTGAAAGGGCAGCTTCTGTGAGAACTCTCTCAGCCCCACCTCACAACCTCACAGGGTGTCAGGAAAATAAAGGCGATTGTGGGAGAGGAAGGTAAAGGAGATTGTGAGCCAACCTAAGATTCAGAGTGCGGGGTGGAGTATAAATCCAGTATAATCATCTTTGGCTCAGACTCAACTGCGCACATTATGTGCTTGAACCTTCTCCCTGAGACCCTAGGGAGCCACTGCTACTCTAAGTAGACTATACAGACCTTGATGGACTGAGGCTGTGATTCAGTATAAGGCAGCTTGGGTTCCAGTAGATCCTCGGCCCGAAGGGCACCAAGCCCTGCCTTCTGCTAGTGAGGGTGAAGTCTGTCTCTTGCTCAGCGGATGCACAAGAAGCACTTCCCGGGCCTGGCAGACGCCTGCCCTCGATAGACGTTGTAGGAAATACTTGAGCAAAGCTTTGCTGCCACGTGCACAACGCCCCCCCCCCCCCCCCGCCAAGTCTGAGCAAAGTCAGACTCTTGTTCATTCCAGTGTGAAATGTTACAGCTGCCTCCTTGCATGGGCTGTAGTCTACAGTGCTCTTTTGGCTCACTGCTCTTGTCTCATTTCTCCAGTTCCTCATCAACAAAGAAGGCCAGGTGGTCAAGAGGTACAGTCCGATGGACGACCCATTCGTAAGTGGCAGGTGGCTTCTTCTCTGGGTCTTTTTTTTTTTTTTGGTGGGGAGGAGGCACTGGAAATGCACCTTTTAAAAGCAAGCTCGAAGTTGTAGCCCTGTTGCTGTGTCCTCTTATGATTAGAGGAGCATCTTCAGGTGAATTGGGCTACAATTCTATGCATCACTTGTGCCTTTTAAGCAAATGGTTCATGCACTTGTGGATTAGAAGCCCCTTCAGCAGATGCAGGCTCCAGCTCCCAAACTCTCGCACCACAAAGTGCTGGAGCTGTGTCTTCTGAAAGGCTGCCCCTTCTTGACCTGCCCTGGGACTAGCCCCAAGGCTCTTCTGTAATTCCCTACCAGGAAGTTGACGGAGAGCCAGCTATGAGGTCATTCTTTCAGGCTGTGAGCTGCAGCGAGCTAGTTGGAAGTATGGGATAGAAATGCCCCTTTTGGCCTCTCCTTCCAATGTTCTCTTTTCTCCATCTCCCCTGCCACAATAACAGAGGTCAAGACAGGGGTGTCAAACTCATTCTGACATAAATGAGACCTTGCCGGGCCAGGCTAGGTTATGTCAGACTGGGCCATGTGTGGACCTATTTAAGATTAGGTATCAGATACACACTTTTTAAAGGACACAGACAAACATGATTTAATTTTTTTTTAATTAAAACATTAACACCTGTTGGTCTTAAAGGTACTTTCTTTGGATTTCTTCCATGGGATCCAGGAAATTGGGCAAAGGATGCTCTGGCTCTTTCCCTCCCTCCCCCAGGGTACCAGGAGGGGGAGGAGCCTCAGCCAATGGAGAAAATTGAGGTTTTGCTCTGTAGCTCCTGCAAAGCAAGCTGAGCTGCAGGAGGAAGCAGACAAGAGCCAGTTGTTCAGGGGCCGCGTGTTCGACACCTGTGGGTTAAGAGATCACATGCTTTTTCTGCTAAGGCAGGGAACCAGCTAGAGGCTCTCAGTGGCAGTGCTCCCCCTCCCCTGCCCCCGGCTGCCGCCATTGCAATCAAAGGGCTTAAACGGGAGGAAGTGTCAGTAGGGCTACACAGCTTGACAAAGCCAGAGATTTCCTCTGCAGACTTTTCAGCAAGCCACTTGAAAAGCTTCCGTAGCTGAAAGGAAATCAGCTTTTTTCTTCGCATAGGTAAAATGCCCCTTAGTGGTGAGTGGCCCCGTGCTTTTGATGGTCTAGAGTCCACTTCATGCTTGGTCTCTTGTGGGGGTCCCAGTCTCCTGTTTGTTGCAGCAGGGACTTGCCCTGCCCGCCTCTCTGGAACCCTCTGCCTTGCAAGCAGGCCCATCCTGCCCCCTCTCAGATGAAACCTTCAGCTTAACCTTTCTCTGGCCAACAGTTCCCGCTTCCACACACTGATAGATTTTTTTGAAATCTAGGCATCGGGAAACTCTTGTTGCTCCCTCTCCTGTGTGGGGCAAGGTGCACTCACAGAACAACACAACACGTTGCTCTCTGATCAGGACTGGCTGCTGTTGTCAACTGGGCACCCTCCCGTCTTGAGTGTCTCACGACCTTTCTCTCTTTCGCAGGTGATTGAGAAGGATCTGCCCACCTTCCTGTAGGCTGGCTCCCCTTGCCCTGGACTGCTGTGCCCCCGGAGCTGCTCTGCTGCTTTCCCCTTGGAGCCTGCTTTTCCTGCCTGATGACGGCCTGCCTTCAAACCAAGCCTTTTGGTGGGGCAGGCCTGAAAACTCGACATGTGTGCAGGAAAGGAGGAGGCCCCCTCGGGCAGGCGGGAGGAGCTGCTGGGTGGAGCTGCTGTCATACTGAGCCTGTAGCAATAAAACTTTGTTCTCCTCAACCAGCTTTCAAGATCCTGTCCTGCTTGAAGGGGTTGGGGGGGGTTGGAGTCTCTCTGGTACGCTGGTGTGGGCCCTGACATGATTTGGGGACTTGCTCCTACAGATGTAAACTCCTTTATTGGGAAATGTTTTCAGGTGATTTGAGGACATATTTTTATGCCCATGAGGATTATTCATTATTTTTTGAGTCCTTGAGCCTAGATCGTTGCCTTTTTACACCTTCCATTTCTCAGTCTTTGTTTTAAAGCATTTATATACACTCAGCTAAATGTGCAGACACCGGTTAAGGGCCTCATCCTTTATGCCCTGATGTTGGCTAGACTAGACGGACCACTGGTCTGATCCAGCAGGGCTCTTCTGATGTTCTTATGAAGGCCTTGGCTCTATGTCCTGTTGTTGGCCCTCCAGAAGAACTGGCTGGCCCCTGTGTGAGACAGGATACTGCACTAGATGGACCCTGACTGGTCTGAACCAGCAGAGCTCTTGTTATGTTCTTATGAAGAACATAAGTCTCTCTGCCCTGTTGCTGGCCCTCCAGTGGAACTGGCTGGCCACTGTGTGACACAGAATGCTGAATTAGATGGACCACTGGTCTGATTCAGCAGGGCTCCTTTGATGTTCTCAAGGACCCCTTTTTCAGAGTGATTTGTGTGATGATTTAGGGAAGATTAGCACGTTGGTGCATATTTTATTGGAATGTCCCTTGTATGCAAATTCTTAGGAATTGATTTTTTAATGTACAATTTGAACATTTATTTTCTACCTCACTGTAAAATAGTCCCACTCCTTTTATTACACTTTCCTGCCACGTTTTTAATTGTTTGTGCAGAAAGGCTCAAAGATTAGAGGAGGATACTCTATCAAAGGATATTTGCTCAAGATACTTTATTGAAAGAGCTTTAATCAGAAGAGATACTGATAAACCAGGATCACTTCCTGGCTAAAGATTCACAGACAGACTAAGGAAGAGGTGTGGCTTAGCCATAGTGGGGATTTGGTTTTTGGCCCCCAGAGTTATTTGTTGAGGGGGGGAGCTCTAAGTGCTTGGTCCTAGCCTGAGGAGAAGCTGTGTTATGGAGAGGGGCTGCAGTTCAGTGGAAGAGCCTCTGCTTGGCATGCAGGTTCAATCCCCAGCATCTCCAGTTAAAACATCTGGCAGTAGGTTATTGAAAGATCTCAGCCTGAGACCCTGGAGAGGCACTGATGGACCAAGGGTCTAACTCAGCACAAAGCAAGCTTCATGCTTTACTCTGCTCTGGTAAGACCTCACCTGGAGTATCGTGTTCAGTTTTGGGTACTACATTTTAGGGATATAGACCAGCTGGAATGGGTCCAGAGGGGGGCAATGAAGATGATGAGTCTGGAGACCAAGTCCTATATAGAAAGGTTGAAGCAGCTGCGGATGTTTAGCCTGGAGAGGAGGCGGCTGAGAGGTGATCTGATCACCATCTTCAAGGACTTGAAGGGCTGTCATAGAGGATGGTGTGGAATTGTTTTCTGTGGCCCCAGAACCAATGGGTTGAAATTAAATTGGGAGTTTCTGGCTCAAGATTAGGAAGAATTTCCTGACCTTTAGAGTGGTTCCTCAGTGGAACAGGCTTCCTCCGGAGATGGTGGGCTCTCCTTCCTTTTTAAACAGAGGCTAGATGGCCATCTGACAGCAATGAAGATCTTGTGAATTTAGGGGGAGGGGTTTGTGAGTTCCCTGCATTGTGCAGGGGGTTGGACTAGATGACCCTGGTCCCTTCCAACTGATTCTGTGTATTCGTTGGGAAGTTTTGTCCCTATGTGGCTCTAGGGTGGGGCTTGAGATGTCCAGCAGCCTGAGTCCACTAGGAGAGAACGGAGACGTAATCCGTACAAAGTCAATTTACTGTAGCAGCCTTGTGTGTCGCTCTCCTTTAGCATAGTTTTGTCAAACCCATCTTTCTGTGTCTCACACCGCCCACGTAGCTTGTTCAGATCCCCTCTTAACGGAGGAACGGGCTGGCGATGGATTCGTGACTTCGTAGCAGGATGAGCCAGCTCAATCTTAAGTTGGCAGGAAAACACTGTGCCCCATTTCCTGATAGTAAGACGTCTCGGGGGGGGGGGGAATTGTGTGACAAATGCAGCCTTGTGGTCACGCTGCCCTGATCCTCTTGGTTACGGGGGCGAGGATGGCATTTCAGCCAAGCACATCCCTCCTCTGATGCAAACAAGGGGCTTTGGTTGCACACTGAGCTAATTTTGCCTGTCATCTTGCAGCAGAGCTGATTAGTCAGACATCTCATGACTACAGAGGGCTGTGAAGTTGCAGCTGACCCATCAGATTTCCAAAGAAAAGATATGCAGAGGTGGTTTGCTGCGCCTGCCTCGATGCACTTACCCTTTAAGGACCTTGGTAGCCCCCCATTCAATTACCAAGCAGGGCTTTCCTGCTTCGCTTCTGAGATCGGGCTGGTCTGGGCCACCGGAAGGAATTGGGGCTTTGTTCCCTGAGACTCGGTTGGCCTGATAAAGAAATAGGTAAAATGGGGGGGGGGGGGGGTGGAGTACTGTCAGCGGCTGTTTTTCTATGGCACTCTGCTTAGCTGTGGTGGTTTTAGTTAAGTTAATTCCATTTAAGAAGATATTTGATTTAGAAGATACTGGATTTATATCTCACCCTCCACTCAGAGTCTGAGTAGCTCACAGTCTCCTTTCCCTTCCTCCCCACAACAGTGGGTGGGGCTGAGAGCTCTCCCAGAAGCTGACGAGAAATACTAAAAGCCATTTCCCAGCAGTGCTGGTGAATGTGAGGTTCGAGGTGGAGACCCGATCACGAGGGTGCAGAGGTCGAGCCATCCATCCCAGCGGAGGGTGATGCTTCTGTGCGTAACCTTGGGCAGGAGAGCGTGACTCACTTCTCCCAGGCCCAAATGGGAGACTGGCCTTGTGACAGTGCTGAGTCAGGGCCAGTGGGTGGCCTCGGAGGTTAGGGCGTTCCTTGCTACTCCAGCCAAAGGTGCTCCGAAACCATACTTTTCGGGGGGGGGGGGTGTGTGTGCATGCATCTGCCCAACTCTTTTCTCCTGGGAGCTCACTATGGATTGCAAGAGAACTGATAGCGGGGTCATGGCCCAAGTGGTCTGAGCTTCTGGACCTCCCTGCCACCAAGAATTGGTTTCTGTTGCCTTGGAAGGTCATACCAGAACCAATGGGTTTAAATTAAATCAAGAGTTTCTGGCTCAACATTAAGAAGACCTTCCTGACCATTAGAGTGGTTCCTCAGTGGAACAGGCTTCCTCGGGAGGTGGTGGGCTCTCCTTCCTTGGAGGTTTCTAAACAGAGCCTGGATGGCCATCTGGCAGCAATGAGGATCCTGTGAATTAGGCAGATAAGGGCTGCGTCACTCTTACACTCCCAGGGAAATGCTGATTGACACTTTGGGGTCAGGAAGCAATTCTTCTCCAGGCCAGATTGGCAAGGGATCCTGGAGATTTTTGCCATCTTCTGGGCATGGAGCGGGCATCACTGGGGATGTGGGGGCAGTATTTGTGAATTTCCTGCATTGTGCAGGGGGTTGGACTAGATGACCCTGGAGGTCCCTTCCATGCTGGATTCTCACTTAAGCAGCTTGGGAGGGAGATTGGCAGAAGCCCTCTAGTGACCCAGCTTAGATTAGTGCTTCCTACAAATGAAGGGCCAGCCACGCATATTCTAAGAGGCCTGGTTTGTACCCTCCTCAAGCAACAGGCAGACAAAAGCAAAGGGAACCAGCCAGCATCCTTCTTTAGTCTGGCCATGTGCAGCAAGAGGGAAGACACCCAGCTCTGTCTCCAGGCCTGCTCTTTGGCACTGTAGCTGCTATGAAGCCAGAACGTGGCTAAATAAAGCTGCAGGTGGCAGAAAGCAGTTGAAGAGAGCTGCAGGTGTCTGTCCATATCTCTTGCACCAGGGGAGTGATACCAGTGCTCAAGGACAAGATGATGATGATATTGGATTTATATCCCGCCCTCCACTCCAAAGAGTCTCAGAGCGGCTCACAATCTCCTTTCCCTTCCTCCCCCACAACAGACACCCTGTGAGGTGGGTGGGGCTGGAGAGGGCTCTCACAGCAGCTGCCCTTTCAAGGACAGTCTCAGTGGCCTACAATCTCCTTTCCCTTCCTCTGCCACAACAGACACCCTGTGAGGTGGGTGAGGCTGAGAGAGCTCTCAGCAGCTGCCAGTGGAGGAGTGGGGAATCAAACCCGGTTCTCCCAGATAAGAGAGCTCTGGCTGACCCAAGGCCATTCCAGCAGGTGCAAGTGGAGGAGTGGGGAATCAAACCCGGTTCTCCCAGATAAGAGAGCTCTGGCTAACCCAAGGCCATTCCAGCAGGTGCAAGTGGAGGAGGGGGGATATCAAACCCGGTTCTCCCAGATAAGAGAGCTCTGGCTAACCCAAGGCCATTCCAGCAGATGCAAGTGGAGGAGGGGGGATATCAAACCCGGTTCTCCCAGTTAAGAGCTATGGCTGACCCAAGGCCATTCCAGCAGGTGCAAGTGGAGGAGTGGGGAATCAAACCCGGTTCTCCCAGGTAAGAGTCCGCACACTTAACCACTACACCAAACTGGCTCTCCGGGGCTGGGGGCAATCTCAAAGCAACGCTTGTTCTTGGGGGGGGGGGGGGGGGTCGGGTCTAAGGGCAAGTGCTTAGCTGCAGAGGTCAGAAGGCCAGCACAGGGGCAGATGAAGAATTCAAGTTCACTGCAACCGAAGCCGTCCACTTATTTTACCACAGGAATTCCCTGCCTGGGAATTGAAGATCACAGGAAGAAACCTTGACTGTTGCATCCATCCAATTGTTCTGTGGGTACAGGAGGGCCTTTTCAGTGGCAGGCCCAGTTTGGCCAGGGATCTTGGAGTATGCTTTTTGTCATCTTCCGGGCAGGACTATAATGGAAGAAACGTCAGAGTGAAACTAGACTATCAAAACATTTATATGTATTAGGAAAAAACCTTTTGGCCTCTGCTTCTGAGTAGCCTCTACTTCTAAATAATCGAAGATGAACAATATAAATGTGCCTTAGTGCCTTTGTTGCACATTTATGTTCATCTTCGATTATTTAGAAGTAGAGGCTACTCAGAAGCAGAGGCCAAAAGGTTTTTTCCTAATACATATAAATGTTTTGATAGTCTAGTTTCACCCTGAGTTTTGCCTAAACTCAGGGAGCCCCCCTTTTTTTCTATAGTATCTTCCAGGCATGGAGCAAGTGCCACTGGGTGTGTGTTTGCAGGGGGGGGGGGTGGTATTTGTGAAGTGCCTACATTGTGCAGGGGGCTGGACTAGATGACCCTGGTGGCCCCTTCCAGCTCTTCGGATTATGGAGCAGCCTTCCCCAGAAAGTTGTTCCCAGCCTCTAGAATCACTGAGAAGAGTTCTATCGTCTGTACTAAATAGACTGCTGTGTTAAGGAATGCTGTGTGCCTTATCTGACGAAGTGTGCCTGCGCGGGAAAGCTTACACCCAGAATTAAACTTTGTTGGTCTTAAAGTTGCTGCTGGACTCAGACTTTGTTCTATTACTTCAGACCAACATGGGAAAGCATCTGAAGGTATGCCTTATAGTGATTCATGGTGGTAACTGGTCTGGGGACAGATAACATCTTGCTTCTACCACTTCTCAAGGACACAGAGAGTCCTGCACTAAGAAGATATGATGTAAACTGCTTTGGAATTCTGCCCAGATTCTACCTCTGGGATTCAGGGAAATCTGTCTCCCTGCCTGATTCTTCTGATGATTGTTTGTCTCTATTTTTATTCTTTGCTATGCCCCGTGGCGCAGAGTGGTAAAGCGGCAGTACTGCAGTCCAAGCTCTCTGCTCACGACCTGAGTTTGATCCCAGCAGAAGCTGGGTTCAGGTAGCTGGCTCCAGGTTGACTCAGCCTTTCATCCTTCTGAGGTGGTAAAATGAGTCCCCAGCTTGCTGGGGGGAAAGTGTAGATGACTGGGGAAGGCAATGGCAAACCACCTCGTAAAAAGTCTGCTGTGAAAATGTTGGGAAAGCAATGTCACCTGAGTTGGAAACGACTGGTGCTTGCACAGGGGACTACCTTTACCTTTTTTTAAGGCTAAGAATAAAGGTACTTTTACTGAGCTTCCAACAGATTCCTTTTCACCCTCCATATCCCCCTCACTTTTGATCGTTAGGAGACGGCAGAAGACCGTTTTATTTTGGATGCCATTTAATTAAAGCTGTTCTAATTGTGGATTTAAATTTCAGTTTTATAGTTTTTAATATTTATGCATTTTATTAATTTTGTAAGCTGACTTGAGCTTCAGCAGCTAACAGGTATTTTAAATATATAAATAGAATAATTCTGGACCGCTTGGTTGAAAATGTCCATAACAGAAAAGGACGAGAAGAAGGTAGAGGTAAAAGATTAGAGTCCAGGGCCCCCTGTAAGACCAACAAGTATTTCAGGGCATGAGCTTTTGATGTTCAAAGCTCTTCTCAGAAGAGGGGGAGGCTTGTGTCTGACCAAAGGAGCTCTACCTCCAAAAGACCGTGCTTCACCACTGAGTTTATACCTCCTCCTCAGAATAAGACATAACAGTGGCATAAAACCAGTTTGATTCCCAACTCCTCCACTTGCAGCTGCTGGAATGGCCTTGGTTTAGCCATAGCTCTCATAGGAGTTGTCCTTGAAAGGGCTGCTTCTGTCAGAGCTCTCTCAGCCCCACCCGCCTCACAGGGTGTCTGTTGCGGGGGAAGAAATTGTGAGCCGCTCTGAGATTCGGAGTGAAGGGTGCAATATAATTCCAATATCACCATCATTGTCTTCAAAAGCTTAGACCCAGAAATTCTTGTTGGTCTCTAAGGTGCTACAAGACTCGGACGTGTTGTACTGCAGCCCAGCAAAGCACACCCCACTCCAAAGTAGCTGGAAATAGTGCTTAAGGGCTCTGACCCCTCCCACAGAAGAACTGCTTATTTGCACAAGCAGAAACTAATTCAATGTATCTGAGGAAGCCTGCTCGCCCCTGAAAGCTGCTACCTTGACAAAAACTTGGTTGGTCTTAAAAGATGCCGCTGGACTTCAGTTTTGTTCTCCTCCTTCAGACCAACACGACTGCCCGCCTGAATGCAGCGAGCCTGTGTTTCAGCACAGAAAAGATGGCCTCCAGCCGAGGTACAGATGGAGTGGAAGAGGTGCTCTGTGTGCTTGGGGGGAGGGGACACTGGGAGGACTTCTGGCTTCCCTAGTGGACCTCCTAAGGGCCCCGGTGGGCCACTGGCCTGATCCAACATGGCTTCTCTTATGTCTGGGGCAGTGATGCTCCGTAGTCTTGTCGCTTGGGTGGGGCTACAGTGGGAGGGCTTCTGGAGTTCTGGCTCAGTTGGTGGACCTCCTGATGGCCCCGGGGTTTCGGCCAGAGTGTTGGACTGGGGGGCCACTGGCCTGATCCAACATGGCTTCTCTTATATTCATACATGTTTAGCTGAACACACGAAGCGGCCTTATATGGCACCTGAAACAAACAAGGCCCCCTGGGAAGATAAGCAGCAAAGGTAAACACACCGTGCCAAACAATTCAGCATTTGTATAAATACCCAAAACGCAATTATAAGCCAAGATTAGTAAATGTTATGTAAATGTCCAAAGTTCAGTGAGGTGATGTGACAAACTTGTCTGAGACCTTGGAAAGCTGTTGCCAGACTGCATAGACAACAGGGGGCGTGATGGAGCATAGCCACGGAAGGGGACACGGGCGACACCCTGCCATATCAGTTAACATGCCAGATCCCCCCATGGGGCGTTTTGCAGTCACCCTTACTGGACATGCTAACTGGAAGTCTGGGACTCTAGCGGAAGTCGGGGGGGCACAGCCGCACTCGTTCCAGGCAAGATCCCAGAGGAGGCGAGCGTGCCCAGAACCTCCTGACTCCCTGCCAGAGATATTTCAACCATGAGAAAGAGTCTTTTGCAGTTTAGAAAAAAGAAAGTGGACCAGACGCTGAACATGAGTCAACAGTGTGATGCGGCGGCTAAAAAGGCAAATGCAACTTTGGACTGTATCGACAGAAGTCGAGTGTCCAGATCACGTGATGTGATGGTATCGCTTTACTCTGCTCTGGTAAGACCTCACCTGGAGTATTGTGTTCAGTTTTGGGCACCACATTTTAAGAAGGATCTAGACAAGCTGGAACGGGTCCAGAGGAGGGCGACGAAGATGGTGAGGGGTCTGGAGACCAAGTCCTATGAGGAAAGGTTGAAGGAGCAGGACATGTTTAGCCTGAAGAGGAGGCGGCTGAGAGGTGATCTGATCACCATCTTCAAGTACTTGAAGGGCTGTCATCTAGAGGATGGTGTGGAATTGTTTTCTGTGGCTCCAGAAGGTAGGGCCAAAACCAATGGTTGGTTTGAAATTAAATCAGGAGTTTCCGGCTCAACATTAGGAAGACCTTCCTGACTGTTACAGTGGTTCCTCAGTGGAACAGGCTTCCTCGGGAGGTGGTGGGCTCTCCTTCCTTGGAGTTTCTAAACAGTGGTTAGATGGCCATCTGACAGCAATGAGGATCCTATGAATTTAGGGGGAGGTACCTGTGAATTTCCTGGTTTGTGGAGGGTGTTGGACTAGATGACCCTGGAGGTGCCTTCCAACTCTAGGATTCTGTGAGTTTATAAAATTGCAGCAGGCATGGCTCCAGACTACTGAGTCGCATTGGGGCTGTCTTTGACGGAAGGTCTACATTGGAATGAGGCTGTAACCAGATGGCAGCAAGGCTCAGCTTTAGCACTTACAACTGCGAATAAGAAACCTTCAAAAGGAAAGGATGGACCGATGGAGAGGTCTTGAGTTGGGAACAGAGAATTTTGACTGATATACTGTACACATTGGTCTGTTCTTCTGTTTTAATGAATGGTTTCTGGAATGTCAACTGAGTAACTGAACTTTGGACATTTACGTAACATTCCCTAGACTTGGCATAGAACTGTGTTTTGGATGTTTCTATAACTCCTGCCACTCCTGGAACAGGTGCTGAAAAGGGAAGGGCTGAATTGTTTGGCATGATGGGTTTACATCTTTGCTACTGCTGATACTGAGTCAAGCCATCCTTCTACTGCGGTCAGTCTTGTCTACTCAGACTGACAGCGGCTCTCCAGGGTCTCTGGCAGACATCTTCCTGCTCTTTTTGACTGGAGATGGCAGGGATTGAACCTGGGACCTTCTGCCTTCAAAGCAGATGCTCTTCCACCAAGCCACAGCCCCTCCATCGGTCCATCCAAGACAAGATTATCTACTCCATGTGTTCGGGGCTCTCTGGAGGCACAGGCAGAAGACAGTCTTTCTCAGGGCCTTTTTTTTGTGTGTGTGTGTAAAGAAAGCCCAGCAGGAACTCATTTGCATATTAGGCCACACTCCTGACATCACCATTGTTTTGCACAAAAAAGCCCACAAGGAACTCATTTGCATGTTAGGCTGTGCCCCCTGACATCATCATTGTTTTGCACAGGGCTGCTTTTGTAGAAAAAGTCCAGCAGGAACTTATTTGCCTATTAGGCCACACCCCCGATGCCAAGCCAGCTGGAACTGCATTCCTGCTTTAAAAAAAAAGCCCTGGTCTTTATCAGTACCTGAGATCCATTCCAGGGCAAAACAGACACTGCGCCCGGCAGAGTGAGAGGGGAGCACAGAACAGCAAAGAGTCAGTTTTGCTCCTAGTTCCTGACAAATGGGAATGGGGAAAGCGGGTCTCTTACTAGAATGGCATTAAAAAACCCCAGTCCATTAAGCGATGCTGCCTAAACTGCCTGGCTGCAGATCTCGGCCAGGTCACTTGGACAGAGAGCCTTCCCAGCCCTGAAGCGGCAGGGCGGGGGACTGGACTGGAGGTCTTCCTGCATTTAATGACCTCACCTTTACTCCCCCCGGTCTTCTCACTGGCGGCCCAAAGTGGCCTGCAGGGTTTCATCCAAACAACCACCCTGCGAGGCAGGCCTGCAATGTTGCAGCTGTCAGGAGCGCCTCCTACAAATGACTCTCTTGGGGCCCTGCTTAGCCTGCTCTCTTCTCAGCCTGCTCTGCCTCTTATGGCTATACCTTAAATAAGGGGTCCCCACCAGGCGGCCCAAAGAGGCAGCACAGCCTCGCTCTTTGCAGGGGAGGCAGCCTTGGAGCAAAGTCACACTGCCTCTTTCATCCACCCAGGCCCCAGGCCAGCGGAAGGGCCAGTGCTGCTGTGACCTTAATCTGCCTCTTATTTATAGGCCCCTGCCAATCAGCTGAACAGTGGGGGTCTTTAGAAGAAGACGATGACTGCAGATCTATACCCCCGCCCTTTTCCTCCAAATCAGAGACTCAGAGCGGCTCACAATCTTCTATACCTTCCTCCCCCACAACAGACACCCTGTGAGGTGGGTGGGGCTGAGAGAGCTCTCCCAGAAGCTGCCCTTTCAAGGACAACTCCTGCGATAGCTATGGCTGACCAAAGGCCATTCCAACAGGTGCAAGTGGAGGGGCATCTTGAGGCAGCAAAAACCCCAGTGCCACCCCTCCCCACCAGTCCATGGAAAAATTGTCTTCCATGAAACCAGTCTGTGGTATCAGAAAGGCTGAGGTCCACTGCCTTAAATGTAACCGTTTCCACTCTGGGAATAGAAGACATCAAGGTCTGTTATCTTATTTCTGGAGAATGTACATTTTCGTTTCTGTCTTACAAAGGGGGACTTGGAATGTTGGTGGGGGATGGAGGGGAAAGCTATTCGTAGATTTTGGCGTTTTGCATGTATAATGGACGAGCCTCCTGCCTCAGTTTCCACAAGAAGTATCCTGTGTGCTGCGACTGTCTAATCATTTAATAAACATCCTTACTCAATGAAGGAGCGTTCACTGGTGACAACTGTGTGGAACCTAACGGCAGCTCGGTGGCCATCCTTTCACAGAGGGGCCTCCCATCTCTGGCCCCAGGTTGGAAGTCCCCACAGCCCTAACATTCAAAGACCCGGCAACAGCGAGGCACTGGCCTCTTCAAGCCTCATTTCATTTCCATTTTTACTGAGCGGAAGAAAAAAAAATGCCAACATTTTCAATCCTTCTGATGCAAAGTAGAAAAGTCAGGGACCATTCGTTAAAAGGCACATCTTCGACAACCAAGAAAAGACAAGGGGAGGAAAAAAAGAAAATAAACTCTCCCCCTCTCCCCCTTTACATATATACAATTTTCAATTAATTATAAATATACTTAGAAAAAAAATAATAAAGCAGAGCAAGAGGCGGTGGTTAGAAAGTGCCAACCGGGGGCGGGGGGGGGGGGAGTGCAAGGGAAGGAAGAAGGGGGAGGTTCCATTTAAAAAAATACATACAATCAGTAGAACAAAATGCGTAATAATTTAGTTTAGAAAGTAGCTATTACATAATAATATTCTTCCTGACAAAAAAGGAGGGGAAAGAGTAGGGTGCGGAAGGTCAGAATGTCCAAAGGGGGAGAGATCGGGTTTCCTCCACCCTCCAATTTCCCCAGGGAGATTGCATATATATCTTATTAGGACGCTGTAAAAACACACCCTTCAGAGACATCCTTCTGGGGAAAGTGTTGCGGGGGGGGGGGGGGCGGTCAAGAGCACCGTCATTTCCTGAGTTTGAAGCCTCTCCCCCCCCCCTTCTACTGCAAGAAGAATCCAGTTGGAATCCAGATGGAAGGATCCAGATGGAAAACAGGGGTTACACTTACCTGTAACCTTTGTTCATCGAGTGGTGTTCTGTGCAGTCCCACATGGGCCTGCGGGACCACAAAGATGAATGACAGCTCCTGAAATATTCTGCTGGCATGGGCCAGCCTCCCAGCCTCTTGAGCTCATGGCAGCCCTTGCAGTTGCAACCTGGGGGGGGGGGGGGCACGCTCACGCCATGGCCACTGTGGGAGGTGGGCCACAAAATGGCCACTGGGTGAGGCGGAGAGGAGGACGTCCCAAGTACAGGGGACGAGAGGATGCTTGGAAAAGAGGCGGAGGATAAAGCCAACGCTATCGCGGCAGCTGCTGCTGAAATGTTATTTTGATCTGCCCAGCCAATAGGAACTGCGGGAGTCCACTGGGCCCCGCCTGCTTTCTAAAAACAGGTGCCAGGAAAGAGGTCGGCTGGCGCCCCTGGGAACCATTTTAGGGAGCCCCACACAGTCTGAGCGACATTAATGGAACCCCAGGAGCCGCCAAAAATGCCCTGCCCCAAAAGGCTTCCAAAACAAGTTTTTAAAAAAATATCTTGACCCCTGCTTTTAGGACACAAAGGAAATCTTGTCGAGTGCTGTCGCTTTTTGCATGTTTTACGCAAGACACTAAAACGTCATCTTGCAGCAAGGAGGATTAGACATTTCCTCCTTTTTTCTTTACTTAAACGGCAGGAGGAAACCCCAAACGTGCTCTGGATGCCAAACTCCAAAATTGCAGTTGTGAAATCTGCAGGAGAGAAGCAGTTCTGTCCTGGGGTCAGTGCAAACTCGACATGGGGAGGGGGAGGGGGTGCACACAGCTGAATCAAGGAGAAGTGGCAGATAGATGTCGAGAGCCAACCTCACCCCGCAAAGCTACAATAATTAGGCAGCCAAAACCCTACCCTCAGACATCCCTTGTCTTGAGCAACAACCTTTCATCTCCTAAAAGTGTATTCCCCCTGCCCATTTACTTAAAAGCTCAGTTTTTAATGCCAGGATTCGTGACAAACAAGGACAGAATAAAGCACCCTAGAAGAGGCATCCCCCCCATTCTCTCCCCTCTTATAAAATGTGATTTTCATGTCTAAAAATATTTCGCTCTTCAAAACTGTCTTCATCTACTGATTTTTTAATGCATGCTTGAAATTGAAGAGTTTGTCTTTTGTCCCCTGCTCACTACCTGAAGAAGTCTCAGAGTGGCTTATGATCTCCTTTCCCTTCCTCTCCCCACAAAAGACACCCTGTGAGATAGGTGGGGCTGAGAGAACTCTGAGAAAACTGCTCTTGAGAGAACTGTGACTGACTCAAGGTCACCCAGCTGGCCTCATGTGGTTGAGGAGCGGGGAATCAACCCCAGTTCTCCAGATTAGAGTCCACCACTCTTAAATACTGCAGCAAACTTAAAGAGCTGGTTTTTATATCCTGCTTTTCTCTACCTTAAGGTGTCTCAGAGTGGCTAACAATCTCCTTTCCCTTCCTCTCTCCACAACAGATCCCCTGTGAGAGCTCTGAGAGAGCTGCTCTTGAGACAACTGTGACTGACCCAAGGTCACCCCGCTGGCTGCAGATGGAGGCGGAGCAGGGACTCGAACCCAGTTCTCCCAGATTAGAGTCTGCCGCTCTTAACCACGACAGCATGCCTGGCTCAACTGCTCAAACCAACTGAGGGCCCTTGGGAAGTGGGGCAAGCAGCAGCGATTTTATTTGACCCAGCCAAAAGGGGGTGGGGGGAGGCTTTTCCGCAAGGCAGGTGCTGCAGCTTGGAGGAAGTGCATGAATGAGAGGGGATGGATTTGAACTGATGGCCACTGGTATTGAAAGCTGGGAAAGGCAACTGGCCATGACAGTCACACGGTCCCACCAATCAGAAGCTTTATGAGGGAGGGGGGATTCCAGAAAGAACCTCTTTTCCCATCCTGAGCAACTGGGGTTTTGTTTTTTTTGGGGGGGGGGAGTTGAAGGACAAAGCAGTGTGTCTGCCATTATAGTGGATTTCAGCAGCTCCTGCGCAATCCAGAAGAAAGTACATTCCATAGGTGTACCCTTGGACAACCTCTGTATGCTAAGTGAAACACAGGCATTCGGAATCCTGAAACAGAGGATCTTAGATATTGAGAAACAGTCCCTTTGTTCTTCTGGACATAAAACTTCTTCCCCTTTGGCATTTGGTATCTTCCCAGATCATGGGCTGCCTGCTGCCTCCCTTTCCCAGATTACTTCACCCCAGTTACACCACTCTTATGTTAGCAAGACTCAGTGTTCTACCCTCAGCGGTATTGTCTGGCAGGTTTGCCAACATCCCTTATCAGGATAGAGTCTGCCCATGTAATGGAAGGCACCTTGAAACGGTCTTACTTTATTGTGATTTTTATGGAGAAGTGCGGGACTGCATAATCAAACCTATTCTGTCTAATTTTTATGGATTACCTGAAGCGAAGTTAGTTTTTTTCCTACTATCTGACCAATGTTCCCATATCACAAGCCTGGTAGCAAAGTACCTTTTGGCTGCCACAACAATCAGGGAGCAAAAGACTCGCTCCCCTTCTTGATGTTTGACTGGTTTTTATAGCTGAAACTCCATGAAAATTTGCTATGCTGTGCTTTTTATTCCTATGCCAATAAAAGGATTTGGATTTGGAGCTCCTGCCCAGGAGAAGACACAGAGACAGGGGGAGAAATACCCCCTCCCCAAACTCTGCAATCCTGTCCTGCACCAAAGGGCCCCACTGCCTGTCTGGATTGGCTCGCTCTGCCTTATTTGTCACAGGGAGGGGCAAAGAGGGTGCTGAAGCCTCCCCCAACCCAACCTCCTAGTATTGCCACCTGCCAGCCTCTGAGATTGCACTGGGCTCCCCGCAATGACTTCAAAACCCATCTTTGAAGCCACAAGGGCAGAAAAGGCAGTGCCCCACTCAGCCTGCAAAGCTCTGCACCTGACCCCCCACCTCCACCCCCAGTTGCGCAGACTGCAACAGACAGCCTGGCGTGGCTCATTAGAAGTTTGATTTCACGGGAGGAAATGGCTGTTCCAGATTTATCTCCAAGGGACAACAGACAAAGGTGGGAAAAGCAGGGGGGTGAGTGGGTGGGTGAAGAAAGACAGTCACGGGTGTGTGATGTAAATTCAGGGTAGGCGCTTGAATAGTTATTCTTCTGACAATCCTTGGAGATTGCAGTGAGAGAGAAAAACCCACTCTTTGGTATTCAGAGGGACAGCGTCTCTTGAATTCTGAGCCCACCCCTCCAAATTGAGGGACTTTCTCTGCTTCCAAACCACAGGCACCCCCCAAGTTTTGCAAGCTACGACTGTAGTGCTTCTTTGGCCTGTTTTTTCTTCCCTGCATTCTCACCAAGAAAAGCACATTTGAAGAAGCCAGGTTAAAGGGGACTCTTGCTTAGGGAAACAACGCCTCTCTCCTCCCAACACTAACACAAGCCCACCCCCCCAAGCCAAATTGCATGACCGGACTATTTTGTGCAAATTTTTTCTCCCCCTGGTTTCCTGGGCGCCGTTTTCAGTGTTTCCACGCTGAGTGGTTGAGAAGGCATGCAGAGCATGGGGAATTCGTCTCCAGGCGGCAACAGGAGAGTCGGGTTCCAGTGTTCTGCCTCTCATAGCAGCCAGAAGCATTTTCTCTGCAAGCCATGAGGACTAGAAACGTTGAGAGCAGGGCTGGTTGGTTTGCTTAAAGAAAACGAGAACACTTCGGGCTCTGTACACTGAAAGGAGAAGAATGCCAGCTCCTGCCCACCGCTGACCCGGACTTGAATTGCCCCCATCCCAAAGAAGTAGAAGAGAAAAAGTATAAAGGTCGCAGCTTCCCAACTCAGTAGTTTCGGGGGGGGGGGGGGATGTACGAGGATGGAGGAGATGACCCAGGGCCGGGGGTTGTCGGCGATGTTCCCCCCCCATTCCGTAACATCTCTATTGTCTCTCTCCCTCTCCCCCCTCTCTATAGATACATATATATAAAAATTTAGTAGGCGCGCAACTGTATATTATTATATATAAATAAATTTGCTTCTGTTACCTGTTCTGCTCTCTCCACCTTGTCCCATCCCTGTTTAAAAAGACAGAAGTGGTCCGTTCCAAACCGGTATAAAAAAAAGTCCACCCCGCCCCCACCCTCGGGGCTTTGCCGGCTCACCCTGCCCGGGTCCTAGAAGCTGAAGGGCCCGCTGAACTGGATGACGCTCTGGCGCTCCGGGGCGCCCTCCCGAGGCTCCACGTTGAGCGAGTTCAGCATCTCCTCCAAGAGTTCCTTGTAATTGATGTCCCCCAGGGGCGGGGGGGCAGGGGGCAAGGGTTCGTGCTGGGAGGGGCCCAGGGTCGTGCCGTCGAAGGAGGCGGGGAAGCTGAAATGCAACGGGGACGGAGGGCCCGGGGGCTGAGGCGGGCGGGCGGTGTCCTCCCAGAAGGGCAGAGGCTCCCCGGTGCCCCCCAAGTCAGGCAGGCTGTCGGCGGGCGGGCTGTAGGTCAGGTCCAAGACCTCGTCCTGTGGCAGGAACCCGCCTGGCTGACGGAGGCCCGGCGGCTGCAGGAGCAGAGGGTAGGGCGGGTGGGCCCCCTGGGCGGCCGCCAGTGCCTGGTTCTGCTTCTGCTTCACGTTCGCGTCCATCTGGGCCAGCTCGTGCAGCACCTGCCGGACGCAGCTCTCCGGGATTTTAATGCCTGCCAGGAGAGGGGGAAAGCGAGCCGGGTCAGCCTCAAAATGCACGGTGAAGGAGCAGCTGGAAAGTGCTGGGGACTTCCCTGAAGTTGGAGGAGGGCTCATATTAGAAGGGGACCCGAAAAGTGAAGAAGGTCCAGCGTATAAAAGGGGGGTGAGAAGCATGAATGCTGCAGGAAGGGGGGGGGGAAGAGGAGAGGCCCAGACAGGGGCCGTGCAGCCTCTGTGTTAAAAATGATTAGATTGAAGTATCTGGCGGGAGAGAATCTTGTGCCAAAGACCGCCCCTGCCCCCTCCCTCAATATCACAGGCAGGCCTCAGATTCAGCAGGAGCTCACAGGAGCATAGCTCCTGAACCTTTCTGAGGGTTCCCCCTCCTACCTTTTCCAATGAATAGTGGGTGCAGCTGCATAGGATTAGGAGAGCGGGCAGCCAGCCACCAGGGGCTTTGCCATGCCCCCAGCAGCCCTCATTCACCCCTGGAGAAGCCCACATCACCCTTTCTCTCCTTCTGATGTGATTCTGGGTGGTGTGTGGCTTGCTGGCCTTTTGACTGGGGGCGGTGTGTGTTGCCAAGGAGAGCCCCAGGCGAGTGGGGCCTGCTTGGGCTGACTGGATCTCTAGCCAGCCCAATCAGGCCTCGCTCGCCTGGGGCTCTCCTTTCTTGCGTCGGGTTGCTTTTGGCTGGTGGGGGGGCAGCATATGCTAATGAGCTCCACCACCTATTTTTCTACAAAACAACCCAATCACAGGTAATTGAATTCAACAATTGGGGTGGTTGATGTCCCCCCGCCCTCCTTTCCAAGAGAAAAGGGTGACTGGATAAAATTTTCCTGTGACCTGCAGGATGGGAGACGTGGCTCACTGTCCGTGGCCAACTAGCAAAACCAAATAAATCACGTACAGCAAGGTAGACGTGGTTTAGAGCGGCAGGCTCTAATCTGGGAGCTCCTCTGCACAATGAGCACAGGTTGCAGGATTCTCTTGTCCCAGAGGCTGCGGTCTGGAGCGCCCAGGGCCCATAGCAGAAAGACGTGGAGGGCAGAAGGGGGGGCTTCCTACCTGTTCCTCCTGCCTCCCTGAGTCCAACCCCACAAACAGTATGTTTATTACCATGTGTGGGGTGGCGTCTCCTTCTTCCGCCCTGGTCCAAAGCAGACCAGGCTCCCCGATCCCCCTGGGCCTGAACGCCCCTGCAACTCACCAACTTGCTTCTTCTTCTCCTTGGTCTTGAGCCGGACGATTTGCAGGTAGTGGGTGTTGGTGATGTCGGCCATGATGCTGGCGATCTTGCTCCACACCCGCAGCAGCGCCCCGCACAGCATGTAGTAGTGACGGAGGCGGGTCCCTTGGAAGCATTCCTTTCCCTCCTGGACCAGTTTGCAATTTCGGTTCCTGGGGGGAGAGAGAAAGACTTGCTGGGAATGTCTCCGGAGAGAGCCAGTCTCAGTCCTAACTCCCCAGAAGCGGCCAGCTGGGGCAGCGAGGGGAGGGACGGTGGCTCAGTGGTAGAGCATCTGCTTGGGAAGCAGAAGGTCCCAGGTTCAATACCCGGCATCTCCACTAAAAAAGGGTCCAGGCAAGTAGGTGTGAAAAACCTCAGCTTGAGACCCTGGAGAGCCACTTCCGGTCAGGGGAGGGATAGTGGCTCTGTGATAGAGCATCTGCTTGGGAAGCAGAAGGTCCCAGGTTCAATACCCGGCATCTCCACTAAAAAAGGGTCCAGGCAAATAGGTGTGAAAAACCTCAGCTTGAGACCCAGGAGAGCCGCTGCCAGTCTGAGTAGACAAGACTGACTTTGATGGACCGAGGGTCTGATTCAGTAGAAGGCAGCTTCATATATATACGTACAACACCCTCCTCAAACAACAAATCTTACTGTGAGCCCCACCAAACATGCAATCCTGGCTAAGGCCCTGCTCCCTGGCAGCTGTTCCGTGGGTGCGCCCACGACTATGGCCAGCTGGGAGACTCCGGGGGATGCAGCCCGAAGACCCTTCGGGAGAGCTCTTTGCAAACAAGCCAGCCGATGCTCCCGCCTGCGCTCGGCTTTGCCTTCAATGCCATCAGGAGCATCCTGCTGCTCTGCCTGCGAGCCCCGAGGAAGCCTCGCCTCGCCCCTGCCTCCAGAATGTGGCTGGAAGGGAGGGGGGGCCACCTCCCCCGCCATGCAGAGCCAAGGTTGGGCTTCCCCCCTTGCCCTGGAATGAAGATCTGGAGAGGGAGAATGCAGCAGACGGCATTCCGGCCACAGTCACGAGACTGCCTGACATCCAGTCTTCCCTCTAAGCTGAGTTAGTGTGAGCTAGCTCACAGTTTTTTAGCCTCTGGCTGATACATTTGTGTCTTGGCTCAGGAAAAATGGCTCTTTCACACATATTGTCTGGCACTTCAAGCCCGCACCAACGTGTCATCCAGCTTGAAGAAGGCATTTGTCTCTTTAAGTCAATTCTCCAAGCTAAGCCAGCCCGTGGCTTGGAGAATGAATTTAAAGTTGCTTTCTTTCCCCCTCCCCCTCCATCTATTTGCCTCCCTTCCCTCCTGTCTCACGGGTCTCAAACATCTGACATTCATGTCTTGTGCCTCTAAAGCTTCTGACATTTATTCAATGTGGCTCTTATGTGAAGCAAGTCTGGCCACGCCTGTCATAGAGCAAACAAACTCATGCAGGAGCTCACAGATTTGACGCCACTAGTTCATGAAGCAGGATTTTTGCCCACAGGACTCCGCAGCTTAGAGCGAGTATTGCTTGGTCCCTTTGTGCACGACTCTCATGCACATGCTAGACTGCCACGTGCCCTCTGGCCAGCTGCAATTTGTTGCAGAGCCTGTGTGTGAGAGAAGGCATGTCGCGCACCACTGGCCCCTTACCACACAGCGTGGTTGCAGTGCTTCAGAGAGAAAGTGTAGCAGCTCTCCCAGTGTTCTTTGGCTTGTTCCGGCAGCACCTGTGGAGGAGGGAAGGGGAGAGGGTGAAAAGGCTGCTTCTCCTCCATGGAGGGGGCGGGGAGGCGCAGCAGCCCCGGAAGGGCCTGGCCTACCCTCTGGTACTTCTTCTGCAGGCTGTCCAGGCTCTCCAGCTGGCTCTGCTTGCCGATGTTGGGCTTGTAGATGGTGAAGTACTTCCCCCGGTTCTGCTCTGCCAGTAGGCAGGTGTGCTTGTTGCCCCGGACCTGCAGGGAGCATAGAAGTTGGTGGCTGAGTTGGGGGAGAGAAGGGGAACGAGGAAGGAAGCGGAGCACAGGAAGCGGGGAGGGGGCCCACAGCCTCTCCGCCGTGAGAACGACCCTTGGCACTTCCCGTGAGGGGTAAATCAAGCTGAGAATAAGCAAAGGGACAGAGCCCTATCCTAACGCTGCTCTGTCATCACATGTGTATGAAATGATGTTAATTATTTTATTGTATTCTATTTTAACGTTATGTATTTTAACTGGTGCAAGCCACCCTGAGCCCAACAGGGGAGGGTGGAATATGAATAAATAAAATACTGAAGGATCTCTGGTGTCTGGCTCATGAGAGCGCACCCCTGTTCATCTTTAGGGTGCTGCTGGATGCTCTTCTCTACTGTCCTCAGGCTGAACCACAATGCACCCCCAATTCCCCATGACTTTGTCAGCCACTGCCCATTTCTTTTTTGCAAAGATGGCTTCCCCCCTTTGTTATGCTTGAAGGGGCCACGTGCCAACCTGGGCGGCAGCTGACCGAGCCCCTCCCTCCCCCGCAGCTGCCGCTCGCACCACCCTCCCAGCACGCTCACCTTGTAGGAGAGGTAGAATCCATCGGAGGAGCCCGTCAGTTGGAGGGACTTCTCGTAGGCCTCTTCCCACTTCAAGCCTCGGTCAACGCTGATCTAAAGCGGGGCAGAAGCAAAGGGGGGAGCTGTCTGACCAGGCCAAAATACTCAAATGCTGCCTGCCTCCTTCTCGCTCTATGTGAGGAGGAGGTGGAGGAGGCAGCCCTAGAGAGACTCTGGATTCAGCATCAGGAGAAGCTCACGGCCTGTTTTTGCAGAATGTCTCCTGTGAATCAGGGATATTTGTGATGAGGGCCAGATCTGACATAAATGAGACCTTGTCCGGCCAGGTCAGGCCATGTCGGGCTGGGTCTTGCATGTACCTATTAAAGATTAGGTAGCAGAGATATAAACTTTATAAAGGACACAAACAATTAATGGTTTTTAAGAAACCTTAAAACATGCTTAAAACGCTAGCACTCATTGGTCTTAAAAGTGCTTTCTTTATATTTCTCCCATGGGATCCAGGGAACTGGGCAAAGGAAGCTCTGGCTCTTTCCTTCCTTCCCCAGGAGACCAGGAGGGACAGGAGCCTCAGCCAACAGAAGGAAGAGAGGCTTGGTTCAGTAGCTCTGCTGTGTGATTGAGAGAGCCTGGCAAAGCAAGCTCTGCCTTCCCCCCTTCCTCCCCAAGGGAGGAGCCTCAGCCAATGAAGAAAACAGACGTTTTGCTCTGTAGCACCTGTGCGATTGAGCAAGCCTTGCAAAGCAAACTGTTATGCAGAAGGAAGCAAGAGAGACGGAGAATAAAGCAGATGGCAGTGAATTGCTCAGGGGCCTGATAGGAGCTCTCTGAGGTCCTAATTTGGCCCCCTGCCTGCATGTTTGACACCCCTGCATGAATTAGTCTTGCATCCTGTAAATGAATTAGTAGTTTGAAACACTAAGAAGAATTCTTCGTCTCAGTAAGAGCCAGTTTGGTGTAGTGGTTAAGCATGCAGACTCTTATCTGGTAGAAGAGGGTTTGATTCCTCCACTTACAGCTGTTGAATGGCCTTGGGTTAGCCATAGCTATCGCAGGAGTTGTCCTTGAAAGGGCAGCTGCTGTGAGAGCCCTCTCAGCCCCACCCACTTCACAGGGGGTCTGTTGTGGGGGGTGGAGAAGATATGGGAGATTGTAAACCATTCTGAGTCTCTGATTCAGAGAGAAGGGTGGGATATAAATCTGCAATCTTAAGATATTGTACGCAGGTCTTTTTGTATGCCGGGAACCCTGTAAGAGTACTAAAGGCCCAATAATCAACACAAACCACAGCATCTGGACAACTTTCTTGTTTCACAATTTCAAAAAGTTTCCAGTCCTTGTGAAGGCACAATTAGAAAATACCACCTATAATTTCAGATCAGTGGGCTGGCTGAATGATTATTATTTACTATATTTATATCCTGCTTTTCTCCCCAACGGGGACACAAGCTGGCTCATCTCATCCTCCTGTCCTTTGTTTTATCCTCACAACAACTCTGTGAGGTAGGTTAGGCTGAGAGCACGTGAGTGGCCGAAGGTCACCAAGCAAGCTTCCATGGCAGAGGGGGGATTTGAACCCGGGTCTCCCAGATCCTAGACTGACTCTTGAACCACTACACCGCAAGAACTCTTAGTGAATGAGGTGTCCAGCAATCGAGGGTTCTAAAGGGGTTCAAATGCTCTGCAACACTCTTAATTTGCAAAGTTTGTGCTGGTTGCAGAATCGAGTTTCTTTCGCAGAATGTAAATGTCTTTTTTTTTAAGTGCAGATCACAACACTGGTGGCATGCTCCAGCATCTTACGTTGTCGTGCAATGCTGCAGCGTGCCACCAGTGTTGTGTTCTGACCTTTAAAAAAAAAGACATATACCGCTTAACAAGAAATGAATATAGGAGAATGTCTACTCTTATTAGGTGAGATACAAGGGAGATACAAAAAGGTGCCGTTCCAAGAACGATTATGTCCCTGCTGCTGCAATGAAGGTATCGAATCTCTAGTCCATGTCATATTTGACTGTGAAGTTTATAACGATCATCGAGAAGTACTTCCGTTTTCCACGGCCACGCCTTTTACCAGTAGCCAAAAATTGCAACTCCTTAAGAATCTTCTTCCCGATAAGAATCCTGAGGTTGCATGCAAATTAGCAAAATTTGGCTGGCTTGCCACAAGAATAAGGAAAACTCTAATAATCCAGTCAGGAAATGGCTAAATCTGTTTGCTGTAACTGCCATGTTTTGTTATATTTGTAGTTTTATAACAGTATTTTATGCCTTTTATGTATGATTTTATGGACAATCAGTTTTAATTTTGTATGATTTTACTGATTTAAATGCTGCTTAGGCAGTGAATAAGCAATTTATTTATTAAGGGAAGAAACAAAGAGTGACAGCTTGTATACACTGAAGCTTTGTTTTATGACTTGACCTGTTTATTTACTGTGAACTAACATTAGGCCATTTGCTACACTAACCCTAGAATTGTAGAAGGCTCGTCGGGAGGGGGGGAGGCCAGTACTCCAACAGGCCTTTGAAATGTAAAACATCTAGCCGTTCCCAGGCACCTGGAAGAGACAAGCAAGGCCATCGAGGCAGAGGAGAGGCGGCTATGTCGGTGGGAGATAACAGATAACTGCCCTGGCTCTTCTCAGCCAAGAAGTCCCAGATTTATGGTGGGAAACGATTTAAGCCCCCTAGCCTTTGATGTGTATCCTTATATACTCATGCTTGCACCCTGTTCGTTATTAGTATCAACGACCCTGCATTGTGGTATGCATTGCTGTAATCAATAAACAGAAACTTTGTTTTCAACAAAGCTAGCCTGTTTCATATTGAAATCTTCAATGTCCCTACGCTGACAAAGAGGTCTAGACAGGGTTTTTAGTTTATCCTTGGTTTTAACACTAATTTTACATCTTCAGTGTCAGTGTCTTAAAGCCTGTATTCGTATTTTATGTATATTTTAGGTGGTATCATATTTCAGTGTATAATAATAATTATTGTATATTTATATCACCTTTTATTTGTTACGAATTGGACTTTTATGAATTGTTTGCTGCTCTAGGACCATTATAAATAAATAAATAAATGAAATATGTTGCCTGCTTCATGCTTTGACCCTTGCAAACAGGTAGAGACCATGGAAAACTGACCCCTAAATCAACCGCGATGCGGATTGGCCCTTGCTTTTCTTTCCTCTTGTGGGTAGTTTACCATAACCTCAGAGGCATCACCTGAGAACTTGCGCGGACGGATTTTAAAAAAAGGTCTCTGAGCAAAAAACTCTTGAAATTTTATTGATGGAGTCAACCAAAGAATGACTGTTTCTGTGGCGAATTTTCTGTTTCTTGCAATGAAAATACGGGCCAAGGGAGAATCCTGGGTATACCGTAATTTCACTCAGAGATTAACCTTTGGGCTGTTGGATACATTAGGATGTAGACGTATAGGGAGATTCTAGGTGGGTAATTAGTTTTATATCAGTGCTTTTGTGTGTTTTATTCTCCTTCTGAGCAGCTCACAGGCCATAATGAAGACTGATTGACTTTCCCATCATGCAACAGTTCCTGTTTGGCCACTGTCAAGAGTTATCCTCTCTGTATCCCTCTTGCCATAGTTTCTTTGCTGTAACATTATCATCTGACTTGAATGTATTCCTGCTTATGCATTCATCTTGCTCTCTGCATGCTTATCTGAGGAACTTATTGAAGCGGTTTCTACTGACCAAGCTTGGTCAGTCGCTAATAAAGCACAGATAAACACCTGGACTCTAAGACTTGGGGGGGAGTGGGTCCTGCCAAAAGTCACAATTACTTTTCCCCGCTTTGCACTTGAATTATAACGGTTAGTGCGAGGGGTTAAATAGAGAGCCACTGAGCTAAGATGTCAGTCTTAGCAAAGATGGGGTACTGCCTTATGATACATGGAATAAACTGCTGAATTATTGGACTGTGTTATTCCTTGACTCGAGGTCCTGACATATTGTTCAGACTGACAATTTAAACCCCTCTGAGGCTTGACAATTTAAACCACCCCCGGCTTCAAACCAGATGGCGTCTTCCAAACACTGATGCTTACCCACCAAGATCAACAAGCAGCAGAGAGGCCACGTGAGCACCTTGACAGGATCTGTCCTCCAGAAAGGACAAAGCAGCCCCAACATTTCATTGCAGCCCCCCCCCCACTTCTCCCCCCCCCCATCTTTAGGCCACCAGCCTCACCTTGTAGAAGACCACTTGCCCGTCCTGGGGGTGTCCCGGGGTCAAGAAAACCTGCTTGCTTTCTTCGTAGATCTCATCAATTCCAGGGGCTAAGTCTGAGGGAACCAGTGAAGAAGAGTGAATTTCAAGCTTGCAGACAAGCATCTGATGTATGTTGTGGATCTCACCCCGTTCCCCCCCTCTCCAATCTGAACCATGGGCTGGACCCCACAGATCCTTCCTACTGGCAGCGGTGCTTTCCTCCCGCGCAAAGAGCATTGCTGTGGCACAAGAGATCTCTCGGTTTTCCTAGAAGATATTGAAGATATTGGATTGTACTCTGAATCTTAGAGTCTCAGAGCGGGTCACAATCACCTTTTACCTTCCTCCACCACAACAGACACCCTCTGAGGTGGGTAGGGCTGAGAGAGCTCTCCCAGAAGCTGCCCTTTCAAGGACAGAGTCTCAGAGCAGTCACAATCTCCTTTCCCTTCCTCCCCCACAACAGACACCCTGTGAGGTGGGTGGGGCTGAGACAGCTCTCCCAGAAGCTGCCCTTTCAAGGACAGAGTCTCACAAGACTGCAGATTTATACCCCACCCTTCTCTCTGAATCAGAGACTCAGAGCGGCTTACAATTTCCTATATCTTCTCCCTTCACACAGACACCCTGTGCGGTAGGTGGGGCTGAAAGAGCTCTCCCAGGAGCTGCCCTTTCAAGGACAGCTCTGTGAGAGCTATGGCTGACCCAAGGCCATTCCAGCAGTTGTAAGTGGAGGAGTGGGGAATCAAACCCGGTTCTCCCAGATAAGAGTCCACACACTTAACACTACACCAAACTGGCTCTCATATCCTAATTGGGATGATGCAAGCCAAGCCGCTGACTCAAGACCTGGGCCCTTCTGATGTAGAGAGCATCTCCCTGCCGCACACACACCTGACATAAACAAATGCCAAGACCACAGAGGTTTTACAACCAGGACATTAAAAACAAAACAAAACTTCTCCGTGTACAAAACAATATCAAAGTATAATTAAAGCAATTCCTCCTTTACAATACAATATTACAGTGATAACAATACAAAATTACAGTGATGAAAATATCATCCTGAGCAACTAATGGCCGACAGATGGAAAATGGCAGCAGTGATAAATTTGAGAAAGCCTGGAATACAGCGAACTGCAAGGAATTAAGGCACCACCAAAGTTCTGCACCTATAAGCAAGAAGGATGGCCCCAGAGGAAAAATTATCTAGATCCGAAACGAGATTGGACCAGTTCTGGTATCATCGTTGGACTGTATTGAGTGAATGCTGCATAATTTATATCATGGACAGTAGCAGAGTTGAGTGCTCAGGATGGTATTTTCGTCACTGTGATTTTGTATTGTAAATTATTATACTTTGATATTGTTTTGTAGACGGAAAGTATTTTTTTGTTACTTCCTGGCACACACACCTGAAGCAGAGCTACCTGCTCCTCCCTCCCCAGTGGGATCAGCGGCACCACCGTTGCGCAGGAGCCCCAGGCGGCATCTCCTGTCCAGGCTCTGGAACCCCCCACCCCGCCCCCCAGGCACACAAGCTGTCCTCCCATGGCAATTTAGAAATGGTGAAGTCGCAGCCAGCTCCTTACCCAGGATCCCCATGTCGTATTTCCCCACTTTCTTGTCCCTGTCGATCAGGTAGTCGAAAGTATCGCTGAAGTACTGGAAGAGCAAATTCTGCTTGTGGACTTCCAGGCCCAGGATGCGGTTCAAGAACTTGGTGATGGAGCAGTCTGCGAGGAAACAGGACCCGGGGGGAGGGGGGGACACGGAGGGTCACCTTATTGATTGTGTAGGATTATATTCCACCCTTTCCCATCACGGGCTCAGGGCAGATCACAACACAAACTAAACAACAAAAACCCACAATTTAAATTTAAACATAAAACAATAAAATTAGCAAACCAACTAACCGGCACTTGAAACTTGAAACTGAGTGTAGTTTTTATAAGATCGCTGTATGTTTTTAATGTTTTAACTATGTAAATTGTGTGAAATGTCTAAATTTTTATATTCTTGTTAGATTTTATATGCTGTAAGCCGCCCTGAGCCACCTGGTGGGAAGGGCGGGATACAAATTACAAATAAACTAAACTAAAAGAACAATAAAACGAAATAACGTGCACCACAGGCGGGAAGGGCACATTTCACAGAATGAAGCAATTTTTACCCCAAGAAGAAACGATGGTGATAATCAGACAGCACCATCGTGAAACATGATGTCACAACAAGGCAGTAAAGCATGATGTCACAACAAGGGAGGCCAGCTGATGGGATAGTTGCTGGAACAGGACGCCCGCTTTCTAGGTAGCCTCCCTTCCCTCTGTGAACTGGCCCATCGAAGAAAGGCAAACACCCCATGGCAAACCAGAACGGGATGCTCCAAACAAACCAGATTGGGCACAGTCCACGTAATGAGCAGCCTCAGTAAACTGGAGGAAAAGTGATTTCCTTGGACAGAAACTGTCGAGTGCAGGAAGACAGTGAGCAAGCACCAAGAGCTTCATCCATCCCAAGAGAGCTGCTCTGTCAACTACAAGAACACCTCCTTAACTCAAATGGGATCTTTGCTCCTAAGTAGAGCCAACTCGAGGTGTGCCACCAAACTGAAGACCAGGTCTTGGGGGACCTTGGAAAGATGCCCTCCACGGCAGGCCCGTTAAACATGTGTTGCACTGCTCATGCACACGCACAGCAGCAGATACATCCCCCTCGAGACTAGAGTCACGCTCCTCACCCCCCATCCCCAGCTCATTCTAGAACAGGGGTGGCCAAACTGTGGCTCTTTCACACATATTGTGTGATTCTTGAAGTTCCCACCACCCTGTTGGCTGGCTTGGAGAAGCAAGTTTGGCAAGTTCTAGAGCAGGGGTGTCAAACATGCGCCCTGGGGACCAAATCAGGCCCCCGGAGGGCTCCTATCAGGCCCCTGAGCAACTGGCTCTTGTCTGCTTCCTTCTTCCTCTCTCTTGCTTCCTTTTGCATCACAGCTTGCTTTGCCAGGTTTGCTCAATCACATGGTTTGCTCAGTCACAAGGCCTGTATTTTCTCCACTGGCTGAGGCTTCTCCCCCTCCTAGTCCCCTGGGGAAGGAAGGAAGGAAGGAAGGAAGGAAGGAAGGAAGGAAGGAAGGAAGGAAGGAAGGAAGGAAGGAAGGAAGGAAGGAAGGAAGGAAGGAAGGAAGGAAGGAAGGAAGGAAGGAAGGAAGGAAGGAAGGAAGGAAGGAAGGAAGGAAGGAAGGAAGGAAGGAAGGAAGGAAAGAGCCAGAGCTTCCTTTGCCCAGTTTCTTGGATCCCATGGGAGAAATGCAAAGAAAGCACCATTAAGACTAACGAGTGCTAGTATTTTAAGCATGTTTTATTTTAAGGTTTTTTTTTAAATTAAATTGTGTTTGTCTATTTCCTTTATAAAGTTTTTATCTCAGCTACCTAATCTTAAATGAGCCCCATGGTGCAGAGTGTTAAAGCTGCAGAACTGCAGTCCTAAGCTCTGCTCACGACCTGAGTTCGATCCCAGCGGAAGCTGGGTTCAGGTAGCTGGCTCCAGGCTGACTCAGCCTTCCATCCTTCCGAGGTCGGTAAAATGAGTCCCCAGCTTGCTGGGGGGAAAGTGTAGATGACTGGGGAAGGCAAGGGCAAACCACCCTGTTAAAAAGTCTGCTGTGAAAACGTTGTGAAAGCAACGTCACCCCAGAGTCGGAAACGACTGGTGCTTGCACAGGGGACCTTTCCTTTCCTCCCTTATCTTAGATGGGTCCACACATAGCCTGGCCCGACAAGGTCTTATTTACGTCTGCTCTGGCCCTCATAACAAATGAGTCTGACACCCCTCTTCTAGAAGGAAGAGGGAGAGACCCTGAGGGGCTGCTGCCCCATAACTGCGGCCGCTGAAGTCACTTCCATTTTGGGCAGGGGCAGATGGGCCACCTGTCCCCACCGGGCGCAGCAGGTGGCTGTAGAAGGACAAGCATTCAAAGGGGCCTGGAAGTGCGCTGGAGGGGGTGCACAGAGAGAACAGGGACAAAAACATTCAGAGGATGTTCGACACGCGCCTCTTCCTCCCCCACCCATCCAAGCCACAATCCCTCCTGTAGCACAGCAGCTGGTCATTCATCACCAGGGACTGTGGGAACGGAGCCCATACCTTTCTCCGCATAGCCGTAGCGGATCTCCTTGCAGCAGATCCCGACCGAGAGGAGGCTTTGCTTCATTTCTGAAATCACAGAAGGGGGTGCATGTGTGAGAGACGGGGAACAGTTCTCTTTTTTTTGGCCACAAGCCTGACAGCCTGAGCCAGCAGCTGTTTTGCCTCAGGTCACTGTGAGTTTGTGCCTGAGCTGCAGACTGAACCGGGGCACACCGGCTCAAACCGGATACCACAAAAGGCCAGCTGGGTCAGACCCTGCTTCCCACAGTGCCCAACCAGACACCCTGGAAGATCACAGGGAAAGAGGCGCTGAAGCCAAAGTCCACCCTTGGTGTCACTCCACCCTCCCCACAGCTGCTGCTACTGAGATACACTGCCTCTGAACATGGAGGCTTCCTCATTTGAGCTCATTTCGGTTGAGTCTTGAACTCCCTTACCCTGGAAGAAAGCAGCCTCTCCTCTGAGGTAGCTCCGCGGCATGGGGACTTCGTTTTCCATCTGGTTGTGGATGGTGTGGAGGACCCTGTCGAGGGCTTTGGACCCATACTGGGGGGAGGAAGAGGGAAGAATCAGGACTGAGGCAGTTCTGGAGGGTGGCTCTGCTGGTCTGCAGAAGAACAGCTCAATTCGAGTCAGACACCAACAAGACTTGGTCTAGAAGCCTTTGAGGGTCAAAGCTGCCTTTGTCAGAGATGATATGCAGAGGGAGGGAGGGAGGGAGGGAGGGAGGGAGGGAGGAAGGAAGGAAGGAAGGAAGGAAGGAAGGAAGGAAGGAAGGAAGGAAGGAAGGAAGGAAGGAAGGAAGGAAGGAAGGGAGGGAGGGAGGGAGGGAGGAAAGGAAGGAGGGGGGGAGGAAGGAGGGGGGGAGGAAGGAGGGAAGGAGGGAAGGAGGGAGGAGGGGGGGAGGAAGGAGGGAGGGAGGGAGGGAGGGAGGAAGGAAGGGAGGAAGGAAGGAAGGGAGGAAGGAGGGAGGAAGGAGGGAGGGAGGAAAGGAGGGAGGGAGGAAAGGAAGGAAGGAAGGAAGGAAGGAAGGAAGGAAGGAAGGAAGGAAGGAAGGAAGGAAGGAAGGAAGGAAGGAAGGAAGGAAGGAAGGAAGGAAGGAAGGAAGGAAGGGAGGGAGGGAGGGAGGGAAAGGTCCATGTCCATCAGCCTTCTGCCGACAGATCCAATCCTGCAGGTGGGAACTGGCCACAAACCAGAATCTGAAAACCCAGGTTTTGCAAAGCATCATCAGCCCTGAGTAGAAGGCAGATTTACCAAGCTCTGGCTTACTAAATGGCAACAAACAGATCTCAGCAGGGCTTTTTTTGTAGAAAAGGAAATCATTTTCATATTAGGCCACACACCCCGACATCACCATTGTTTCACACAGAGCTTATTTGTAGAAAAGGCCCAGCAGGAACTCATTTGCATAACAGGTCACACCCCCTGACCTCACCATTATTTCACACAGGGTTTTTTTTGTAAAAAAGCCCAGCAGGAACTCATTTGCATATTAGGCCACACCTTCTGATGCCAAGCCAGCCGGAACTGCATTCCTGGGCGTTCCTGCTCAAAAGAAAGCCGTGGATCTCCACAGCCTCTGCCTTCAAGGTTGGAGCTTCAGTCCAGCAAGCTGAGCCACGGTTTCAGTTGGGATTTTTATTAAGGCAATGAGTCACAGTTAGCGGCAAAGCCATGGTTATGTTTTTGCAGCAGGCCTCCAAAGAAACAGACGGACAATGGGCTCCAGAGCCCATGACAGGAACCAGAACCACGGCTGCTTCAGATCTGCCTGCACATCCCATACCTTGTTTTCAAAATTGTACTTGCTGAGATCCCTGGATTCGGTAGCTCTTCTGTCCCCGTGAGTTAAGGCACCCTGTGAAAGAAGGGAGGCAGGCTCTGTTCACAACAGAGGAGGAGAAAAGCCATGCAGGAGAGTCTCTGATGCGCCTCTTGGCCACCACCACAAAATGACTCTTCTCCACCAAGGGGAACCAGCCATTTGCAGGTCCAGGTCCAGGGGGCGGGACTTTCTCAACTCTGGCTTGAGGATTTGGCAAATTCAAAAAGCCCTGGTTGACTGACAGATATTAACAAGCAGCTGCTAAGTGGAACCTCCAGGCCGTGCTCCCTCCAAACTGTGGAGTTTTGTGAACAAAAATTCTACTTTGTGGGCTACTGGCATTAAAGTCTGTTGTGTGGAAGAAAGGGAAAAGAGATTGTAGGCCGCTCTGAGACTCTGTCCTTGAAAGGGCAGCTGCTGTGAGAGCTCTCTCAGCCCCACCCGCCTCACAGGGTGTCTGTTGTGGGGAGGGAAGGGAAAGAAGATTGTAGGCCACTCTTAGACTCTGTCCTTGAAAGGGCGGCTTCTGGGAGAGCTCTCTCAGCCCCACCCGCCTCACAGGGTGTCTGTTGTCGGAGAGGAAGGGAAAGGAGATTGTAGGCCACTCTGAGATTTGGAGTGGAGGGCAGGATATCAATGTCATCTTTTTATTATTATTGTTACTACAATGTAATATATAATGAAATAATTATACAACTCACGGCCCGGTTGCTAACAGGCCACGGACCGGTACCGGTCCAGGGCCCGGGGGTTGGGGACCCCTGCTGTAGGATGTACTACTTTTTTTAACAATAAAAATAAAATCTTACAAGGCTTTCCAGACGTTTGGCCACGATGGAGGCAAACCGTCGCTCGCCAGCCAGTTCAGAGATGAGGAAGATGTATTCTGGGGCGGAAACTTGATTGGAGCGATGCGTTCGGCCTGGAAGGATGGGGGGGAGTGGGATGTAATTTCAGTATTTATATTAACTGTACAAATAAGACCAGGAAAAGAAAAGGCAACAATTCTGCTGAACCCTGTGTTTTACTTCCAACGTGTTGGAACTTGAGAAAGATAAAAGGGGAAAAAACCCAACCTGAAAATAAAGTCAGGGACCAAAAGGTTGGGCAACTAAATACATATAACTATTAATTACATTAATTAATTGCTATTAAAACTATTAATTACACAGCACAAAGGTCAACCTTCCAGGACATTCAGTGGGTGACCTCAGCTGTTTTATTGCAAAGGAACTTCAGGAACAGACCAGAAAGGGAAATTGCTGAATTACAAGTTATTACTGCATTTGGAACAACAAAAAACCCTGGATTTAACAGGGATATTGGTTTCTTATCTCACTACAAATGCTAATCCCATTTAGTCCTTACATCTGTACTCTCACCAAGAAAGGCCATACATCCTCTTTATTTTTTCGTATTCTTATTGTATTTATTTGGAACAGTGATTGTAATGTAATTTGGAATGGTAGATATGGAATTATTTCTCTGGTTTGATGACAGAAGAGACAATACACTGTGCAACCAATCACCTCACCTTAAAGAAAAGGATGCTGTTAGTTACCTCCATGCTTGAGAGAAGATGGATGGAGTTTCAGTTAATTACTCTCAGCACTTCACAATTAAGAAGGATACAATTACACATCAATCTCCCATTCTGATATAGCTATTTGTTTCACTATATTTCCCCCCAGAATTAAATCCAAACAAATGGTGACAAACTGTTATTCCTGTTTGCTCCTTGTATCTGTTAAACATCTTTATTATGCTGTATGTTAATCTCCTGCTCACTCCCTACTAATATGTATGGTCTGGTAACTTCCACTTCAACGTATCTGAAGAAGTCTGCATTTGCACGAAAGCTTATACCTAAAGGTGCCACTGAACTTCAGTTTTGTTCACTTGACAGTAATGTATCCGATCAACAATGCTGAGTTCCCCAGTCATGGGAAACTTACAAAGTATCATATAGAGCAGGGGTGCCCAGCCTCAGGGCTGCAGACCGGTACCAGGCCGTGGAGTGAGGCAGATGTGCCGCCCCGCCCCTTCCATCCACCCAGGACCTGGACAGATGAAAGAGACAGCACAGCCTCGGTCTGAGGCTGCTTTGGAGTGAGGCAGTGCAGCCCCTTTTGCCCGCCTGGGATCTGGGCAGACAAAGGAGACAATGTGGCCTTGCTCAGAAACTGTCGGGGTCCCAGGCAGGTGGAAGGGGCAGCGTGGCAGCGACCTTCGCCTACCCCTTCGCCTACCTAGCGGGGAGGCAGCAGAAGCAGGCCCATACCACCCCCATTTAAAGGCCCCCATGGGGAAGCAGGGTTGGGGTGTGAGCGGGGGTGTGGCCTGGGGTGGAAAAAAACCCAGTGTCCCTCCCGCCCACCCACCCCGGTCTGTGGAAAAACTCTTCCACAAAACTGGTCAAAAAGGCTGGGAACCACCGATATAGAGAACTTCACTATCTATATTTTTTAAAAACAGTAGAGAAAAATATGTATAACATAAAAGTCCCTTTTCGTGAAAAATTATAAATCCTCTAAGCTAGATATCTTCGCAAGGGCTAGACACGTGCTCTTGTTAAAGAATCAAATGCAGCGATTCTCTGGAAACTGTGTTTCGTACCCAACCGAACATTCAGCGCTCCCCCGCGATGCAAACCTAGAACAGCATTAGAAACGGCCATTGGGCTTCCTGCTCACCAAATTGCTGTATGGCTCGGTCGGCGCTCCAGGGCAATTCCAGAGTCATGTGAACGCGGCGCTTTTGATTCTTTACCCGTCTATCTGCTTGGAGAGAAATTCCTGAGCTTGAGGCTTCAGAGATTATTGCTACAAGCTGAGAGAGAGAGAAAGAGGGAGGGAGGGAAAGAGAGAGGCAGTCAACCAAAATGGCTACAGTCATTCATTTTGTCAAAGTCTATTCTTCAACTACATCGCACTGGATTTGTGCTAGTGCATGTCCCCTTTGTGCCAACTGACACAACACAGGCAGGATCTGGCCGCAGGAAACCGCGACTCACAGTAACACAAGGGGTGGGTAAAAATAGAGCAACGAGATTTTCTGTACATTCCCGGGGAGTTTTGCTGCACCCTGGGAAGACCTGTAAGCATCGCCCACCAGTACTAGGCAGAGAACTTTCCAGACGCATATTAATTCCTAGCTTCCTGTGGAAATGATAGCTTCAGCCTGTCCAATCGCACATGTCCTGACATTCAGAAAGCCTTTTCCATGCCCACTATCGAACGCGGAAGTCAGGCCTTCTGCCCTTCTGCTTGGCTGCACACGCATGCACCCCCACAACTCCTCCCACAAAAACACCCCCCTCATCCCCTCTGCGCTCACTTTGTCTCCATTCATGAAGCGCTCCTTCTCCTTCAGATTCACATGGTCAATCGACAGCCCTTGCTCAGCCCGCGACTCAAACACAACGGAGCCGTCCGTCCGGCGCACGACCCGCCCTTTCCGCCCGGTCATCTGCATGGGAGAAGAACGCGCATAAGTTGAAGGGGAGAGCCGTGCAAAGGCTGAGCCCCTGGTGCAATTCTGATCCGGGGGAATGATGTGTGCTGTGCAACCTTGCCTCTCCCAACAGTTTCCGAGGGGAAGGGAGGTATCCACACAGGAGGCTGCCCAATTTGTCTCTGGATGATTCACCGGGATGACCCTCAACTCTTTCCCATTAGCCAACATGAGGATGTAGGTATATCTGTCCTGGACTGCATTAGAGATGACATTCAGGAATATAGAAGGGAATTCAGTTCACCCTCTGAAGAGGTTGCTCATTGCCTCCCCTGCATGAGTCACTGTTCATCCCTCATTGGAATTATGGAGAACACTAATGCCAAGGCTGGGAGGGGGGGGCACTTCTTGTGCTCTGGGGATCCCGATCTGTGCAAGCCCATCCTGCAATGTTATCAATTTCACAACTGTGTTCCCTACAATGAATTACATGGAAATATGCTATCAAGGCATTGTTAAAATGTTATCGTTAGACCATTACAGTCAATTAGTCTGTCTTCATGAGGCAAGATTCACAGCAGTCATCAAGCCATAATCTTGGTAATCTGCCATGAGCTGGGAATGATAGCAGAAGAAACGTCAGGGTGAAACTATAAACACTATTCTATCAAAACATTTATTACAAGAAAATAATAATGGGGTGATGAGAAAAACTCTGTAGCTTCTACTTAGAACCATAGAGTTGGAAGGGACCTCAAGGGTCATCTAGTCCAACCCCCTGCACAATGAAGTAATTCACAAATACCTCCCCCTAAATTCACAGGATCCTCGTTGCTGTCAGATGGCCACCTAGCCTCTGTTTAAAAACCCCCAAGGAAGGAGAGCCCACCACCTCCCGAGGAAGCCTGTTCCACTGAGGATCCGCTCTAACGGTCAGGAAGTTCTTCCTAATGTTGAGCCGGAAACACTTTTGATTTAATTTCAACCCACTGGTTCTGATCCTACCTTCTGGGGCCACAGAAAACAATTCTACACCATCCTCTATATGACAAGTACGTGAAGCCCTTCAAGTACTTGAAGATGGTGATCATATCACCTCTTAGCTGCCTCCTCTCCAAGCTAAATTTTTTCATAGGACTTGGTCTCCAGACCCTTCACCATCTCCATCGCCCTCCTCTGGACCTGTTCCAGCTTGTCTATATCCTTTTTAAAATGTGGTGCCCAAAAACTAAGTAGCCTCTGCTTCTAAACAGTCTATAATAAGAAGTACAAGAGTGCACCCAAGCACTTTAACATTCCAAAGCCTCAGTTTTAAACAGACTGAAATAGAGTCCACAAGAGTGCACACAGGCACTTTAACATAACCTCTTTTTCCAAACAGTCTGCAATTGAATGAATTCAAACAGTCTGCAGTAGAATAAATCAGAGGGCAAGAAGGCACTTTTAAGAGTCTGCATGTGACTCATAAACCAAAACATTAGAAAACATTCTGGGATGAATTCGTTGTAAAGATGGAGTGGGTCCTCGAACACAATAAGTGAAGCTATGTGTTGCGGAAACATTTTGATTGATTCTCTTATGAAGCCAGCCCATGAGGGATTTAAGCCATTTATTTTCCTTGTAGCACTTAGAAATTGCTGGAAGCCAAAAGTAGGTCAGTGAGAAGAGAGTTTATCCAAGGACAATCTTAGATGAGAAGATGAGAGAAAAAAATTATTATGGAGAGAAAGATGTTTTGGGAACAAATCAGATAAGAAGGAAGTTCTCACCGGACATAGCTGAGCCAGACCAAGATCTAAAGATAGATGGGCAGTGGCCAGTACCATCTGCAATTGCAGCTGGTGAGAACAGTTAGACCAGGGGTGTCAAACTCATTTGTTATGGGGGCTGGCTCTGACATAAATTGTCAGGCTGTGTCATATGAGTACCTGTTTAAGATTAGGTAGAAGTGATATAAACTTTATAAAGGACACAAACACAATTAAAGATTTTTAAAAAAAACTTAAAACATGCTTAAAACGTTAGCACTCATTAGTCTTAAAGGTGCTTTCTTTGTATTTCTCCCATGGGATCCAAGGAACTGGGCAAAGGAAGCTCTGGCACTTTCCTTCCTTCCCCGGGGGACAAGGAGGAGGAGGAAGAACCTCAGTCAATAGAAAGAAGAGAGGCTTGGCTCAGTAGCTCTGCTGAGAAACTGTGAGAAGCTGGCAAAGCAAGCGCTGCCTATCACCTTTCCTCCCCAAGGGAGGAGCCTCAGCCAATGGAGAAAATAGAGGCTTTGCTCTGTAGCTGCTGTACGATTGAGCAAGCCTGGCAAAGCAAGCTGTTATACAGAAGGAAGCAAGAGAGAGGGAGAATGAAGCAGATGACAGCCAGTTGTTCGGGGGCCTGATAGGAACCCTTCGGGGGCCTGATTTGGCCTCTGGGCCGCATATTTGACACCGCTGTGTTAGACTGTCTTGGGAGAGAGATATTATCAGAGATAAGTGATAAAGTTTCTCAGGCAAAAACCTCTACAAGCCTTAAAATTTTCTCACAATCTTGCTGCTTGCATCAGAGAGCCAAAAGGCTGTCTCTGGGTAGGTCAAGCCAAGAAAGCAGAGCTAAAGATCTTTAACTTAAGATGTGGGCTGATAGAATTTAGAGAGAAGAGAAAGCCTGAGAGTGTCAGAATTTTAGCAGACTTAGATTCTTAGACAGGTATATGACTATAACAGGTTATTAACTGAGAAATACAGTAAGTCTAACTACTGAACTGGAAAGTTTTTAACTGGATTCTAACTGTATAAGAATGTATCTGCGTTTTAACTGTAAGCAAATGTAATAGTGTTATCTAACTGTTCTGTTTTCCTATATATAGCTCAAGATAGCTGTCCTGAGAGAAAACTTGGAGTACAATAAAAGTTTATCTGTTGTTTTGAATACTGGATCTCATGTATTGGCTTCCTGATAATTTCAGGTTGTTTTGTGGAACTGTGGATACAGAAAGTGTTTATGAAATATATTTAAAGAAAATCCCCCAATACTGTGTTATCGCAAGATTGGTCCAGGCTGCCTACTGATTTGTATAGGAAGCATTGCATTATGGGTACTTGTTTTATGATTGCCAACTATTTTGATCACTGAGCAAAACACCAAATACAGATGTCTAATTTTATGAGAAAGATGCAATTTGCTTCCAACAGCTGAATATATCAGGAGGCTTAAAGCCAGTCCCTGTGCTTGTGGAGCAATGGAAACTGTCTTGTATGTGTTGTTTAAGAACAACACAAGAACCCTGTTGGATCAGACCAACAGTCCATCTAGTCCAGCCTCCTGTCTCACACAGTGGCCAACCAGTTCCTCTGGAGGGCCAGCAACAGGGCAGAGAGGCCGAGGCCTTCATAAGGGCATCACCCCTATTAGATCAGACCATTATCTTGAAACTGGTGTTTTCTATTGGTCCATCTAGTCCAGCATCCTGCCTCCCACAGTGCACTCTGGAGGTCCAACAACAAGGCATAGAGCCTGAGGCCTTCCCCTGACGTTGCCTCCTGGCTCTGGGATTCAGAGGATTAGTGCCTCTGAAAGTGGACGTTCCCCTCAGCCACCATGCCTAGTAGCCATTGATAGAATCCTCCTCCATGAATCTCCACGAATCCCTTTTTAAAGATGTTTATTTCTTTCCATCATGACATCCACGGGCAGGGAATTCTACTTTTCAATCACTCTCTTTGGAAAACAGCGTTTCCTTTTATCTGTTCTAAACCTCCTGCCCACCAGCTTCATTGGATGCCCTGAAGTTCCAGTATTTCAGAAGAGGGAGAAAAGTTTCTCTGTCAGCTCTCTCCACCCCAGGCATAATTTTATAAACCTCTATGATCTCCCCCTCTTAATTGCCTCGTCTACACTGAAAAGGCCCAAGCGCTTCAACCTTGTTTCTCACAGAGAAGGTGCTCCAACCCTCTAATCATCTCGGTCGCCCTTCTCTGTGGTTTTTCCAGCTCTGTCCGTTAAGACTAGGCAGGATATAGTGAGAGCTTTTGTTCAATCCTATGCTCATTGTTGTAGTGATTATATTACCCTGAAACGAGTGTTTTCTACTGATAGGGATTTGTTGAAAGTTGTCGCCAAATCCCATGCATGTTTTTAAACAGAATCATAGAGTTGGAAGGGACCTCCAGGGTCATCTAGTCCAACCCCATGCACAATGCAGGAAACTCACAAACGCCTCCCCCTAAATTCACAGGATCTTCATCGCTGTCAGATGGTCATCTAGAGTCTATTTAAAAACCTCCAAGGAAGGAGAGCCCACCACCTCCCAAGGAAGCCTCTTCCACTGAGGAACCACTCTAACAGTCGGGAAGTTCTTCCTAACATTGAGCCAGAAGCTCCTTTGATTTAATTTCCACCCATTGGTTCTGGTCCTACCTTCTGGGGCCACAGAAAACAATTCCACATGATCCTCTAGAGGACAGCCCTTCAAGTCCTTGAAGATGGTGATCATATCACAGCTGCCTCCTCTCCAGGCTAAACATGCCCAGCTCCTTCTACCTTTCCTCATAGGACTTGGTCTCCAGACTCCTCACCATCTTTGTTGCCCTCCTCTGCACCCCTTTCAGTTTGTCTATATTGTTGTATCTAGTTGTGATATTCAATGGCACATTCATCTGGGTTTTCTCTTCTTTCCCCCAAATCCTACCATTCTATGGTTGAAGGAATAGGAAATAATAAAAAGTAACGAAGTCATTTCCCAAGCTTGCTATTTCAACCCAAATCATATTATTTCAAATCTTGTGGTGAACTGCCTGCCCCAAAACAGGGAACCCACAATTGCTCATAACCATAACAGGGAAGCAGAATTAACCCGCCCCCCTCCCCAGTGCCCAGAAGTCTTTACCTCAGCCACATGCTCTGGCCCGCCAAAGTGATCGATCAGTTTGTCCAAGGTATTGAGAGGTAGGTCTTTGCCCAAGGCCTTCACCTTGGCCAGGAGGTCCTGCTTCATCTTCTCGACGTGCTCCAGTGCCCCTGGGCCGTGCATTTCCTTCTGGGAACCTGGCAGGTATAAGCTGCCTGTAAAGGAAGTGGGGGGAAACACCATGGCTCTGTTTCTTTTTGGGAGAAGCAAGGGGGAGCAGATTAACACAAGCCCTTGCAATCCGCCAACAGCTTGCGCAAAGCAAGATGACTGCCTACTGCAAGCCAGGCATCTCCACCACCTAGAGGCTGAACGTACAAACTGCACTTACAAGTTTTCCTGGTCACCGTTCATACACCCCTGTGCTTCAACCAGAAATGGCAGCAAAGCTACAGTTCAGTGGCAACTTGAAGACCAACATGGTTTTATTCTGGGTATAAGCTTTCATGTGCACACAAAAACTTATACCCAGAATAAAATTCAGCCGGTCTTCCAGGTGCCACCGGACACCAACTTTGTTCTACTGCTTCAGTTCAACATGGCAACCCACCTGAATCTATCTTCAGGGGAAAAGCCTGCAGAGAATCAAACCTGAGAAAGATCCTGCAGGAGCCCTTGGTCTTTGCACACCTGGCTATCTTTCTCCTACGTGTGTGTCTGTTCTTGTGTTTGTGCATGATGAAGATATTGGATTTATATCTTGCCCTATACTCTGAATCTCAGAGTGGCTCACAATCTCCTTTACCTCCCCCCCCCCACACACAACAGACACCCTGAGGTAGGTGGGGCTGAGAGAGCTCTAACAGTTCACCCAATCAACTTATCAACATCAATCTAAACATATTAAATATCATTCTAGTCTGCCATTAGAAAACAATACGTAAAATGAAAATGGGTTGAGTATATGTAATGAGATAAATAGCCAATATCCCTTATTTGAGTATGTCAATATAAAACATTATTCGGATACACTATTATAAAAGAAAAATACACTGGAATACTGTGGATGTATAGCTATACTCATTGAGGGTGGGTTTAGCATCTGTAATGAGATAAAAAACCAATGTCCCTGTTCAGTCCTGGAGAGGTGTTTGTACCAAGTTTCATAATAATTTGTAATTCAGCAATTTCTCTCTCCATTCTGTTCTTGAAGTTCCTTTGCAGTAAAACAGCTACTTTGAGGTCACCCATTGAATGCTTTGGAAGGTTAAAGTGTTCTCCCACTGAGCATTTGATCCTGCAAGGGATCTTGGCAAAACGGGGCTTTTCCTCCCTTGGTTCCCATCCCACCCCCAGGGGTGGGAACAGAAGTAGAGAGGGCCAAGCCAACTGAGCTACAGTTTGGGAAACAGTCTATCAAGGCCACCATCCTGTTTCATACAGGGGCCAGCCAGTTCCTCTGGAGGGCCAACAACAGGGCAGAGAGGCCAAGGCCTTCATAAGAGCATGAGAAGAGCCCTGCTGGATCAGACCAGTGGCCCATCCAGTCCAGCATCCTGTCTCACGCAGGGGCCAATCAGTTCTTCTGGAGGGCCAACAACAGGGCATAGAAGTCAAGGCCTTCCTAAGAACATCAGAAGAGCCCTGCTGGGCCAGACCAGGGAGGGTCCATCTAGTCCAGCCTCCTGTCTCACACAGTGGCCAGCCAGTTCCTCTGGAGAACCAACAACAGGACAGAGAGGCCTCCTAGTTCTGGGATTCAGGGGCTTAGCGCCTCTAAATGTGGAGGTTCCCTTTAGTCACCATGGCTAGTAGCCACTGACAGACCTCTCCTCCATGATTCTATCTAATTTTCTCTTACAGCTGGATATTCCTGTGGCCATCCCGACATCCTTTGGCAGCCAATTCCACATTTTAATCGTGCCAGTCCTCCCCAAGGGACAGCTGGGGGGAGGGCGCAGGACCAGATCGACATGTTTTTTGAGAGGGGGGGAAATTAAAAAATGGCACCCCCTTATGGGCCCATTCTACCTTATGGGCCCATAGCATATAATGGACTCCATACCCCATGTGGTGCCCCCCCTCCAGTGGTGCGTGGGGCAAGCACCTCCCTCTGCCCCCCCCAAAGGCTGTTGTATGACGGTTTCTCCTGGGGGAGACTCCAGCAGCCCTCACCTGGATCCTCGTACGCAAAGCCGTTGGGGGTGTGCTCAACAATGATCACGTCGTCGTTTTCAAACAGGGACTCGGGGGAGGAGTTGAAGTCGCTCTCCAGCCCGGCCTCGGAGTCGGAGCTGCTGTCGGAGCTGATTTTGATGATGGCGCTTGTGGGGTCGCAGAGGGCCTTGGGGGGCTTGGGGCAGCGGCCCCTCTGCTTCCCTGGAGGGAGGGAGAGAGGGAGGAATGAGAGCCCGAAGCCTTCCGGGACAACCACAAGAGGAGGCCTTCAGAGAAACGCAGGCCTCTTTCTTCTAAAGCGGTAAGCCTGCAGGCGGGAGGTCGCAGGACGGAACCCTGCCCTGTCCGGAATAGTCCCTACTCCCTACCAGTGTTTCCTCTAAGCTGAGTTAGTGTGAGCTAGCTCACAGGTTTTTAGCCTCCAGCTTACACATTTTTGTCTTAACTCAGAAAAAATGGCCCTGGAGCAAACTGATTTATGTAGTAGCCGAATTGCTAGCTCACAACTTTTAACACCGATAGCTCACAATTGGAATTTTTGCTGATACAACTCCACAGCTTAGAGGGAACATTGGTCTCGATCCAGAAAAAATCACCATGCCAAAGAAAAGAGTCTTATAGACAACAACCTGAAATCTAGTTTGCTTTAAAACATTTATTTACTCCAATATGGTTGAGAAGTGGTAAGAGGGATAATTTTGGCACTTGCTTTGACAGATGCTACAGGGTTAATTTTCACATGGCAAATTGCTTCTAATGTCTTGTCTAATAAAGAAAAGTACCTCTTTTTTCCAAATAAAAGATAAAAACTCTCTGGAGGTTTTCTGTCCTATTTGCTGGTATTAATTCAAAGAACAGAACTCACAATCAATTCATCTGCACTCTCCAAAGTTAAGCGTTGCAAACTGTCGTTGATTTGGTAGATTCTGGAGATACCGGGGATTAAACGCTTTAACACAGGGGTGTGTCGAACTCATTTGCTATGAGGGCCAGATCTGACATAAATGAGACCTTGTCGGGCTGGGCCATGTGTGTACCTATTTAAGTTTAGGTAGCAGAGCTGTAAACTTTATAAAGGACACAGACAAACACAATTAAAGTTTTGGGGTTTAAAAAAAAAAAAAATTAAAACAAGATTAAAAAATTAGCACTTGTTGGTCTTACAGGTGCTTTCTTTGTATTTCTCCAGGGAACTGGGCAAAGGAAGCTCTGGCTCTTGCCTTCCTTTCCCAGTGGACCAGGAGAGGGAGGAGCCTCAGCCTGTATAAGGCTGCATCCTTTGGGTAGACTTGGCATGAATGTTATTAGTGCACATTTGTGAACTGTGATAAATAGAGAACATATATACGAATAGGGTGTAAAAGTGACTTTCTTCCAGTGAAGTGCTTGGTTTCTCAAAAGAAAGAAGAGAGGCTTGGCTCAGTAGTTCTGCTGTGTGATTGAGAGAGCCTGGCAAAGCAAGCTCGCCTTCTTTCTGGAAGCAGGAGTGCACTGTCTTGTTACAGGCTCTTTCTCTCCTTCCACTGGCTATCTTTCCCCTTCACACAAAACGGCATTCCGTCCAGAGACTCCCTTGCCCACACTCTACCAGACAGAGGCTGGCCTCCTCAGTCGGGGTGGGGGGGCGTTTCAGCTAGGGAGGACAACTGAGCAAGAGGCAGAAAGGGGGGAAAGGGCACACGGGTCAGCCCAGTAGAGTTCTGATGCTGGCTTCCAGAGCTCTGTCCCAGGGGCCACAGTCAGAGAGACAAGCCTGCAATCCGGTAGCAAGAAGAATTTGGCATTGTGAGATTCTCGGTTTTTCTTTCATAAAAAGGAACCCCACCCCACCTCCAAGTTTCTCACCTCTCTGGATTCACAGGGGCTAACTAAAAGCACATTTCCCAAGCCCTTTACATGAGAGCCTGGCGCTCCTCAGGGTTTCCTCAATAAAATCGGTCAGAGCTTGCTATTGAATTGCCAAAGGAAGGTCCACTTTTAGGGAGCATTTGAGCCATTCTGTGGCATACTCTTGCAGCCGGAAGAGCGTTACTGATGAGATCCAACATTCTGGGCCAGAACTGTGGGCAAGTCACCCCAAAATGCGCCCCCCCCCCCCGAAACGCGTAGGAGCTTCCGCAGCCCATGTCTCAACCTGGAGTAAAGGGTTTTACAGACAGAAAATCTGCAAATGCATCGAGGGAGAGAGGGTTTCAGGTTTACAGAGCGGGTCCCTTCTTCACAGATCAACAGAAGGCCAAAGCTTGCTTTTGATTCAGAGGGGGGGGGATGTCATTTATCTTTTTTAATGAATCGTGAAATCCATCTGGTAGGAGAAGGAGGAGGGAAAAAGGGAAGTAAGGGGAAGAGGTGCTGTACGAAATTGATGAGCGCAAAGCCAGTTAAGTAACAAGCATGCCTAGGGGAGAGAGGCCAGGGAAAGAAAAGAGCAACAGAAAAAGAAGTGTAACAACAACAGCAGCAACCAAAAAATCACAAAGCCGGGGGTGTGGTGAAAGTGCAGGAGAGGAAGGGAAGCCAGGTTTTTTTGGGGGGGGGGGGGGGGAGAGAGAGAAGCCACAAAGCTGAGATGGGGCTGCCAGAGGGCGAAGGGGGGGGGCAGGAGAAGGGGTCTTACGTTTTCTTTTAATGCCAGTTCCTCTTTTTCGTTTGGTTGAAGGAAAGTGCTTCTGAATTAGTGAGAGAAAGACGCCTCTGAAAGTCAAGATGCAACATTTATTTCTAACTGCTGCCAACCGCATGTTCTTTTTTAAAAAGGCGAGTAACAGACACGGTGGGGTTTTCACGAAAAACAAAATCATCATAAGCAGAGGTGGAATTCTAGCAGGAACTTCTTTGCATATTAGGCCACACACCCCTGATGTAGCCAATACTCCAAGAGCTTACAAAAAAGAGCCTTGTAAGCTCTTTAAGGATTGACTGCACCAGGAGGGTGTGGCCTAAAATACAAAGGCGCTCCTGCTAGAATTCCACCCCTGATCATAAGTAATAATTCACCAGGGGAACAGCCAGTCTTCCTACTGAGCGGCTGTGGCATCACGGAACGTTCACAGACATCCCAACTGGAACACTAAGGGAGAGGGGGATTGTTTGTGTGCCTGTTGCAAATGAAGTGGGGGGGGCAGGGGATAGATTTGGCCAGGAAAAACACAGCATGGGTCAAAAATAAGAAGGGGGCTGCATGCTCTGCAGCTGGAAGGGGCAGCAGAAGCTGACTCAATTTTTTTTCAAAAATGCTAGATTGGAAACGGCCGTCCCTCATTTTGTTGGGGATGGAACGGACAAGCATGCCGGACTAGCACAGAGGCTGTTTTAAAAACAGGAAGAGAGGGAAGAATGTCAAAGGGGCGGGGGCCTTGGAAACAATAGGGTACGGGGGGGGGGCTTCCATGTGACAAGGGTTGAGCCTCCCCACCCCCTCTGGATGCACACCGGGTGATGACAGAGGCAGTGAGCACAGAAGCCCGGATGAAAATAAAAGCCAAAAATTAAAAAAAAAACCCAAAATGGACAGATGGGGTCATGGAACCTCCCCACCCCACCCATGAGTTTAGAGAGGTGCTGAGGAAAGAGGAAGAGGGTGGGGGTTAAAGGTGAGAACCTTGAGGCCTTTCCATTTAGGCGTTTGGCCACATCCACGGGGCACATAAAGCCAGCAGCAGGGCCTCTGAAGCCCCCCCTCAGGGAAGGAGCTGCGGCATGGCCAAAAAGACTCGGGATCAGGGCTCTTTTTCTAGCAGGAGCTCCTCTGCATATTAGGCCACACTCCCTGATGTAGCCAATCATCTAGGATCTTACAGGGCTCTTGGTCCTACTTTAAGCTCTTGGAGGATTGGCTACATCAGGGGGGCATGGCCTAAAATGCAGAGGAGCTCCTGCTAGAAACAGAGCCCTGCATGGGATACCTGCTTTCCAGAAGGCCACTGTGACACAGGACACCCCGGTATGCGGCACTGGAAGAAGCGAGATAACAGGGGACCCCCAGCCTGCATAGCCGACGAAACTCACTCAGCAGCAGAAACGAAGCAATTGAGCTGCCCCTCGTTCTCGTCCAGGACCTCCCGGGTGCGAGCCTCCCCCGTCGACTGCAGCCCGATCACGATGCACTGCGAGAGAAAATGGGGACGGGGTCGGAGACAGCGTGACGGGGCGCTCAGAGCAGTGGGCTCAGATTTCTGTTTCGTTACCTCTTGCGGGAAGCTTCGAGCTCAGCATTTGCTAAATCTTCCAAGAGCCAGCACCCGCCTAGATTAAAATTTGGTGCCCTTTTGCACACAAAGAACAGCCCACAGGCGGCACTGCAGAGGATCAAGGGAATAGTTGGTACACTGACTGTTTCAAACCTGAATGTACAAGTCCAGCGGTGGCCAAACTTGCTTAACATTAAGAGCCACACAGAATAAACATCAGATACTTGAGGACGGGACATGAACACCAGGAAAAGAGGGGAAGGAAGGATACACAATACATGTGAAATAGTCTCATGTGGCTACTGAGCCACAGTTTGGCCACCCCTGCACAAGTCCAATGCCCATAAGAGAAGACAACATGGATCATTCTTTTTCTGCCTGATTCCTCCTCCCACCCTTTCTAGAGAACAGCTCTGGGGAGGAAGGCGTGGCATGGCTGCGCAGCACCTGTGCTTGGGGCAGTGCAACTGAGGCTGCACAAGAGGGGACAAAAAGGTGCCACAAACTCTTGGTCCGTCAAGGTTGCAACCGTCTGCTCAGATCAGCAGCAGCTCTCCAGGGACTCAGGCTGAGGTCTTTTCACATCAGCTCCCACTTGGACCTTTTAACTGAAGATGCCAGGGATTGAACCTGGGACCTTCTGCATGCCAAGCAGAAGCTCCTCTCTTGAGACACAGCCCCTTTCTGTTGCTGTCCTCCTGGAGCAAGCAGTCAGGAGCCCCAAGAGCAGGAAATGTCAGAGCCGAAGTCTGGAGGTGACCTCCAAGGTAGCAAATGCACAGCTATTCAAAAACTGAACAGTGCAAGGAGCAGGGTGTAGCATGGGAAGTACAGTAAAGTTTTTAAGATCTCAGCCAGGCAACCAATTTCTGTCCCCCCCAGGGAAGCCAAACAGTATGATGCATTTCACACAAAACTTCATGTTTCCTAGCTGAAGACACAGACTACAACAGGACACCAAAACTCCATGCATTTAATGAAGTCACACTAGACTAAAGGTAAAGGTATAGGTCCCCTGTGCAAGCACCAGTCATTTCCAACACTGGTGTGATGTCGCATCATGACACTTTCCTGGCAGACTTTTTATGAGGTGGTTTCCCAGTCATCTACACTTTCCCCCCAGCAAGCTGGAGACTCCTTTTACTGACCTCAGAAGGATGGAAGGCTGAGTCAACCTTGAGCTGGCTACCTAAAACCAGCTTCTGCTGGGATTGAACTCAGGTTGTGAGCAGAGAGCTCGGACTGCAGTACTGCAGCTTACCACTCTGCGCCATGAGGCTCCTTCCAAACACTAGACTAGAAGCTTTATTTTTTTACAAAGCTGAAATTGTCAGGGATCTGGATTTTTGCACCACTATTATATTGCCAAAACAATGCGTACACTTAAAAAGCACTGAGACTCTTTTTGCACAAAGGGGGGAAAAATAAATGAGATAGATTGCCCAGAGTCCAAACGAAACACACATGATTCGGGTTCTGAACGCCTTTTCCACAACCAACAGGGGGTCTCGGGGTCCAGCCCCCAAGGGATTCTCTCACCTTGTCCTTGCTGAGCTCCTCTTTGGCCAGCTCGACGAGACGCCGGACCTTCGCAGCTATGCACAGGTACTTAAAGAAGCGCTGGTGAGCCGACCAGAACTGTCCCCACAAAGACTTCCGGGACTCCAAGCCAATCAAATCTGCCGCCTGCTGGAAAACCGCCAGGGCTTCTGCCCACTGCAAAGAGGAAAGGTGGAAAGGGACGCTAGCAAGTTGTCCGTATCTCTGCAAATTATTTCCAGAACTGAATTAATTTTAGTCTGCTTGGGGGCAGTCTTAGCCAATGGGCAACCAGGGCATTCTCTGGGAGAGGGAGGGACTACCCACGATCAATGTTCCCTGACATTTTTTCCCCTACTGAGCACAGCAGTTCACACCCTGAGCAGAAGAGAACTGCTGTCATCTTTGAATGGGCGTGGCTCCAGACTGCTGCTGAGCAGGGCTTCCTGTGTTTATGAGCAGCCGCTCACCTGCCTGGCTTAGAGGCTCATAAACTCTCAGCCCCACCCACCTCGAAGGGTGTCTGTTGTGGGAGGAGAAGATACAGGAGATTGCGGCTGCTCGGAGTCTCTGATTCAAGGGTGGGGCATAAATCTGCAGTCGTAGTCTTCTTCTTCTTCAGAAGTCTATGGCACTGTACCCTGCTGAGGTCCATCTCTGCAAACTCCAGCCTTTCCAAGCATCATTTGCAAACATCCAAGAATCTCCCAAGTCTAATTTGGCAGCTCTGGCCACCACCCATCCTCGGAGACAGAGACGCAAGAGCTTACCAACTGGGCTGCTCTGTTGTACACGAGCTTGTACTCGGGGTCCAGCGGGATCTCTTCTATCCGGAAGGTGACCCCAGAGAAGCTGAGCTGCCGAGCAATGTACATCCCACTGACTTTCATGTCCATGGCGACGATTTCCATGGCACCAACACCCCTGCAGAGTGAGATCCCAAATGCAGGTGAGAACAGATGACTGAGTGGAACAGATGATTGAGTGCCTCCTGGCTGAACCATGAGAATCTGGGCAGTCAAAGACAATCCCCGCTCTTCTATTGAGAGCCAGTTTGGTGTGTTGGTTAAGTGTGCAGACTCTTATCTGGGAGAATCGGGTTTGATTCCCCACTCCTCCACTTGCAGCTGCTGGAATAGCCCTGGGTCAGTCATAGCTCTTGTAGGAGTTGTCCTTGAAAGGTCAGCTGCTGTGAGAGCTCTCTCAGCCCCACCCACCTCACAGGGTGTCTGTTGTGGGGGAGGAAGGGAAAGGAGATTGTAAACCGCTCTGAGACTCTGAGTGGAGGGCGGAATATAAATCCAATGCCGTCGTCTTCTGAAACCCAGAAGAAGTCTATGGACTGGACGGCCCCCTTCCAGTCTGATCTGGACTGTGCTGCTGGCCTTTTCTGGCTGTCCTACATGAAGGCCAGTGTCGCCACAGTCACTCCCTGCTCATGTGCATTATTGTGCGTTAAACGGAATTAACTACTGGGTTAAATGTTTTTAAAAATACATTCTCTCAGAAGAAGTTTTATGCAGTATCCCTGATCCTCCAGGTTTCCTGGTTAGGGGGGGGGGGGAATGTCATTCAAACAAATTACAAAGACACGGTAATCTGACTCCAATGGTAACTAGAGAAAGAAATTTTACTTACAAAATTAGAAGCACTTTCTTGCATGTCATATGCAGGGCTTTTTTTGTAGCAGGACCTCCTTTGCATATTAGGCCACACACCCCTGATGTAGCCAATCCTCCTGGAGCTTACAGGGCTCTCAGTACAGGGTTTACTGTAAACTCCAGGAGGACTGGCTACATCAGGAGGCGTGGACTAAGATGCAAAGGAGCTCCTACTACAAAAGAAAGCCCTGGTCATATGCATGTAGGTACCTTTAATTTATTGTGAACAGAACAGAGTCTGACTCCATTGGCACCTTTTAAGGCCAAGAAAATTTTATTCAAGATAGGAGCTTTTGTGTGCAAGGACGTTTCTTCAGATACTGTCTGAAGTAGCAGGCATGCCCACGAAAGCTTCTACCCAGAATAAAACTTTGGCGGTCTTAAAGGTGCCCCTGGACTCAAACTTCGTTCTGCTGCTTCAGCCCAACACGGCTGCCCATCTGGATCTATCTTGTAGTGAACAGATTAATTTCGAAAAAGGTTAACTTGGTACAGCTCAAAGCGCAGGTAAAAAAGAATTAGAGAGGTGCTTTGTAAAATGAAACAGAAGGACAGCAGCAGCCAAAAAGGCTCAATGTCTAACTGAGGAAGAAAAAGACTGCAGATTTATACCCTGCCTTTCTCTCTGAATCAGAGACTCAGAGCAGCCTACAATCTCTTACATCTTCTCCCCCCACACAGACACCCTGTGCAGAAGGTGGGGCTGAGAGAGCTCTCCCAGGAGTTGCACTTTCAAGGACAACTCCTAAGAGAGCTATGGCTGACCCAAGGCCATTCCAGCAGCTGCAAGTGGAGGAGTGGGGAATCAAACCTGGTTCTCCCAGATAAGAGTCCATACACTTAACCACTATGCCAGTATGGCGTTTCGTTGGATTGGGGCCACTCCCAGGTCCTCCTGCATTAACTACCAGATGCCAAATTGTCCACAGCTGGCCACCGGATTGTTCTTGATATGCCCCTTCCCAACTTCCACCTCCTTAGTGACTCTTCCAGATGGCCAGTAAAGGTCAGGAAGGCCTCAAGAGTGTCCCCATGCGCCCCAGAGAGGGAGACAGGATAAAATCTGAGCACCTCTTCCATAAACCGAGGCTGCGACTCTCTCTCCAAGCAGCTGAGACATGCAACCCGGGAATTGTGACACTCTTGATCCATCTCTGTAGTATAGTTTTATCCTGTCCAGAGCTTCTTTTTTTTTAAAGAAAAAGTCCAACAGAAACTCATCTGCATATTAGGCCACACACCCCGACATCACCATTGTTTCACACAGGGCTTTTTTGTAGGAAAAGCCCAGCAGGGACTCATTTGCATATCAGGCCACACCCCCTGACATCACCCTGAGCCTGCTTCGTTGGGGGTGGGATATAAATCAAAATAATAAATAAATAAATTTGCATATCAGGCCACATCACCCCCTGAAATCACCATTTCTTCACAGGACTCATTTGCTTATTCACCCTCATCTCCCACTGACAACTCTGGTCCTGGGTTCCAACCCTAAATTGACAGCGATTTCCTAAGCCAGGCTTGGCAACCCTGAAATGATCACAAAATCCCCCCATAGGATTTCACGAGGCCTGAGGGCAAAAGGCTTCTGCGGGGTGGCAACAAATCAGAGATGAGGTGGAACCAAGGACTGACCCAGAGGCTGTTTCCTGGCTGGACGAATGTTCTGCTGGGCTGGATGAGGGGGTAGAGCACGGGGGACTGAAGGACAAAGCGAAAGGAATCCCTTCTGACCAGTGTTCCCTCTAAGCTGAGTTAGTGTGAGCTGGCTCACAGATTTTTAGCCTCTGGCTCACACATTTTTGTCTTAGCTCAGGAAGGATGACTCCAGGGCACACTAGAGCCAGTCTGGTGTAGTGGTGAAGTGCGCGGACTCTTATCTGGGAGAACCGGGTTTGATTCCCCATGCCTCCACTTGCAGCTGCTGGAATGGCCTTGGGTCAGCCATAGCTCTGGCAGAGGTTGTCCTTGAAAGGGCAGCTGCTGTGAGAGCCCTCTCCAGCCCCACCCACCTCACAGGGTGTCTGTTGTGGGGAAGGAAGGGAAAGGAGATTGTGAGCCACTCTGAGACTCTTCGGAGTGGACGGCGGGATATAAATCTAATGTCGTCTTCTTCTTCTAATGCATGCAGGAGCTCACCACTTTAATGCCAGTAGCTCACAAAGTAGAATTGTCGCTCACAAGACCCTGCAGCTTAGAGGGAACATTGCACCTGACCTGTGTGGTTTGGGATTCTCAAAAGGCACCGTCAGATCATCATCAAAGACAGGGAAGGGGCACAGAACTGCTACCCCCATTCCTACATACCGCTTTTCGATGGCATGGAGGAATTCATCGAAGGATCGAAAAGGAGTTCCCTCCCCCCAGATCCCCAACCGGCTCATGTAGATCATGTTCTTTGGCTCAGAGGCACCTGTCAGAAACAGAGAGAAAAGACACAGAAGATGTAGCAATGGGAGAAGACCCCGCGGATCAGGGATTCCAAAACCCACTCCTCTCTTCTGCCAGGTGGGTGAATGCCTTGCATGTGATGACTGGCCAGGGACAGCCTAGCTTTTCCCCTGGCCACCACAGAGGCTGGGAGAGCAAGCAGATGGAACAAAGCTGATGCAGCCAGCATTCATCAAGGCCAGACAGGATTTGCAAACTCTCCAGATCTCAGAAATACACCATGGTTTTGCCTGAGGTCTGAGATGGGCTCACTGTCATTGGAGACCGGGTCAACCCAAGTCCCTCTGGCCAGGGCAGTGCCAAAGGCTTCCATTTCATCTTTAGGAACATCAGAAGAACCCAGCTGGATCAGACCAGTGAGGGTCCATCTAGTCCAGCCTCCTCTATTACACAGTGTGCAACCAGTTCTTCTGGACAGCCAACAAGGCACAGAGGCTGAGGCCTTCATAAGAACATAACTGCAATTGCAGTATATCGCTTAAAAGTTTAATAAAAAAGATCACTGGATGAGTCTGGAAAAAAGAAGAAAAAGAGCCCTGCTGGATCAGACCAGTGGTCCATCTAGTCCAGCATCCTGTCTCACAGTGGCCAGCCAGTTCCTTTGGAGGACCAACAGCAGGGCAGAGAGGTTAAGGCATTCCCCTGATGTTGTCTTCTGGCTCTGGAATTCAGAGGCTTAGTGCCTCTGAATGTGGAGGTTTCCCTCAGTCACCGTGCTTAGTAGTCACTGATAGATTCATCCTCCACAAATCTATCTAATCCCCCTTTCAAGCTGCTTATTCCTGCGGCCAGCACTACATCCTTCGGCGGTGAATCCCATGTTTTAATCACTCCCTGCGAAAAATAAGCACACAGTAGAAAGTCAAGAGTACAACACAACACAAGTGGCATGGATTACTGGATTATTCGAGCTTGGATTATTCGTCACTTTGTTTTAATGTCTATTATTGCGCCTTTTTTAATATGTTGAGGCCACCTGAGGAAAAAGCTGAGCCTGCAGCTGCAAGAGCAACTTCTTTGCATGTGCATATTGAAGCAACCCGTTCTGTGTTTGCTAGGCACCGGGAGAGAAGGGCTGCACTCCCGAAACATGTGCCTAAGCCAGAAGTCGCGTAGTACCACATATTGTACCTAATCCTTTTGGAAGAACTACATTTATTCCCTTCTGAAACTATACTGCATATGGCACTCATCCCCTTCGGAAGCACAACATTTCCTTCTTTTTGAAAGTTTACATGGTTCAGCAGATTCTCTTTTTCAAAGAGCCGCTCTTTAAACTTTCTTGGATTGTTAACATTCAGGCGTTCTTTCCTTCAAAAGGAATCCAAGTCTATGTATTGTCTGGGGACTGCATCACTGGGTGACTGCATTTAGTGTGATGATTACGATTTGCCAGTGGACTGTATGAATTCACTCTGATGTATGTTGAGAATTATATGATGTCCAATTTTCAATTTTATTACGGTCAATTGACCAGCAATAACAATGTACAAAATCTCATAGTCACCGACCACAATTTCTATATAAAAGCATTCTCATATTCAAATTCTAACAATGCTAAACCTTAAAAATAGCACTAATCCATCTACTTTGTTAAAAACTCCTGCTTATTTATGACTAAAAAACAGTATTTTGCTATGGCTTGAGTTACAGACTTCTGAATATCTTCCAATAAATATTTCAGTAGCACAACACCTGCAAATTTCAAATAATTATCCCAAAGGTTTAGAGAGTAATGCAAATATTAACTGATGTCTCTCTCTGGCATAAAGCTTACAATTATATGATATCATATTAATACAGTAGAGTGATTCTAGTTTACATGAGAACACAGATTCCAGTGAGGTGTTTTCAGATATTTCTGTGTTCTCCTTTGATTGACACAGGCCCCAGGAGAGAGCAAAGCATTATGGGGGCCCGCCTTCCAAGGGGAAGAATGAAGAGGTCGCACTTCCGCCCATACTCTGCCTGTGTGGCCCCTCTGATCTGGGCAGGCAGGCAGGGCTGACAACTGACCGGGGGAAGAACTGGCTGCTCCCTGGCAGGCATTCTGGAACTTCCCAGCTAGCTGTCAGGAAGGCAACAACAAGGGCTGTCAGTTTTCATGGCTGCTATTTTTTTTCTTTTTTTAGCTGATCTCCCTGGCATGAACAGGTGAGGATCCTGCCCTAAGCTTGAGCAAAAAGCTCACGCCCTGCCTGAAATTCCCTTCTGCCCAAACCCTGCTCTGCTCTGCCCTTGGAGAACCCCGTGCCTGCTAAGAAAGACACAGGATGGTCATTTAAAAATTACTTGAGGCCTGGGCGCTCCATTCTTGGAGAGTTTTTTCTCTTCTATGTTCTTGAAGAAGCTAATGTGAAACAAGGGCACCAGCATGACCTTGTCGCTATTCTGGATTGCTGGCTGCATCCCTTAAGAAATATTAGACTGAACTGACATCAATTGTATTCCTCTACTTCACTTGGATTTTCCTGACAAGAGTTGGCATTGAGTTGCATGGAAGAAATGGAACAGGTTTCCTGGTGACTGTGAAAATGCTCCTTGTATTTTGAATGAGAAACCTATTGGGTTCATTATTAATTTTGTACTTGCATTATATATTGAATTTTTGATATGTTTTCTTTTCCTGGTATGTTTTGCTTTAATTGAGGCTGGTTTTCATGGAAGCTGTGTGCTTTGGGTTCCCCTGCCTGCCCTGGGAGTTTACAAAGCCCCACTCTTGGCTCTGCCCGCCAACCACTATTTTGGATTCACTTCTGCTTAAGGTAACAGCTGCATAAGCAGTACTCGAGAGGCAGAATTTTGGATTTCAACTGTGGGCTACTTCTGCAGCCAGCACAGAACAGCCAGCTCTGCAACCCCACCACCCTCTAAAAACCTGGAGCTGGGTTCTTCCGGGTTACGTCGCCTTGAGCACAGGGGTGTCTGCAGATCGTCCTCCTGCGGCACCTTTGAATCAGGCAGCTGGAGGGGTTTTCCTTTGGCATGGGACTTCTGCGGGAAGTTAGGAGCACAGCGGCAGCTGCTCCTGTCCTTCCTGCATGTCCCGAGGCTCCGCCGCCATGATAGCTGACGCAGCAGAAGAAGGTGATCACCGGACTGCTTTCTTTCGCTCCTTTCAATAAGCTTTTGATGTATCACTTCTCTACCCCAAGCATGGAAATTCTACTTGGCAAGTAAGTGTGCTTCCAATACCACTGGCTAATGGGTCGTTTTACATAACAACAAGCGGCCTGCTCAAAGGAAGGGAAAGAGGTCGACAACACGCCTACTTTTCCTGTGAATGAGGCCTCAAAAAGTTAAAGAGCAACTTTAAGTATTGGTAACAATTTGAATTGGACTGAATACAAATACTTAAATTGACCCAGATTATAATTGGATATATGTTAAAGAGACTATTATTTGGCTGCAATATGGTCAGAACATAAATGAGATATATTTTAGAGAGATTTGTCCCTGTTGTCGATTGCAACTGAAATTATAACATTTAAAATCACAGCTGGAGGAGATTTGGAATGATGGACTAACTGGATCTTTAAACTACTTTTCAACTTGGATTAAGAGACTGAGTTTGCTGACAGAGAAAAATGGCACTGCCAAGCAAAATGTTTTACAAGAAAGATATACTATGGAGTATTACTTCTCTGAAACAGAATCTTGGTTCATCAACGGAGTTGATTAGAAAGCAAATGGGAGCTTTTATGTTGAAAGCTAGCGAAATCTCAAATCTACATGAGCAGAGCGCTAAAGAGATTCTGGTGACGTCTGTGGAATTAGAAGGGGGAAGTGATCCGCTGCAAAATGAACAAAAGAAAACCAAAATGGAACCTTAAGCGCAGTTAAAAAACAAGACCGGAAATTGAGATTGAGTGATGTTCTGCTGAGAGGAACAAATGGCGTAGAATTTTTTCCTCCGTTACCAAGAGGGATGGCTGCATTGAGAAGAGAGAAGGTGCATCTCAGCCAACAAATCAAGATGTGAAAATTTTTCAGGAAGAAGGATTTTTGAACTCTCTCTCTTTGTGGATAGTTGGATATGGAATTCTCAATAAGAACTGACATGCGATTTTAAAAGGCAAAGTTTGATGTCTAGGTTATATTAAGTTGTTTTTTCTGGAGTAATATGGATATAAAAGCTAAAGGAATGAAAAATTTTTAAATTTTAAGAAGAAAGATAACGTAATTAACTTGGAAGTTGGCAGACTTTGCGGGTAGTTGGATATGGAGCTCACAGTAAGAACATCTATGATTTTAAAAGGCTAGGTGCGATTTCTGGGCTATATTACTTAAGAAGGTAGATAACATAATTACTTTTCAATTTGGTTTGCATTTAACAGATAAAGATATTTGTCCCTTATGCTCACTGTAATGATGATACTGTCAAACTAATAAGTGAGTTTGTATTTTTAATAGGGTTGAGTTAAGTTGTAAAAATCAAGATGTAAAAACTTTCCTGGCAAGAAGGGTTTCTGAGTTGTGGTTTCCTCTGTGGGTAATTAAATACGGAATTGTTAATAAGAACTGATATGTGATTTTAAAAGGTCAAGGGAGATTCTAAGGATGGAAAGGTTTTGTTAAAATGTTAGATAAATATACAGTTAATTTGGATCAATGGTTAAGAGGGCAGACAACACAATTATTTTTTACCCGGCAGATCTGCTCTTAGTATGTTTGCTTGGAGAAATTGTTCATACTGAGACAGATAAATTATCATATTTTATTCTTAGCCTGTTAAGGATAAGGATATGGGCCCCATATGTTTATTCTAGGATGATATTATTAAATTAACAAGTCTGTTTGTGGCTTCATGATATTTCATCTGTTTACTCTAACGCTGATATTGCTAAATTAACAAGCTAGTCTGTGCTTCCAAGATGGTTCAGTTTAGCCAGCCAGCTTTCGGTTGAGACTGCTCTGATTTTTTATACTTTTATGTGTTGAAGAAGAATTGTTTAGACTTATATTTTAAGTAATAGTTTAGTAAAAAAGATATAATGAAAGATAAAGATGGTAAAATATATGGGGAGAATTTTATACTTGCGGGTAAAAAGTATTGGGTATTTCATCTGTAACTGATATATTTGTATTTTTCTTTGTTTCTGTCTTTCCCATTTTGTATCTACCCTTCTCCCTCTATACTGTATCTATGCTCATGCTTCTTTTCTTTGCAGCTAAAATCAATAAAAAAATCATAATAAATAAATAAAAACCTGGAGCTGAACCCCCCGCCCCCCCCAACCATCCCCCTGGGTGAAAACAAGCTCTCACCTGTGGCACTGGCATAGACCACTCTTGCAAGAGGCAGTTTGTTCTGCAGGTCCAATACTGCTTTGCCCATCTTGGTGGAGCTGGCGTTTTTGGCTTTGTGGCATTCGTCAAACACAATCTGAGTGGGGGGGGCTAGTCAAGGAGAGAAAGACGTGTGGCTCTGGGGAGCAGGGTAAAAAGCAAGCTTGGAAAGGGAGGCTTGTGGGCCCAGGTGCCTTCAGGGCCAGAATGCCAATCCAAGATGCCAAGTGTGGGGGAGAGTAAGTAGAAAACAAGCAGTACACAGTAGAAACTATGATACAAAATACAAATAGTGTGTAAACATTTAAAAGTTAATTTATCTGAAGAGAAAAATACTAGTGCACACTCACAAAAGGACAATAGCTCAAAAGGCAATAAACAAGTCTCTGTTGGTGCAAAATCCACAAGTGGGTAATTGGCTTACAAATCCGTGTTATCACTCCATTAAATTTCCACATAAGCATCTCCTTGAGGATGCAGTCCTTCGCTGAAAAGCCCTCTGAAGAGGCTAAACTTCCAGTGCAATAAATGATGACGGAATCAATCTTCTTCTCTATGTGTCTGCCAGCAAATTATTTATCGCGTTTTGGAGTTAAAGCAACCTCAGCTTTATCAAAAGCCATCATTCAATCCAGGGAAGGAACCTCCAAATTTTTTTTTTCCACAATCATTTCTTGACACACCAAATAACATGAAAAGTTGGCACTAGTATTTTTCTCTTCAGATAAATTCACTTTTAAATGTTTACACACTGTTTGCATTTTGTAAGTGTGGGGGAGGGGCTGAGGCTTCGTTGTAGAGAGCTGGCTTTGCATGCTTACAGGATCAAACCCTGACTAGGATCCATCTCTGCCTCAGACCATCTGCTCAGCTAAACAGATCAGAGACCTGACTCTGCATCATTGGTGTGTTTAGGGGAAGTCCCTGGGAAAGCCCTCTCTCCGCAGGCCGAAGGTCCCGGGTTCAGTCGTTGACATCTTCCGTTTATGGGACTGCAGACAGCGGGGTTGGGAAAGACCATGGAAAGGACCACGTGACTCTCTATAACAGGGGTGGCTAAACTGTGGCTCTTTCACACATATTGTGTGGCTCTTAAAACCCCCAGTGCACCATCAGCTGGCTTGGAGAAGGCAACTGTCTCTTTAAATCACTTCTCCAAGCCAAGCAGCTGATGGCATGGAGAATGCAGTTAAAGCTTTTTTTCTTTCCACCTCTCCCTTCCCTATCATCTATCTATCTATCTATCTATCTATCTATCTATCTATCTATCTATCTATCTATCTATCTATCTATCTATCTATCTATCTATCTATCTATCATCTATCCATCCATCCATCCATCATCCATCATCCAGCCATCCATCCATCCATCATCCATCCATCCATCCATCCATCCATCCATCCATCATCCATCCATCCATCCATCATCCATCATCCATCCATCCAGCCAGCCAGCCAGCCAGCCAGCCAGCCATCATCCAGCCAGCCAGCCAGCCAGCCATCATCCATCATCCAGCCAGCCAGCCATCATCCATCCATCCATCCATCCATCCATCCATCCATCCATCCATCCATCCATCCATCCATCTCTCTCTCTCTCTCTCTCTCTCTCTCTCTCTCTCTCTCTTCCTTCCTTCCTGATATTCATGTCTCCTAGTTCTCAGACATCTAACAATTATTCTGTGTGGCTCTTATGTTAAGTTAGTTTGGCCACCCCTGCTCTATAAGCTGCCAGGCAAGGAGAAATATGGGAGATAACATATTTTAATCGAGGCAGCTCTCAGAGTTAATATTTAAACACTAAAGGCTCCTCGTTCAGCAGCAGAGCTTCTGCTCAGCATGTGAAAAGTCTCAGGTTCAATTCCTGTTGTCTCCCGCTAAAAAGTCAGATACTAGAAAACAGACAGAACCACACTGGTTCTCCTTCCCAGCACCCCTCTGCCTTAATTCTCATTTGTCATTTCAGGGGGGAAAAATTCATTTTCAACATTTCTCTTTTACCCTGAACTGCAGCTGAAAATCCACAAGGACTAGAGATCTGCCTCCTTCAAAAGAAAGATAGCACATGTGCAAGAAAAAAAACCAAGCCCGAGATTCTTGGAAACCCAAAATACGTCAACATCCTGAGACTGATTTTTTAACTTGTTTTCTACTGCGAGGCAATACCAAGAGAACAGAGCTGGAGGCCCAGAGGGTCCTTCTGAAAGATCCCAGCAGCATTTAGGATACAACACCATCGAAGTCCTCTTTGCACCAATCCAGAATCTGTTTCAACCGGGTTCTGTGCTGACCACCCGCCTGGCTTTCACCAATCAGGGCAGAGTAAGTGGCAAAGAGGACTCCTTCCGAGGTAGCCGTGTCGCCGTATTTAATCTAGGCCGGGGAGAAGAGCAGAAATCAAGACACGCAAGGAGGCTGTTGCCCAGTGGCTTTCCAGCTGCCACCGCTAACAGGAGCAGCTGAGTGGCTGGGATGTGTATACTGAGGGGTACGCGCAAACATCCCACAAGAAAACCTAGCTAGACCAAGGTCGTCTCCTCTGACTGGCAGGCAGTCTCCCTGGTCACCAATGAAGCTGACAGGCAACAGATTTCAGGATGGACAACACAAAATATTTCATAGAATCATAGAGTTGGAAGTGACCTCCAGGGTCATCTAGTCCAACCCCCTGCATAATGCAGGAAACTCACAAACCCCTCCCCTTTCTTTACCTAACGAGTGATTAAAATGTGGCCTTTGCTGACAGAGGATGCCGTGATGGCCACAAGGCATAGATGGCTTGAAATGGGGATTAGGCAGCTTCATGGAGGAGACGTCTATCAGTGGCTACTAAGCATGCTGGCTGAGGGGAACCTGCACATCCAGAGGCAGATGGACCTCAGGAGTTTCACGTGTTCATAAAAATGTCCAGTCAGCATCCCACAAGGGCTTCCACACACAACACAAGGTCTCCTCTCACGCCTGCCTCAAACGATGCTGGGGGGTGGGGGGGGGGAGAGAGAAATCCCACCTTATTTAAAGCGTGGACAGGAATGTTGGGTGCATCGATGTCTTTTAAGTCCCTCTCGGCGTCGTACTTGAGATCATTCGAGGCGCTGAACCTGACAGAAGGGAATTGCGGGACAAATGCGTGTTACCCCAGCCTTTCTCCCCACCAGTTCTCCCTTGCAAACCCTGCCCCCGCCCCACATTCATTTGCACCAGCAGACACGTTTGGGGAGGACGCATTTAGAGTACTCGCCCTGAGCCCGTTCGTGGGAAAGGGCAGAATATAAATTAGCTAAATTAAAAAAAAATAAAGCACTGCTTGGGAGCTGTTCCATTCTTAAGTTTAGAAGCTATACCACAGCTTCTGTTATCTTGGCTGCACTGCAAGTCTTTTTGCGTGTGTGTGTGTGTGTATTTTTAAATGTGCATGTGTGCATCTGGGAATTATGGTGGCCTCTGGTGACTGACTCTTGCTGGGGGCCCCGGAGGATATTCAGAGAGGTAGCTGGATAAAGCCTGCCCCTGCCTCCCTGCCGGCTGCTGGTATTCCTTGGAGGAACTCCAAGTGCCTGCCAGAGTCGACCCTGCTTAGCTTCCGAGGTCTGATGAGATCGGGCTTGGCAGGTCTATCCAGGTTGGGGCTGGCTGCACTGCATATCTTGGAGACCTCAAAAAATGAAGTGGTGCAGCGGTTATGATGTCAGCCTAGGCCTAGAGAAACCGAGATTCAAACCCTCACTTAGCCAGAAGCTCACGAGGTAAGATTTCGGGCTGGTCATGCATTCTTAGCCTCACTGACTGCACAGGGTTCTCGTGAGTATAAAATAAAGGGAGGTACAATGCCCCAAGCTCCTTAAAGTCCAACGCTCTGTGTCACATGATTCACTGATGCTTTTTCCAGCCCAGTCCAAGCTCAGCTTCTGTAATAACAGCCATCAATAAGTATACTTTCAGCAGGGCTCTCTTTGTAGCAGGAACTCCTCTGCATATCAGACCACAAACCCCTGATGCAGCCAATCCTCCGAGAGCTTACAGGGCTCTTCTGACAGGGCCTACTGCAAGCTCCAGCGGGATTGGCTACATGAGGGGTGTGTGGCCTAAGATGCAAAGGAGTTCCCACTCAAAAAAAAAGCCCTGCTACTATATATAGTGACAGACAAGAACTTAAACATGACAAAGCTCCTGCTGAAAAGTACCACACATCCAATGAAACCTGGTGATGTTACAGCGCAGCCCTTTTTTCTTTCCAGCTACTTTTAAATGCCGGGAGAAGCTGGCAAGGGGATGGCGGAAACTAACTGCCCCTGTTGGATTGTAAATTAAAATAATCCCCACCTGCCAACTGACATTTTTTGCACTGTCTTCTAAGAATGTTTTACTTGAGGACTCTGGCAGATAATGGAGCTAAGGCTTTGGAGCAGCTTGGCTTAAGTTCAAGAGAAAGAACTCTTTCTTACCACAAGGACTTCTTCCTCCCCTTCAGGTAATTTTCAAAGATGATCCCTGCAACGGTCCGGCCCTTCCCGACCCCAGCACCATCCCCAATGAGGAAACCGGCCCTCTGCCCGCTGGGGAGTAAAACTTCGTGTTGCTGCCAATGAAGAACAAAAAAGGGCAGGTGGGTGGCTTGAGTCTCAACTAGGTGGAAGTGCATCAGAGCCACATTCCAACCCCCTCAGTTTGGTGTAGTGGTGAAGTGTGCAGACTCCCATCTGGGAGAACAGGGTTTGATTCTCTACTCCTCCACTTGCAGCTGCTGGAATGGCCTTGGGTCAGCCAGAGCTCTTTGCAGAGCTGTCCTTAAAAGGGCAGCTTCTGTCTCTCAGCCCCACCTGCCTCACAGGCTGTCTGTTGTGGGGGAGGAAGGGAAAGGAAATTTTAAGCCACTCTGGGATTCAGAGTGAAGAGTGGGGTATAAATCCAATTTCTTCTTCTTCTTCCCCTGCCCTCTTTTAACAGGGTGCTTAGTCTGACGTGAGCACGCTTCAACCCACTGAGCCTTTGCTCCAGATCCAGTATTCTCTCTAAGCTGAGTTTGTGTGAGCTAGCTCACAGGTGGTTAGCCTCAGGCTCACACATTTTTGTCTTAGCTCTGGAAGGATGGCTTCAGAGCAAACTAACTGATACAGAAGCCAAATTGCTTGTGTGCTGCTTCAATGCCAGTAGCTCACAAAGACTCTATAGCTTAGAGGAGCATTAGATCCACTATTCCGTTCACTCTCTGAAATTTGGACGATGGGTGGAAAGCACAGTCAAGTTGCAGCAGGCACGTGGCAACTCCGTCAGGTCATCAAGACAAGAGACCTTCAGAGGAGGGGTTTGCCATTGCCTTCCTCCGCACCACAACCTTGATCTTCCTGATCTTTGGGGAGGGACGGTGGCTCAGTGGTAGAGCATCTGCTTGGGAAGCAGAAGATCCCAGGTTCAATCCCCGGCATCTCCACTAAAAAGGGGCCAGGCAAATAGGTGTGAAAAACCTCAGCTGGAGACCCTGGAGAGCCGCTGCCAGTCTGAGAAGACAATACTGACTTTGATGGACCAAGAGTCTGATTCAGTATAAGGCAGCTTCATATGTTCATATGTTCCTTGGTAGATTTCCATCCAAATACTGACTGGGGCCAACCCTGCATAGTTTCTGAGGTTTGACGAGATCAGACTAGCCTGAGTCCCCAAGTTAGGGTACCCCAAATTTTGGCAGCTTTAAACCTGATTGATCTTCCCATGTCAACCAACCGAGATTTCTTTCAACAGGAATCAATAATTAAAATGACAGCAGTAACCAAAACATTGCAAAACAGAGAAACACAGGATGTAATTCTGATTGCCTTTTTCAAAAACCAAGGATAAGAGGAGTTGAGAAGCTAATCGGGGCTTTCTTGGAAGGAAAAGGCCCAGCAGGAATTCATTTGAATATTAAGCCACACCCTCTAATGTCACCACTGTTTCATGGGGCTTTTGTGGGAAAAGACCAGCAGGAACTCATTTGCATATTAGGTCACACCCCCTGGCACCAAGCTAGCCAGGACTGCATTCCTATGAGTTCCTGCTCAAAAATAAAAGCCCTGGTGCTAATGCACGTGCAGCACCTAGCTTCTCAGCAACAGATCCGTGCTGAGGATTACCTCTACGTTTCCAGGTGATCTACTTATCCGTATTCTCATCTCCTGAGCTGACAAACTGCCTCCCCGCCTCCTCCAACTGCACGCCCGGCAGGAATCTAAGCCACACCCTTCCCTCTTCCTGCAGACTTTGCCTGGCCCTCCTCTGAGCATACCTGGCAGGCATAAGTAATCGCCTCCAGCTGGAGGGCAGAGAGCAGCCCGTTGTCAGCAGTCAAGGCGGGGAGAGACAGCGAGTAGGTGACGCCTGGTGGGGGGACGCTGGAGAGGGTGCTCGTTTCAACCACCCGGTCCGGGTGCTGTTTCCCAATTTTTGCTGTGAGGGGAAGGAAAGCAAACTGGTCAGTAGGGAATGGGGCCCCCGATGGCACTGTAAGGAGAGACTGGCAGAACCCCCCGGGCCCTTTCGAGCAGGGAGACCCCCAGCGACCTCGTTGCCTCGTAATCGCTTGCTTCGAGACATCTGGCAACCTTTGACAGAAGGAAGAAAAAACATGCTGCAGCGCTGTCAGCTACTGAAATATTCCCTGCCTTTGTGAGCAAGTCTCAGTAAGCACCCATTGCCACCATGCACTTGATTTGCTGCCATGCATCTGAGACATGCTGAATTGTGTACGAGAGCTGGCTCCCACATCTTGGAGACCTGAATGGAGATTGAATACTGCTTTCCAAGGGAAGAGACTCCCACAGTCTGGAGCAGGGGCGGCCAAACTTGCTTAACATAAGTGGCACACGGAACAAACATCAGATGTTTGAAAGTTGCAATGAAGGGAGGGAGGGGAAGAAAGCAACTTTAACTTTAAATGCATTCTCTAAGCTGCTGGCTGGCTTGGCAGAGAGATTTAAAGAGAGAACTGCCTTCTCCAAGCCAGCCGTCAGGACATTGGGGGGCTTCAAGAGCAACACAATATGTGAAAGAGCCACATGTGGCTGCTGAACCACAGTCTGGCCACCCCTGGTCTGGAGCATTGTAGATGGAAACTTACTTTTTAGTGTTCCACATTTGGTCTTTGACCACAGACCACTGATGATATTATAAAATATAATAAAAGCAACAATACAGAGATTCTATTTGCACTTCATCGAGCAGCGCAGAGATGTTCGTTATGAGTGCTTGGTGGATAGTCTATTGTTTGGTGTAATTTCTTGCCCTTTAACACTGGATACCCACATTTGTTGTTATCTTGTTGGGGGTTGTTTGTATAACACAGATGGGAAACTTTCATGTTTTGTAATTTTAAACTGGCCCTCATACATCCTGATGTTCTTTCTATGCTGAGTTGGCCCCTAAGAAGACGACGGCTGCAGATTTATACCCTGCCTTCTCTTTGAACCAGAGACTCAGAGCGGCTTACAATCCCCTATATCTTCTCCCCACACAACAGACACCCTGTGAGGCAGGTGGGGCTGAGAGGGCTCTCATAGCAGCTGCACTTTCAAGGACAACTCCTATGAGAGCGATGGCTGGCCCAAGGCCATTCCAGCAGGTGCAGATGGAGGAGTGGGGAATCAAACCCAGTTCTCCCAGATAAGAGTCCACACACTTCACCGCTACACCAAACTGGGTCTCAGGGGATTCTAAGGGTGAGGCCCGTTTTGCTACCCTGGGAATGATTCGAAAGCACAGACTTGTGCAGCTGGGCAACGGTTTGAGCATCAGGGTAGGATTGGGGAGATGGAGGCTGGAATCCACCACATGCTCTCTTTCCACTTGGTGGGGGTGGTATAAACCGCCATCGAATTGCAGCTGTTGCAGTGACCCCCTCATAGGGGTTTAAAGGCAAGAGATGATCAGAGGTGGCTTTGCCACTGCCTGCCTCTGCATAAAACAACCCTGGGCTTCTTCAGCAGTCGCCCACCCACGTGCTAACAGGAGGCACCCCTGCTTCTCTCTCAAGACCTGACGAGATCCATGTAAGGAAGACAGAGAGGGGGTGTATGCAAACAAGTGGAAAGCTGAGGACAGTTTTCCTGCTTTATATTTTGTGTGCTTGACTCATATCACCCCAGCCTCAGTGGAAGAGCCCCCGCTTTGCATCCAGAAGGTCCCAGGTTCAATCCCCAGCATCTCCAGTTAAAAAGGACCAAGTGGTGGGTGGTGTGAAAGACCTCTGTCTGAGGCCCTAGAGAAGCACTGCCAGTCTGAGAGCCAGTGTGGTGCAGTGGTTAAGTGTGCGGCCTCTTATCTGGGAGAACCAGGTTTGACTTCCCACTCCTCCACTTGCACCTGCTAGCATGGCCTTGGGTCAGCCATAGCTCTGGCAGAGTTGTCCTTGAAAGGGCAGCTTCTGGGAGAGCTCTGTCAGCCCCACCTGCCTCACAGGGTGTCTGCTGTGGGGGAGGAAGACAAGGGAGACGGTAGGCTGCTCTGTCCTTGAAATGGCAGCTTCTGGGAGAGTTCTCTCAGCCCCACCTGCCTCACAGGGTGTCTGTTGTGGAGGAAGATGATAAAGGAGATTGTAAGCCAATCTCCCTGATTCAGAGAGAAGGACGGGATAAAAATCTGCGGTCTTCTTTTTGTTCTGTCTGACTAGGCAATATAGACCAAGGGCCCGATTCATCAGCTGCATAAAGCAGCTACCACTGTACCCTCACCCCTGATGGAGTTGCCAGCCCTCACCTGAAGGAAAGACACGGGTGGCTTGGCTAAGCCCAGTTCCACACTCCCTCCACCGCCCCATTGAGACCAAGCTCCGTCGGCTTGCTTACATTTAGAGGGGACGTAATCCGCGTACGTCTCCGCGTGGCCCAGCTCCTCTGCCTCGTCGTCGTCACCCTCCTCCTCCTCTTCTACCTGAGTTTGGGACTGAAAACAAAAGACACACCAAGAGAATCTCAGATGCGCTTCAGACTGATGTGCCAGCAAGACGCAGCAGCACTGGATGTTCCATTTCCAGGCCTCCCGGACCACAGAGATGGAGGTGGAAGGAGGTGGAAGGGCTTCTCTCTCTCTTGTAGGTGCACCCATTCATTTAGTACAGGGGTCCCCAACCCCCAGGCCGGGGACCAGTACTGGGCCGCGGCCTGTTTGCAATGGGCCATGCAACCTTGCCGCCCCGCCCCCCGCAGCCTCACCCCCTCCCCGCCACAGCACCTCCCCCCCACCCCGTCTTCACCATTTTAAGGTCAGAGAAGGGGTGGTGAGGCACCTCTCAGGGCGACTACCCTCCCCCCGCAGTAAACCGCTGCAGTAGCGCATGGGACACTACCCTTGCCTCCTTCCTGGGAGGAGCATCACAGTCCCTTCACCAGCCTTAAAATGGTGGAAACGGGGGGAGGAGGAGGTGGAGAGGCTGTGGGGGGCGGGGTGAAGGAGGGAGGAGGAAATGGGGGAGAAGCTTTGGACCAGAAGTGGCCAAGCTGTGACTTGGGAGCCACATACTCTTTCACACATACTGTGTGGCTCTCGAAGCCCCTACTACCCCGTTGGCTGGCTTGGAGATGGCATTTGTCTCTTTAAATCATTTCTCCAAGCCAAGCCAGCCAGTGGCTTAGAGTTAAAGTTGCTTTCTTTCCACCTCTCCTTCGCCAGTCTTCCTCCCTTCCCTTCCCTTCTTCCTTCTTCCTTCGGCATTCAAACATCTAACAATTATTCTATGTGGCTCTTATGGACCTTGAGCTTGTTTAGAGGTTCTAGCAGGGGAGCGCAGCTATCATATACTCTTGACTGAAGAATGGTACATTTCTTCTATCTGGGATGGTCGTCCTCCTCCACCAAGTGCACAGCTTCAGGAGGGACGCACATGGAGCGGAGAGGGAGATAGGGGACACCTGCCTAGCCAGCCAGATCAGCCAAATCAACCCTGGTGATCAATGGGGTGACGGATGTAGCAGCCAGATTGCCGTCATGGATCTTATCTCAAGTTAGTTCGGCCACCCCTGCTTTGGACCATTTTTGAATCTGCTGGCCTTGGCCCTCTCTTCCTCCCTCCTCCAACATCTGATGTTCACGTCTTGTGGCTCTCAAACATCTGAGGTTTATTCTGTGTGGCTCTTACGTTAAAGCAAGTTTGGCCACCCCTGGACTATTTTTGAGACTGCTGGCCTCGGCCCTCTCTTCCTCCTTGGTGGGGGCATCCAACAATGATTCTGTCCCCTGGGCCTTTGAGAGCCCAAGTATTTGCCAGCCGCAATGGGAGAACCAAATGTCTGAATGCACACTTGCCCCCCACCCCCAGCCAAGACCTCTGAACAAGGAGCACGTCAAAGAAAACCTCACTTAAAACCCTGACTAGTTTTTCTCGCAGGCATTTTGTCAAGGGTGGGGGTCATGGTGGAAAGTGAGACTTCTTCCCAGCATCCCAAACCGCTACAGTCTCAGGGATCAGCTTCAGCTGAAATCTTGTCCTCAAGGAGTGACCTTGCCGAAAACTACCTCAGCCCAGATGTCGCTATTTCCCCCTTGCCAGGTGGGAAGGAATGCCAGTTGCAGGCAGGCTCCTGCCCACCCCATGCACAGGGGGCATCCAGGGGAGAGTGGCCGGAGCAGAGGGGCACGACGGACCATCATAAACCACTTCTGTCTAAGGGGGTGGCTCCCAGCTTTCTTCCCCCCCCCCCCCGGGGCGCCAGGGCCTCACCTGAAGGCTCGAGAGAAGGGGGGTGTCTTGAACGGTGGCAGTGACGCGGTTGTCCATCGCTTGCAAACCCTGTAAGCCTTGCAGGTCGGGAGGCAAGAGCTGAAGTGGGAGAGAGGAAGGAAAAGCAAACCTGTGAGAAGACACATCGTGGCGTGGAGGTGAAGAGCATCTGACTAGGATCCGGGAGGCCCACGTTCTAATTCCCACGCTGCCATGGCAGTAGGGGCTTTGAGAGCTACACTTGTCAGGTGACCTGGGGCCAGCCGTACCCTACCCTGATTAAAATGATTATACTCCCACCTTTCCATTTGGCTGAAGCCTGAAGCTATTAAGAGGTTCCTTGCACAGTGACCGAACTGTGGCTTGGGAGCTACGTGTAGCTTTTTCACACATTGTGTTGCTCTCGAAGCCCCCACTGGCCCATAGGCTGGCTTGGAAAAAGCATTTCTCTCTTTAAATCGCTTCTCCAAGCCAAGCCAGCCACCAGCTTGGAAAATGCATTTGAAGTTAAAGTTGCTTTCTTTCCACAACTCCCTCCCTCCATCTTCCTTCCTTCCTTTCCTCCCACATCTGACGTTCATTTCTTGTGGCTCTCGAACATCTGACAATTGTTCTATGTGGATCTTATGTTAAGCAAGTTTGGCCACCCCTGATCTAGTCCAACCCCATTTTAATAAAGTTTTTTAAAAGATGTGCAATATTTGTTCATGTCTTGCAGCTCTCAGACATCTTTTTTTAATTAGTCTTTTTGTTTTCTCAAATAAAAAGAAAAAAAAGAAATACACCAACAAACAAGACAAACAAACAAAAAATTTAGGATGGAGAATGCAGTTTCCATACATAACAAAGTCCTAATGTACAACCGCATATCCTTTTCACCATTATTTTGACCTCTCTCAAACATCTAACGTTTTTTTCTTTGTGGCTCTTATATTAAGCAAGTTTGGCCACTTCTGCACTAGAGGCACCTATGCAGAGGATGGCTGCACCCACACACACCCCGCCCATTCTCTTAGCCTAACCTACACCACAGGGCTGTTCTTAGGGTAAAATGGGGGATTGGAGGACACTATAAGCTCTGGGGTCCCCTCTGGGGACAAAGGTGAGGTACAAAGGAAAAAATAAAGCAACAAAGGGCCATCTCCGGTCATTTACCCCCATGCCAGTGAACTGGCTCTGTTTTACTATGGATGTCCCATGATTCCAAAGGAAAAAGGGGAAAAAATGACAGAGATTGGTATTGGGTGCAAAGCTCAAGATCTTGAGAACTTTGGCTTCCCACCTATTTTTCTTAATGGTTACTTCAAAACACTAGCCAAAGTGCTCAACAGACACTGCATGGCAAAACAGAAAGAGAGTAAAGGAGATTCCTCCTGGCTGGAAAGTATCAACTATCATGCTGAGATTTTCCGTGAACAGCAAAAGCTGAATTGTGCAACGAAAGCCAACATATTCGTGTTTTCTTACTCTGCGCGAGGCTAAAGAGCACCACTTCCTCCAGGGCGAAATTTTGGGGGATTTCGATCTCAGCAGCATACAACCAAATGCTTCCAGGACTTGAGAGTAAGAGATAAAGGCCTTCCCTGCTTTCCCCATGCAGAAGCAAACTGCCTTTGCACATGGAAGCTCGGTTTAGCAACTGTACCCAGCAGTCATCAATTGACCTCACCTCTCCCTGACTTTGCCTAACCCAGGGATGGCCAAACTGTGGCTCTTTCACTTATACTGTATGGCTCTCAAAGTCCCCACCGCCCCATTGGCCAGCTTGGAGAAGGCACTTGTCTCTTAAAATCACTTCTCCAAGTCAAGCTACCTGGCAGCTTGGAGAATACATCTGAATGAAGTTAATGTTGCTTTCTTTCCACCACTCCCTCCCCCTTCCCCCCCTCCCTCCCTCCCTCCCTGTCTTTCAGCTCTCAAACATCTAGCACTTATTCTATGTGGCTCTTACGTTAAGCAAGTTTGGCCACCACCCCTGGTCTAACTCTTCCTTAGCAGGACACCTGAACTATGGGCCGCAGTTATGTTTTGTGTTCTCACTACCATAAGGGTGTCCCTGCAGGATTAGGTTGAAGTCCCATCCACTTCAGACACCCACTTCTTCGAGCAGCTAGCCAGACACCTGGAGGGCCTGGACAAACTACCCTCCCTCCTGCCGGTCTCCGGCACCTCGTGTTTAGAAGCAGCCCACCTCAGCAATATGGATGCTCTGCTTAGTAGCTGGAAGTCAACAGTCATTGCTAGATGCTTTGTTCCACTCCCTGACACCCCAAAAATCCACCCAATCCTTCCTGAAAGTCATCAGCTAGAAGCTGCTTCCTCTTGTGGCACTGAGTTCCATAAGCTGTCAGGAAAAGGTACTTCCTTTGCTTGTCTTGAAGCTTTCTGCTAAGCAATTTCTCCCCACCACCCCCGCAAGCTTTAGTATTATATAAGAAGAGGGGTGAAAAATTATCTACACTGCTTGGGTTACCTTTTTGCACTCCCGCCTTCTGAACCCGCAGTGGCCAGCCTAGGAGGAAGAGAATGGCAAAGAGGTGGGGAAGTTACCCCCTCTCCCTTCTAGAAGATTTGTACTGTGACTGAATTGGCATTGCTGACTGCGTGTGTTCTCAGATCAGGCTCTGAGCATGTACAGAGTTAAGACTGGCAGTATACACAGGAGGAGTCTTTTTTAGCCACAGCCCCCCCCCCCCCCCGCAGCCTGTACAATTCCCTGCCAAGAGAGGCTCATAAAGGCCCCTCCCTCTCAGCCTTCTAAAAACTCATGGAATCAATTGATTCCTGGGGTTGGAACTGAGTTTCTCCTTTCCTTAGAATCATAGAGTTGAAAGGGAGCTCCAGGGTCATCTAGTCCAACCCCCTGCACAATGCAGGAAACTCACAAACACCTCCCCCTAAATTCACAGGATCTTCATTGCTGTCAGATGGCCACCTAGCCTCTGTTTAAAAACCTCCAAGGAAAGAGAGCCCACCACCTCCCAAGGAAGCCTGTTCCACTGAGGAATTGCTCTAACAGTCAGGAAGTTCTTCCTCATGGTGAGCCAGAAACTCTTTTGATTTAATTTCAACCCATTGGTTCTGGTCCTACCTTCCGGGGCCACAGAAAACAATTCCACCCCATCCTCTATATGACAGCCCTTCAAGGACTTGAAGATGGTGATCAGATCACCTCTCAGCCGCCTCCTCTCCAGGCTAAACATGCCCAGCTCTTTCAGCCTTCCCTCATAGGACTTCCCTTTCTGAAGACTCTATTGCTGAATTGACAACCAACTGCCCTTTTACTTTTAATCTCTGTTGCTTATCTAGGTCAGAGTCTCTCTCTCTCCCTCTCCCACCTCCAGGTTAACCTCACAAGACAGCCCGGTCTCCCACCAAAGTCTGCAGCCTGGGGCAAAGTCCACAGAACATCCAAATGCTTGGCTCTTGCGTCCTCCAGGGCCGAATCCTTATCTGAACCTGGCACCTCTCCCACTTTCCTGCTCTCTCCTTGAGACAAACTCTTTCAGTAAAAAGCTAGAAATCCCCTCTAAGAGATTTTACACCAGATTCCCCCTCCGCTCCCCCCCAAAAAGGTCTGGGTTCCATCACTCTCGTTCCAAAGCAGTCTGCAAATGTTCCTTATCCTACTTGACTGCAGGCAAAAAGAGAAGCTAAAACCGCCAGATCCTGCCTTTGGTTATTGTGGGGGCAGCATTATTAGAAAACTGCAAGACACACAGACATTTCTGAAGCAGAAGTTGGAATATGCTGTAATTATTCTCCCCCCCCCCCACTTTGAGAAAAAAATACATCTTCCATTACTGGAAGCCTGAGTCAGAATCGTCAGCAGGAAGTTGTGGGGGGATGGGGGGCAGAGTTTTGCATGTGGTTCTTTTTCCCAAAGCCAACCAACTTCAGCCTCCAGGTAACGTGTGTTCTTCTCTTTGCTAGCGGTGTTCCAAGTCATCTGGCCCAATGCCACTTTGGCACCCACAAGAATATGTATAATAATTAGCTGAGGAGATTAATTGGTGTCGGCCGCTTTTCTTTGGCGAGGGTAAATTTTTCTTTTTAATGGTGGGATTAAATCACAGGTTCGTTTCCAGCGACATTCAGGGTAAGGTTTAAAGCTCCGAGACTCAAGAACGGAGGGAGGGAAAGAAAGGAGGCCAGAAATGCCCGGGCCTGACCTCTGTTTGGTTCTGTTGTGGTGTGCTGACGTCCCATATCGTTGGCACGTTGAGGCTGTCGGCGGGCACAAATTCCTGAGCGTCAGCTATGTCGGAGAGAGAATCGGCAGGGGAGGAGAAGAGGGAGGTGTTGGAGAGTTCGTTGAGGTATGAAGAATCCTGGAGGAAGGAGGAGAAAAGAAGAGAATCACATCCATGTCTGAGGCCCAGCCCTGCAATATTTTGCACTCTGACTTCCGTCATGGTAGCAAGACATATGAAGCTGCCTTCTACTGAATCAGACCCTTGGTCCATCAAGGTCAGTATTGTCTACTCAGACTGGCAGCAGCTCTCCAAGGGTCTCAAGTTGAGGTTTTTCACACCTATTTGCCAGGATCCTTTTTAGTTGGAGATGCCAGGGATTGAACCTGGGACCTTCTGCTTACCAAGCAAATGCTCTGCCACTGAGCCACTGTCCCTCCCCTATGACAAGCAAACTGCCCACTGGGCTGACAAGAGGGATAGGATGGACCTTCTAATGGCACCTGGGGTTTTTTTTGGCCACTATGTGACACAGAGTGCAGGACTGGATGGGCCATTGGCCTGATCCAACATGGCTTCTCTTATGTTCTGATGTTCTTATATCCCTGCCTAGGTAGTAATAACTGCAGTTGGGGTTTGCCAACCTCCAGATGATGCTTGAAGTTCCCCTGGAATTACAACTGACCCTCCAGACTACAGAGGTTGGTTCCCTGGAGAAAATGGTGCCTTGGAAAGGCAGACTCTATGACCGTTATAACCCAGCTGAGTTCCCTTCCCAAATTCTGCTCTTGCAGGACTGGCCCCCAAATCTTCAGGATTTCCCAAACCGGACAGCGCTGCCCGGTTTCCTTCTACAAAACAGTAGATCAAGCCTTCTCCTCCATCTCTCACTTGCCCTCACTTATCTCCTTACTCTGCGCTTCTGCCGAAGATGGATGTGTGGCTCTCCCTTCCCCTGGACAGGAGACCAACGCAAGTCCACTCAGTGTGTTTCAGTGAGGATCTGAATCCAGAACTCATCCAATGCTCCAGCACTAAATCGTGCTGGGCCTTGGGGGAAGCAGGTGGAGAGGATGCCAAGGCTATCCCTTGCCCACGATGACCCCTCCAGAGTATCAGGGAGGAGCTTTAGAGATCCCCCTGCCCAGCCGTAGCCCCCATGGCATCCACTTTCACAGTTACTCAAAAAAGAGACGTCACTAAGAACAGTGGTGGAGCCTATCAGGATAGCTTCATCTCCCCACCCCCCTTTTCATTTTCAGCTGTGATAGGCAGGGGTGGAATCCTAGCAGGAGCTCCTTTGCATATTAGGCCACACACCCCTGATGTAGCCAATCCTCCAAGAGCTCACAAGGCTCTTTTTGTAAGCTCTTGGAGGATTGGCTACATCAGGGGTGTGTGGCCTAATATGCAAAGGAGCTCCTGCTAGAATTCCACCCCTGGTTACAGTACATTAGTTATTTATATTTACAGACTTTTGATTTGTTATACTCTCTACATCCAGCTTCTCTGTTTGCAACCTCCAGGGGGTGGCTGGAGATCCTCTGGGATTACAGCTAATCTCCAGGTGACAGATCAATTCAGTTGGAGGAAATGGCCACTTTGGAAGGCGGGCTGTATGGCTCCACAGTCCACTGAAGTCCCTCCCTTCCCCCCAAGGGTGGAATTCCAGCAGGAGCTCCTTTGCATGTTAGGCCACACACCCCTGATGTAGCCAATCCTCCAAGAGCTCACAAGGCTCTTTTTTGTAAGCTCTTGGAGGACTGGCTACATCAGGGGTGTGTGGCCTAATATGCAAAGGAGCTCCTGCTAGAATTCCACCCCTGATTACAGTACATTAGTTATTTACATTTACAGACTTTTGATTTGTTATACTCTCTACATCCAGCTTCTCTCTTTGTTTGCAACCTCCAGGGGTTACAGCTAATCTCCAGGCGACAGATCAATTCACTTGGAGGAAATGGCCACTTTGGAAGGCGGGCTGTATGGCTCCACAGTCCACTGAAGTCCCTCCCTTCCCCCCAAGGGTGGAATTCCAGCAGGAGCTCCTTTGCATATTAGGCCACACACACCCTGGTGTAGCCAATCCTCCAAGAGCTTACAAAAAAGAGCCTTGGAAGCTCTTGGAGGATTGGCTACATCAGGGGTGTGTGGCCTAATATGCAAAGGAGCTCCCGCTAGAATTCCATGCCGGTGATAGGACCCCCTCCAGGAGACTCTATACACAGGAGGAAAGCGTTGCTGGTGGCAAAATGGATCCTTGGAATAATCCAGCAGAAGTGCGTGCTTGTTTTAGCTGCAGATCTCCTTTCCTGGCTGGCTGGCTGGGATAAGTAAGCCCAGGGCTTTTTTTTGTAGAAATAGCCCAGCAGGAACTTATTTCCACATTAGGTCACACCCTCTGTGTGCCAAGCCAACTGGAAAGGATTCAATAATATGAATCATTTGCATATTAGGCCACACCCTCTGGTGCCAAGCCAACCAGAACTGCATTCCTGTGCGTTCCTGCTTTTGGGGGGGGGGGGGAAGCCCTGACTAAACCAGATGTCTTTTTCGTGTTTTTTTTGGAGGAGGGGGCTGTTAAGAAAACAAACAGATAATCTCTTAACAGCATTTATTTATTTGTTATTAAATTACATTTCTAGACCACCCTCCCCTGTAAAACAAGGCTCAGGGTGGTGTACAGCAACAAAAGCACAATCCTAATCTTACATTCACTGTTAGAACAATAAAAATACTGCAACTATCTAACTGCAACTGGGAAACTATCCCGGGGGGGAGGGGACAACCCCCCCCCCCCAGGAATTCTAGACGTATGGAAAACCGTTGCTGTCCTCAACCCAAAACCTGGTGACTCTGCCGTACAAGCGGGGCTGGCCACTAGGCCAACCAGGTGATCGCCTAGGGTGGTGGCCTTCTGGGTCGCCAAATTGGGCACCCTCCCCATATGTGATGTTATCAGTGGGCGGGGGGGCCTGCCAGAAGTTAACCTTGCCTTTCAAAATGCAGTAGCCTTCAGGGGCTACACCAGCAGAGGCGGTCCCGAAGATGCGTGGGTCCCAGAGCGCTTAGGGCAGGGCTGTCGAACTCATTGTTACGAGGGCTGGACCTGACATAAATGGGACTTTGTGGGGCCAGGCCATGTGTGTCATAAAATGCCATGCCAGGTAGTGGACATATAAACTTTATAAAGGACACAGACAAAAAAATATTTTTTTAATTCTTAAAATAAAACACGCTTAAAACACTTGTTGCAATAACTGACACCTCTTGCTCTGAGGAGACTCGGTTAATATGAGGAAAAGAGGCTTGGCTCAGTAGCTCTGCTGTGTGATGGAGGGAGCCTGGAAAGCAAACTCTTCCTCCTCCCCCTTCCTCCCCAAGGGAGGAGCCTCTACCAATGGAGAAAATAGAGGCTTGGCTCAGTAGCTCTGCTGTGTGATGGAGGGAGCCTGGCAAAGCAAACTCTTCTTCCTCCCCCTTCCTCCCCAAGGGAGGAGCCTCTACCAATGGAGAAAACAGAGGCTTGGCTCAGTAGCTCTGCTGTGTGATGGAGGGAGCCTGGCAAAGCAAACTCTTCTTCCTCCCCCTTCCTCCCCAAGGGAGGAGCCTCCACCAATGGAGAAAATAGAGGCTTGGCTCAGTAGCTCCTGTGCGACTGAGCAGGTCTGGCAAAGCAAGCTGCGATGCGGATGGAAGAGAGAGAGAGAAGGAAGCAGATGACAGCAAGCTGCTCGGGGGCCTGATAGGACCCCTCCGAGGGTCTGATCCGGCCCTCATGCCACATGTTTGACACCCCTGGTTTAAGGCATTAAAGGTTAATGCCAGAAGCTTGAACTTGACCCAGTACTCCATCTGGAGCCAGTGCAGCTTGCGTAGCACAGGCTGATTGTGTGCTGTTTGCGAGGTTCCCATATGAACGCACACCGCCACATTCTGGACCAGCTGGAGTTTCCGGGTCAGTCTCAAGGGTAGCCCTAAGCGGAGCGAGTTACAGTAGACTAATCTGGAGGTGACCATTGTGGGGATTACTGGGGCTAGGTCAGGTCAAGACAGGTGGGCGGAGCAGTTGCCTGACCTGACACAGTTGGGAAAATTCCAGTCTGCAGGGCCTTTTTCTTGGTGGCAGGAACTCCTTTGCATATTAGGCCAAACCCCCCTAATGTAGTCAAACCTCCAAGAGGGCTCACGGGTAATATGCAAAGGCGTTCCTGCTACCCCCCCCAAAAAGCCCTGCAAATCTGGCAACGTTTGTTATCTGGACCTCCACTGATAAGGAGGCATCCAGGATCATGCCCAACCTCCTGATGGTTGGTGCCAGTATTAGGGGCACACAGTCAAGACCCAGGAGTTGGCATCCCAAGCCTGAACGTCCCCCAACCACAGACCTTCTGTCTTAGCAGGATTCAATCTCGGCCGGCTCTGTTTTAACCATCCCACCACGGCCTTCAGCCCCATCAGCAGATACAGCTGAGTGATGATAACCCAGCCTGAAAGACTGCACCAACTGGGTGAGCAGGCACGTGGAGATGTCAACAGCACTGGGAAGAGGACTTCCCCCGGGGTGCCCAGTTGACACCCTCTCTCCTGGCACCAACCTCTGCCCCCAACCTTGGAGAAATGAGGGATGCCACTTTCAAGACTACCCCACAGACTCCTATGTCAGCGAGGCGTGATTGGCCTTGTCAAACGCTGCTGTAAGATCAAGCAGTAAGAGCAGTGCCAACCCGTCTCGATCTAGGTGCTTGCAGAGATAGATCATGAGGGTGATCAATGCTGTCTCCGTCCCATGGCCAGGGTGGAAGCCGGACTGGACTGGATCCAACGCCGATGTGTCTTCCAGGAAATTCTAGAGCTGTTCTGCCACTGCTCTCTCAATTGCCTTGCCCAGAAATGAAAAGTTTAAGCCTGGGCAGTAACTGGACTGATCCGTAGGATCCAAGGAGGCCTTCTTTAAGACCGGTATTGCCATTGCCTCTTTGAAAACCTCATGGGTAGGCCCCCAAATCCAGGGGCAGATTGATAATGTCTACCTGGGGACCTCATATTCCCTCACGTATTGCGTTACTTCTGGGAACGCAAATAATGTGGAAATCGTTACCACTAGAAGCAGCGATGGCCACTGCCTTTAAAAGTTGATATGGCAAGTTCCTGGAAGTGGGAGGGAAAATCAGGTTCACCAGTGGCTACTTCAGCGTTCAATGGAGCCTCCAGTTTGAGAGGCAATCTATCTTTAAGTACCAGAAGTTGGTTGGAGGGAGGGGGCCGTCTATTGCTCTCCTGTGCTGCTCCCGGGCTTCCCAAAAACATCGGATGCTTTCATGCTGCCTCAACAGCTCCTTTCTTTCTTTTCCCTCTTATTTCTGCTGCCAAGTCTTATCTGACTTATGGTGGCCCCCAGCGAGGTTTTCAAGGCAAGAGACATTCAGAGGTGGCTGCCCACCTCCGCACCACAAACCTGGCCTCCCGTGCATATACCGACCAAGGTGGACTTTGCTTGCATTCTGAGATCTGAGGAGATGGGGCCAGCCTGAGCTATCCAGATCACAGCAACAATAGCTCCTTTAAAAAGGTAAAGGTAGTCACTCCCCTGGGCAAGCAGCAGTCGCTTCCGACTCTGGGGTGACGTTGCTTTCACAACGTTTTCACGGCAGACTTTTTACGGGGTGGTTTGTCATTGCCTTCCCCAGTCCTCTACAATTCCCCCACAGCAAGCTGGGTACTCATTTTACCCACCTCGGAAGGATGGAAGGCTGAGTCAACCTGGAGTCAGATACCTGAACCCAGCTTCTGAATGCAGTACTGCAGCTTTACCACTCTGCGCCACGGGGTTCTTAAAAAAGGTCGTCCCCTGTGCAAGCACCAGTCGTTTCCAACTCTGGGGTGACGTTGCTTTCAAAACGTTTTCACGGCAGACTCTTTACGGGGTGGTTTGCCATTGCCTTCCTTCCCCAGTCGTCTACACTTTCCCCCCAACAATCTGGGTACTCATTTGACCGACCTCGGAAGGATGGAAGGCTGAGTCAACCTGGATCCAGCTACCTGAACCAGCTTCCACTGGGATCGAACTTAGGTCGTGAACTGAAGGCTCCAACTGCAGTACTGCAGCTTTGCCACTCTGCTCCACAGAGCTCTTTAGCAGGAGTTAATTCTGCTGCTGCTGCTGAGTCCCCCTTCCTTGCCCCCCTGTGGCAAACAAAAGAGGGGGTCTCCTCATTCCCTGCAAGAGACACGGTAAGGCACCTCCCGCTAATCTGGCAACATGGCTGCCTCCTGGGCGCCCATCCACCCTTCTGCGGCACCAGCAAGATCAGCACTGAAAATCCAGCTTATGTCAAGCATCGATATTTCTCAATAATTAGTCTTTTGTTGGGAAATCAAAAGTTGCTTTATTGTAGAAACTCAGAAGCTTTACCAAGGACAGAATCCTTAGAAGTAATGACGAATACATGGTTACATGGTTGCTATATAGGATTACTTCAAAGGATAGTATACAGATGTATCTCTTTTATTACCAAGGAATTTAGGCTATTAAAAACATCTCCCTTTCTCACACTTCTTCCAGACCTGATAAGAACTGTCTGTGTGAATCTGGGGGATAAGAACTGTCTGTGTGAATCTGGGGGAGAGGCACCTCACAGCCAGGCTGTAGCGTAAACATCCTTGGGCTAGATAGATTTACTGCTTCCCCAAACGTTGTAAAAAGGAGGGGGGCGGTGGATACTAGCGGCCTGCTCTCTGTCTAAGAAATCATTATGCCACTTAGAAATAGTTGCCTTTAAAAGCACAAAACAATGCTCTGACCTGGAGGGCCCGATCTTGGAAGCTAAGCAAGGTCAGCCCTGGTGAACACTTGGATGGGAGACCACCAAGGAAGTCCAAGGTTGCTATGCAGAGGCAGGCAATGGCCAACCACCTCTGGAAGACCCTACAGCAGGGGTCTCCAACTCCTGGGCTGTGGACCGATACTAGTCCGTGGCCTGTCAGCAACCGGGCCGTGAGTTGTATAATTATTTCATTATATATTACAACGGGAAGCCCACCATGAGAAAGGGCAGCCTATAAATCTGCTGAAATAAATAAATGTAGTAATAATAAGACGACGACATTGGATTTATATTCTGCCCTCCACTCTGAATCTCAGAGTGGCTCACAATCTTCTTTCCCTTCCTCCCTCACAACAGACATCCTGTGAGGCAGGTGGGGCTGAGAGAGTTCTCCCAGAAGCTGCCCTTTCAAGGACAACTCTGGAAGAGCTATGGCTGACCCAAGGCCATTCCAGCAGCTGCACATGGAGGAGTGAGAAATCAAACCCAGTTCTCCCAGAGAAGAGTCTACACACTTAACCACCACACCAAAATAAAGTGCACAATAAAGTGCATCCCGAAACCATGCCCCCCACCCCCAGAAACATGGAAAAATTGTCTTCCACAAAACCAGTCCCTGGTGCCAAAAAGGTTGGGGACCACTGCCCTACAGGGCCACCAGAAGTCAGTGGAGATTTGACAGCCCTTTCCACCACCAGCACTGAACGCTGTCCAAACACAAACCCCAGAAGGCCTTGTTCACGAGTTATGGTGAACTCATGGAGAACCCAAGTTCAGCTGTACACTTTGCATGCACGTTGATCGGTCCTCATGATGCAGTGTGGCTGACAGTGCGACGCAAGCCCCGTGTTTGTCCACACACCAGTCCCCGGCTTCATTTGCAACTTGCACATGCACTGACTGGCCTCTTTCTTGCAAACGAGAGAATGTACGTGCATCCACTGCATCTGGAGGACAGTGCCCTGCTGGACACAATTACTGGATAGCGACATGCCCAGCTCAGAGCATAAAGGGAGCCCTGCTGGATCAGTCCAGAAAGCCCATCCGTCACAGCACTCTGTTCTTTCCAGCAGCGGCTGGCCAGCGGCTGCTCCCCAAAAGACCACAAGCAAAGTGCCAAGGTGACCAGCTTGCCACTGTTTGGGTCCCTGCAGCCCAAAGTGTGCTGCTCCTGACTGTGGAGGCTCCATTTAGCTGTCAGAAGAAGAAGAAGACCGGAGATTTATACCCTGCTCTCCTCTCTGAATCGGAGTCTCAGAGCCACTTAAAAAGGTAAAGGTAGTCCCCTGTGCAAGCACCAGTCGTTTTTGACTCTGGGGTGACGTTGCTTTCACAACATTTTCACAGCAGGCTTTTTACGGGGTGGTTTGCCATTGCCTTCCCCAGTCATCTACGCTTTCCCCCCAGCAAGCTGGGGATTCATATGACCGAACTCGGAAGGATGGAAGGCTGAGTCAACCTGCAGCTGGCTACCTGAACCAGCTTCCGCTGGGATCGAACTCAGGTCGTAAGCAGAGAGCTTGGACTGCAGTACTGCAGCTTACCACTCTGCGCCATGGGGCATTAGGCACCATTTAAAGTTAATAAATCATCCATAAAAGTTGTCCAATTCCCTTTTTTTTAAGGTCACTCCAGCTAAGCACCTCAACTTTTGAAAGGGCAGCTGCTGTGAGAGCCCTCTCAGCCCCACCCACCTCACAGGGTGTGGGGGGAGAAGATATGGGATGTTGTAAGCTGCTCTGAGTCTCTGATTCAGAGAGAAGGGCGGGGTATAAATCTGCAATTCTTCTTCCTCCTCCTCTGCTAGAATTCCACCCCTGCTGCCCTCTATCCAAGGACTGCCCTGGGCAATGTTCCCTCTAAGCTGTGGAGTTTCGTAAGCAAAAATTCTACTTTGAGAGCTCCTGGCATTAAAGTTGTGAGTGAGTGTTTTGGCTACCGCATGAATTAGTGTGCTTTGGGCCTATTTTTCCTGAGCTAAGACAAAAATGTGTGAGCCAGAGGCTAAAAGACAATGAGCTAGTTCACACTATCTCAGCTTAGAAAGAACACTGGCTTTGGCTTGGATCAGGCTAGCTCAGTCTCATCGGATCTCAGAAACCAAAGCAGGGTAAGTCCTGGTTTGCACTTGGATGGGAGGCCTCCGAGGAAGTCTAAGGTCACTACGCAGAGGCAGGCGAGGGCAAACCACCTCGGGCTGTCTCTTGTCTTGAATGCCCTGTGGGGTTGCCATACGTCAGCTCTGACTTGACGGCACGTTATACCCACAATTCTTGCTCACTGCCCTCTCTGAGGTGCCCCTGAGTTCTAGCAACTATGGAGGGGGGGGAATCCTCACCATCTGCTTTCACCATGCCTGTGTATAATTCTACAGACCTCTCCTTCAGGTCTCCCCCGTCGTCTTTTCTCTAAACTAAAAAGCCTTCCTGCTCAAGAAAGGGTCTCTGGACCCAAGACAGTCAGCCTTGGAAATCCTGCAAAACCACCTGGAGAAGGGTGAGCCTTGTTACATTTAACCATATCCAACTTGGTGGAAAGGGAAAGAGCGCTGAAGATCAATTCAGAGAAAGGGGCAGGGCGGGCAGCGAAGCCTTGGCTGAAAAGGGTCAGGAACCCCTCGTCTTTCCCAACAGATTGTGGGAAACGAGCTCTGCAAAATATCCTAAGCAAGGTTTTTATCTCCCAAAATTCTTTTTAGTTGCCCTTTTCTCTCAGAAGGCTGAAGTTGCAGTCACGATTCCAGAGCATTGTGAGAGATTCCAGACACGGCAATTCGACAATCCAGCTAGCACGGGACAGTTTGCAGCAGCTATTTCAGAGGGATCTCTCTCATACACACACACACACAAATCCAGAGAGACTCACAAACAACTGTTCAACAGCCAGGCTGTGCCTACAATCTACCAGAAGCCTGGCTTTGTTACCGAACTCAAAGGAAGAATCCTTTTGTGGCACACAGTCGGCTTCTTCACTGCGTCTTTTTGAAAGAGCCTGCTCAAACACGTGAGCAAATTCTAAACTTGCACAATTTTAGCCTGACAGAAGTTAGTCTTAAAAACAAAAGGTGATTTTATTAGCGACAACCTTTGACAACTGTCAAAGAGTTCAGGGCGATTTAAGCAGGTTTTCCACTACTGAAATCTCACAGGTTTCCCTGCAGAAGTAGTAACTTGAACTCCAGACAGATACTTCCAGCTATACCAGCTCTCTTAATGTTTGGTATTTTAAGGCTTCCGAATTTTCAGCAGTTTTTATCATACTCAAAGTATCCTCAATCATCTTATACTCCAGCAAGGATACTTGATTTTACAGGGTTTCCACAGGCACAAAAGTGGAAAAATCCACACTTCTGCTGCTCTGAGGTTTTGGTAGAAGGAAAGAGGATGCACAAATACAATGGGACAGATCTACATTAAAGCCAGCAACACAGACTTTAAAACACAGGTACACAACCAGAACACTGCAGGTAGTGGGAAAGGAGAATTGTGTCAGAATCAGATAGAAGGCATTTTAGCCACCTGACTGGTCAGCTCTACGCTCCATCAAGCACCCGCCACACACATTTCCAAACCCAGAGGTCTTGTGCATGAAAAGATGGACACTCAACATTCATCCCAATCCAAGCAAAAACACACAATTGGTGCGAGAAATGAGGCAAGCAAACTACACGGAAGGGGAAACCGTGACCCTGAGAACTTCTCTTTCCAGAGATGGGAGGAATTAGTTGTGGGCAATCAACAGAACAAAAAAGAACACAAACCTGCCAAATTACCCACCAGGTCATTAGGAAAGCCAGGAAAGCCTTTAAATGGCAACAGGCGACAAAGGTCACCCTTCAGGAGGGTTCCTTGCGAAGTCTCTTTGTGCTGTGACAATTGGTAAAACACACACCCGGCGCAACACAGCCACTTTCCCTTCCCTCACAACACTCCAAGAGATTCTGTGCCGCCAAAACACGCTGAAAGCAAGCCCATACTGGAGGGAGACCGGGAGACCCCCCTGCACGCCAGCAGCTGGATTTTAGCCCCCTGGAAAGTGAAGGGCTGATTCTCCTACCCGCTTTTGAAAAATCCACCCCGCAAATGCAAGATAGGGAGAGAAAAAGATTTTTTTAAAAACCCCAATAAATGTTAAAAGGGCTGTTACCTTGAAAAGAGACGCAAACCTGAGCCAGAACTGCACCTGGGACATAGTCAGGCAGCATGCGAGAGGCCGGAGCGGGTGGCAAAGTGGACTTTTCCTGCAACACGACTGGGCTCATGGCAGCCAGCGGCGCATCGGGGGCTGGCCAAAGCGGGGCATTGATATATATGGGTTTTTTTTAACGGCCTTAAATTAGAAAGAGTGAAAAAGTGGAGAAGGAAGAGGTGGGGGGACACGGGGTGGGGGGTGGGAGAAGCTGCCCAGCGGATCGCTCTCCTCTGCCATGAAGCCTGCACAGCAATTGGTTTAGTCACGCAGAGGAGGGCACTTGCTTCCTCTAAGTCCGGCTGCCTGACTTTCAGGAAATGAAGCTTGCCTGGTAAGTCAGTGAAATTACTGGCAATGAGAACAGAATTACTGTACGTGGAGCAATTTAACCACAGAGCCACGGTAAACAAAGAGCCCCGACGGCACGGGATGAAACGCACGGGGGCTGCGGGAGCCAGAACAACGCTTGGCGGGACTGCAAACCTCCCCTCCCTCCACTGCCAGATTCTGGGGCCAAGCACATTTAAAGGGAGGGGGCAGCTGAAGAAGACAAACAACTTTTAAAACAGCCTTTCTTTTCTTTTCTTTTCCCTCAGCTGGTTGGTTGGTGGGGGGTGGGGGGAGCCAAAAATGAAGGCTAAATTTAGAAGAGGATTCCCAGGGGCGGTCGTAAAAAGTGCACTTCAAAAGAAAGCCGGTGACGTTTCCTCTTCCCCTGCCCCCCCACCCCAAAAATTACACACTGAGATAATACTACGGATCTGTAGCTTTGTTGCTGTTCCTTGGTGTTTTGGATTGTTTGGGCCACGGCAGATCTCCTCTCTTGCTCGTCATTAGGGGATTTACAATATTAATTTTTAAAAACAAAACAATTTAGCAGTGAAGGCAGAAAAGTGGACCCTGTTCCAGAAAGCCCAACCCAAATCAGAGAAGAACGCAAACCTTTGTTTCAATGCTTGCCCAGCCCAAACCAGAAGAACACCTTTAGAACAACAAAAAAAAAAAGTTTCTGGTTACCAGTTCAAAATGAGGGTATGACTCAAAAAGGGGGAGGGGACAAATAAATCCTGACAAAATGAAGTCACACTTTGTAGACTGCGTGATTCACCAGCTGAGGACTGCTAAAATCTGAGACTATTTCTGTGCCTGATTCCTCTTTTGTATCTGCCTCCTTTTTCAGAGAGGGAAAGCTACAAAGCATGGCCAAAGGTGATCCAACATGCCTTATTCTCAGCTTGAAAGCCCTGAACAGAGAGGTCCTGAAGGACACTGGTGATCCCATAGGATCTTGTCTGACAAGAAAGATCTCCCTTCTTATTCTATTGTACCTGGAATGGTCAGATCATGTGAAGTCCATCCAGTGCAGGGCCTTCTCAGTGACAGCACCTTAAGGGGAGATCTCCCTCCCCAACAACTACCTGCCTGAAACCCCTAATCAGAATTAGGCCTCCAGGTAAAAATGATCCAGGCCAGGGGTGGCCAAACTGTGGCTTGGGAGCCACATGTGGCTCTTTCACACATCTTGCGAGGCCTTCAAAGCCCCCGCTGCTCCATCGGCCAGCTTGGAGAAGGCATTTGTTTCTTTAAATCACTTCTGCAAGCCAAGCCAGCTGGTGGCTTGGAGAATGTATTTAAAGTTGAAGTTGCTTTCTTTCCACCTCTCCCTCCCCTATCTATTTGCCTCCCTTCCTTCTGTTCTCAAACATCTGAGCTTCATGTCATGTGGCTCTCAAGCATCTGATGTTTATTCTATGTGGCTCTTACGCTAAAGCAAGTTTCGCCACTTCTGATCCAGACTTCGTATGAGTTTGGCTGATTCGTTTCCGGCTGAATGTGGTTGCTGCCCCACCCCTTCCCTGTATCATCGATCATTTCTGCGGATCTAATGCAGGGGTCCCCGACATTTTTGATCCTGTGGGCACCTTTGGAAATCTGACACAATGGGGTGGGCACAGCCACAAAATGTTTACTGCGGGAGGCGGAGCCAGCCACAAAATGGCTGCTGCAGCTTAACGTCTGTCACACAGGGAAGATCTTCCTGCTGCGGTGGCAGCTGCTGCCAAAGCGATGTTTTAAAATATCTGCACAGCCAATCAAATCTCCAGTGGCCAATCAGAAGCCTTGGCTGGGCAAAAGATCCACCCGGCCCCACCCACTTCCTAAAAACTCTTGACAGGTGTCAGGAAAGGTATCAGTGGATTTTTTTTGTTTATATCCTGGTTTTTCTCTCTAATTGGAGACCCAAAGAGCCAGTCTGGTGTCATGGTTAAGTGTGTGGACTCTTATCTGGGAGAACCCAATTTGATTCCCACTCCTCCACATGCAACTGCTGGCGTGACCTTGGGTCAGTCACAAATTCTCTCAGAGCTGTTCTGCTCAAGAGCAGTTTCTGTCAGAGCTCTCTCAGCCCCGCCTCCCTCACAGGCAGTGTTCCCTCTAAGGTGAGTTAGAATGAGCTAGCTCACAGTTTTTTAGCCTCTGGCTCACATTTTGTCACAGGCCAGGAAAACTGGCCCCAGAGCAAACTAATCTATGCAGTAGCACACAACTTTAATGCCACTGGCTCACAAAGTAGAATTTTTGCTCACAAGACTCTACAGCTTCGAGGAAATGGGAGGGCGGGATATAAATTTGATAGAATAAATAGAATAAACATTGGGCACAGGGTGCTTGTTGTGGGGAGGGGAAGGGAAAGGAGATTGCAAGCAATTCTGAGACTCCTTTGGGTAGTGAAGGGCGGGGTATAAATCCAATCTCTTCTCTTTTTTTCACATCATTCCTCCCACTTAATCCCTATAACAACCACCTTCCAAGGGTAGGATAGGCTGAGAGTCTGTGGGGGTCCCAACGTGTCACCTGGTGGGCTTTCATGGTTGAGAGATAGATTTGAAGCCAGCCACCCCAGATTCTAACCCTGTAATCCAGCTACTATATTTATTCAGGGTCCCCAGCCTTTTTGAGCTTGCAGGCACCTTTGGAATTCGGACATTCTGATGGGCACTGCCACAAAAAGGCTGTCACAAAATGGCTGACGTAGGAGGCAAAGCCAGCCACAAAAAGACCACAGCTTGCCTGAAGTCACATAGTGAAGGTCGTGCTGGTTTTTTGAATCTGCACAGCCAATCAGAAGCCTGCCTGGCCAAACACTCAACCTGGCCCTGTCTGCTTTGTAAAACGCTTCACGGATGATAGAAACAAGTGTCAATGGGTCTAGTATCATCAGTTGATGTGAAAGGGAATAAGGGTGAATCCTAGCATGCTACCTGACTTAGCAGATGGCTTGAATTTTTTGCAATTTTTATAATTAGCTGCCCAGAGAGAGACAGAGAGCTGAAGCCTGCATGAATGCTGCATTCTTCTCCCTAGAAATCCTTCGAACTCTTCCAGCTCAGGTGCCCAGGTGGAAAGTGCTGCAGGGGAAGGGGGGAGAGAAGAGCTGCTGTGCACACGCACACTGGGTGGCTTTCCGTCACTAACACGCTCCTGGGTCTATGTGCGAATCCCCTCCCCCTTCCCAGTTGTGAACAGTGAATCACCCAGGGATGGAGTTCTAGCAGGAGCTCCTTTGCATATTAGGCCACACACCACTGATGCAGCCAATCGTCTTTTTTGTAAGCTCTTGGAGGATTGGCTACATTGAGGGGTGTGGCCTAATAAGCAAAGGAGCTCCTACTAGAATTCCACCCCTGGAATCACCTCACTATTAGCAGTGAGCACAATGGTCCAGGAATGCTCCTCCCCCACCCCAGCACCAACCAATCAGGGGGAAAGGGGCCTTGGCCACACTCACTTGCGGAGCCCTGGACCTGATGCCAAGCGGCAGGCATTCTAGTAAATAAAGAGGCCAGAGAAAGAGGGAAACATTTCTAGTAAATGCTCCCAGCAATGCCAAGAAAAGAGGTGACGAAAGAAAGGAATCTGGAACAACTGGTTCCGCCAGCTGGTTCGTCTGGTGCACATCTGGCAGGAATGCCAACCGATAGCAGCCTTGGAAACCCACCCGGTGCCTTCTCCCCTGCTGAAGACAGTGTCGAAATGAGGAGGGGAGATGTCGGGTCTGGCCAGGTCCAAACAGCATCGCTTGGCAAAGGGATCGCTCTCCAGAGCATGTCTCACCTGTCTGAGTGCGTTCTGCACAGGGGGGTTACTCCCTGGGGTTCCTGCCTTGCCTCCCCGTCAAGGATTCTTGTCACTCGCTACCAGACAGTGATTAAGTATTTATTACAGTCAAAGACCAACATAAGATCAAAACACCTTACATTCATAAAACTCAGAACGCTAAAAATCTGTTTGGTCATTCCAAACATTTCCGCTTTCTAATTACTACGGTACAAAATTTTGCTACCGAATAAGATACAGGTTTCGGCATAACTTCTAAGAGATATTTCCAGAGCAGACCTAAAATTCATATAATACTTCCATGGTACAAACTTACAGAGGAGTGGAACAATTAATTGCAACCTTTCTTCCTGATAAAATTCACAATGCAATGACGGACTCAATTACTTTTTCAGAACAGGGATGCTTCTGTACTGGTAACTGAGAAAATCTGCCCATTAGTACTGCCGAAGGAAATGCATCAAAGCGTGCTCTCGAAAAGGCCCATCTAGATCTCTCATAGACAATATTTGAGAGATATGGGGCTGTTGAATAGTTTGACGACTTTTTCAAACTTTTGTAGTTTATGGGAAGCATCGCCACATCATTTTGCAATTCAATATTCTCAAATGAAAGGCCTCAGGGCCTTTAGTTTATTCAGACCCATGTCAAATAGCTCTTCTGGATCCAACCCACACTAACTTTATCAGTTATCTTTGCAAACCATGCAGGGTAAGGTTCAGAAGCTAGAAAAAAGGATATTAAATCCTTTGGGTTTAAATGTATCCTTAACCAAAAGGAAACTGCATGTTTCCATATTTTTAACTATACTCCGAGGAGGCCTGTTTCTTGCCTTAGGATTGCATTTGAAGTACATCTAGGTGCATTAAACAAAGCCCTAAGAATTTCGATTGTACAGTTTCCAGGATCCTAACATTAGCAATTAAACCAATTTGTGACTCACTACCAAGAGTTGGTGCCTATTATGCCTTTGCCAAGATTATTACAAGACTCCTACTGACAGGGCACCATCCTCATGAAGGGCTGTCCTAAGCAGAGAACCGCCCCCTGCCCCCAGGGGGCCTGTTGCAGTGTGCAGGAAGGCTGGGTATTAAATTTAAAAAAAAGATTTAAAAAAAAAAACCAATTGCAGTTGGTGAAGGGACATCTTAAAGACCCTGTGCTCCCAGATAAACTAACTCAAAAATATTAAGATCAACAATAGAGGTCCTATGGCAGGGGTGTCAAATATGCAGTCCGGGGTCTGAATCAGGCCCCGGAGGGCTTCTATGAGGCCCCCAAGCAACCGGCTGTCATCTGCTTCCTTTTCCTTATATCTTGCTTCCTTCTGCATAACAGCTTGCTTTGCAAGGCTTGCTCAATTGCACAGCAGCTACAGAGCAAAACCTCTATTTTCTGCATTGGCTGAGGCTCCTCCCTTGGGGAGGAAGGGGGGGGAATAGCTTGCTTTGCCAGGCTCTCTCAATTGCAGAGCAGAGCTACGGAGCCAAGCCTCTCTTCCTTCTATTGGCTGAGGCTCCTTCCCCTCCCAGTCCCCTGGGGAAGGAAGGAAAGAGCTAGAGCTTCCTTTGCTGAGTTTCCTGAATCCCATGGGAGAAATACAAAGAAGACATCTTTAAGACCAATGAGTGCTAACATTTTAAGCATGCTTTAAGTTTTTAAAAATATATTTGTGTTTGCCTGTGCTCTTTATAAAATTTATATCTCTGCTACATGGCCCGGCCCAACCCAACATGACCAGGCCCAACAAGGTCTGATTTATTTCAGATCCAGCCCTCATAACGAATGAGTTTGACATCCCTGTCCTAAGGAGTGATTCTCTCTTATTACCCTTATGCCCTTTACAAAATTAAAAAGAATTAGACATCTCTGTTTTGCTGTACCTGCTGCTTATGTGGACTGACTGACAGTATTAAAAACTTTAACCAGAAAGTAATCCACACTGGATCCTCTCAAAATGGCCCAAGGGAAAGGGGGTAAATGGGAGAAGGGCTTCCAAAAGGAAGACAATCTAATAATCTTAGTAGAGAAGACACATAGACACCCCGCCCCCCCGCCCCCCCCCCCCCACTGGTTCAGGGATCAGCAGCTCAAACACAGGATCTGACCTGTAAGGTTTTTTTCCCCCTGGAATGTAACTTGAGCCACTGGGGCTTAACTGCTGCCAGCTGATTGTTTTGTGCTGTCAAACGTGCTTTCATGTGCTGCCTGCTCATTCTCAGGGACAAAATTTAAAAGGAAAAAAAATCAACGATGCCTAACAGGCCCTGACCTAGATAGCCCCGGCAGGCCCGATCTCGGAATCTAAGCAGGGTCGGCTCCGGCGAGTCCTTGGATGGGAGACCTCCAAAGGAATATCAGCAGCTGGGAGGACGGGGCAGGCTTTATTCAGCCACATCTTCCAGACTCCCAGCAGGGGTCAGGCACCAGAGGTCACCATGACTTCCAGGTGAGCATGCACAAATATTAAAAAAATCCAAAAACACCAGAGAGAGAGAGAGAGAGAGAGAGAAGGATGCCAAATGGAGGCACCTTGATCATTGTGCCCAAGATTCAAATCATATCAAATTGAGGACTGGAGAACAATGCATGTTGCTTTGGATTCTCATTGCTGAGAAAAGCAGTTTATTCATATAAATAAAGTAAATAATCACTTTCCCCTTGTGAACGGCCCCTTCTTATGATATACCGGATTTGTTAATAAGGGCTCGTCTGAGGGCCAGTCCAAAGCTGACTCCAGGCAACCAGGTAGGGATAGACTTCTATGAGAGTTGGGTCTCTTTCCGTTTTAGGTGACCATGGGCTACAAAAAAGCCCTGATTTTTTCCATCTGTGTTAATGAATCTCAAAGAGGACCTGAGGCTTTTTTGTTTGTGTTCGTGTGCATGTGCACACATGCATGAACCTATAAGTCATGGTGACCTCTAATGACTGACCCCTACTGGGGCCCTGGAGGATATTCAGAGAGGAGGCTGAATAAAGCCTGCCCCTGCCTCCCAGCTCTGGTATTCCCAGGAGGTCTCCCATCCAAGTACTTGCCAGAGTTGGCCCTGTTTAGCTTCTGAGATCTGAAGAGACTGGGCTTGCCTGAGCGATCCAAGTTAGGGCTCAGACTTTCCTTACAACTGCAAGTCTTCCCCTCTCAAGAAAAGTGAAGGCTGGGTGGATTCCACTCCTCATGCCACAGGAAAGATCTGTGCCATCCGGGCTTCTCTTGAAGCAAGAACTCCTTTGCATTTTAGGCCACGTACCCCTGTTGTAACTAATACTCAGAGCTTACAGTAGGCCCTGCAATAAGAGCCTTGTAAGCTCTTGGCTACATCAGAAGGGTGTGGCCTAATATGCAAAGGAGTTCCTGCTATGAAAAGAGCCCTGCATCCAACTCAAAACTTGGAACAGCCCACCCCTAAAGACAACCGTTTTCTCCACTTTATCACCACTCGGAATTTGGATGTTGCTCCTTTCCCAGCTCCACTTCTTTAACCAGCAAGATTCGAACCCCAAATCCCGAGCAGAACTTCCCTAACACAGGCAGTGCTTGTCCTAGGAGGGTCAGAACAGAATGGATTCTGCAGAGGAAGACAGAGGAAGGAAAGCCGTGCGGCTGCTCCTTTCCATTCCAACCCGTTCCGACCGAGGTGGCACACACTCACGCGGGGAGCAAAGTTCGGCCTTACCTGAGGAAAATCGCCGTTTTTGGGTAAGAAATCGGCAAGGCCTGTCGGTGCATAGTTGGTGTCTGAGAACGGCTGCCTGCTGATGGAATTCGTGTAGAAATCGGAAGTGGCATTAAAATATTGCCTACCGGGGAAACAAAAGGAAAACAAAGCTGAGGAGAGCAATTAAGTTAGAGCAGAACTTCATAAGGTCCTCGGGTGGTGAATTCTGCAAGATAATTACACCTTGGGCAACAGACTCTTTCCGTCTCTCCTGCCTCTCCATTCCCATCTGTTTAGCCCTTTCTTACCACACCCTTCCCCCAAGGACCTCAGGGTGGCCAGAACCGTGTTTCTGAGCAGTCTGGGAGAGGAAGAGAAAAGTCCCTGCCTCCACTTCCACCGGCAAGTACCTAGTTTTAAAAAGGTAAAGGTAGTCCCCTGTGCAAGCACCAGTCGTTTCCGACTCTGGAGTGATGTCACATCACGACGTTTTCACGGCAGACTTTTTTACGGAGTGGTTTGTCATTGCCTTCCCCAGTCACCTACACTTTCCCCACTGCAAGCTGAGTACTCGTTTTACCGACCTCGGAAGGATGGGAAGCTGAGTCAACCTGAGTCCCCCACAACAGACACCCTGTGAGGAAGGTGGGGCTGAGAGAGCTCTCCCAGAAGTTGCCCTTTCAAGTACAGAGTCTCAGAGCGGCCTATAATCTCCTGAACCCAGCTTCCGCCGGGATCGAACTCAGGTCGTGAGCAGAGTGTTCAGACTGCAGTACTGCAGCTTTACCACTCTCCCTTTGTGCCATCAGCAGCCAGCCAGAACTTAAGGCTCTCTGCATGCTTCCTTGTTCTGCAGCTCAGGCTGGGAGGGCACAGGATGATACTGATACTGGATTTATATCCCGCCCTATACTCTGAATCTCAGAGCAGCCGACAATCTCCTTTCCCTTCCTCCCCCACAACAGAGGCGGGTGGGGCTGAGAGAGAACGACAACTTTCAAGGACAACTCCTACGAAAGCTATGGCTGACCCAAGGCCATTCCAGCAGCTGCAAGGGGAGGAGTGGGGAATCCAACCCGGTTCTCCCAGATAAGAGAGCTCTGGCTGACCCAAGGCCATTCCAGCAGCTGCAAGGGGAGGAGTGGGGAATCCAACCCGGTTCTCCCAGATAAGAGTCTGCGCACTGAACCGCTACACCAAACTTGCTCTCCCTTTTCTGCTGCTACAGGATGGGATTTCTTATTTTAGAAAGTAAAACTGAAGGGGGGGGGGGGGGGGAGTCTGACAAAGCTGTTAATAAAATCCCGGACAAACAGAGAGAAACCAGCTCTCTCTCTCCAAGCGTTACAGTTCAGTGACATCCCTCCCAGGACTCACAAAAGGAAGTAGTCCTGCGACAGATGCCTGACAGGAAAGGGCCACAAAACATGGTAAGAACATAAGAGAAACCACACTGGATCAGGCCAGTGGCCCATCCAGTCCAACACTCTGTGTCACACAGTGGCCATAAAACCAGGTGCCATCAGGAGGTCCATCGGTGGGGCTAGGAAGCACCAAGCACCAAGAAGACAGAGCATCACTGCCCCAGACAGAGAGTTCCATCTATACCTTGTGGCTAATAGCCACTGATGGACCTCTGCTCCAGATGTTTATCCAATCCCCTCTTGAAGCCGTCTATGATTGTAACCACCGCCACCTCCTGTGGCAGTGAATTCCAGGTGTTAATCACCCTTTGGGTGAAGAAGTTCTTCCTTTTATCCGTTCTAACCAGACTGCTCAGCAATTTCATTGAGTGCCCACGAGTTCTTGTATTGTGAGAAACAGAGAAAAGTCCTTCTTTCTCTACTGTCTCCACCCCATGCATAATCTTGTAAACCTCTATCGTGTCACCCCTCAGTCAACTCAGTGGCCTATGCTAGCTTAGGATGAGACGGGGGGGGGGGGGGGAGAAGAGAGAAATTCACAGACTCATAAGAGTTGGAAGGGACCTCCAGAGTCATCAATGCAGGAATTTCACAAATATCTCTCCACCAGTGTTCCCTCTAAGCTGAGTTAGCATGAGCTAGCTCACAGATTTTTAGCCTCTAGCTCACATGTTTTTGTCTTAGCTCAGGAAGGACGACCCCAGAACACACTAATTGATGCAGTAGCTCACAAAGTAGAATTTTTGCTCAGAAGACTCTGCCGTTTAGAGGGGACGTTGCTCTCCACACACACACACACACATCCCCAGTGACTTGTGCTCCATGCCCAAAAGATGGCAAAAACCTTCAGGATCCCTGGCCAAAGTGGCCCGGAGAAAAATTGCTGACTGACCCCAAAGAGGCAGTCAGCATTTCCCTGGGCGTGTAGGCTGGGCTCTCTCAATCATCCAGGGCAGCTTTAAAGGAAAGGAAACAGTCTCCGGGTCTGAAGGCAATCCACTTTTACAACTGCCGAGCACCAGGAACAAGTTTCAGGGGGACATGCAGCCAGTGAGAGTCAGTTTTGCTGTCCAATGGAGGAAACTAAATATCGGTGGGGGGGGGGTGGCCAAACTGTGGCTCTTGGACATATATTGTGTGGCTCCTGAAACTCCCACCACCCTGTTGACCAGCTGGGAGAAGGCATTTCTCTCTTTAAATCACCAAGCCAAGCCCAATTGATGGCTTGGAGAATGCATTTAAAGTTAAAGTTATTTTCTTTCCACCTCTCCCCCCATTTATTTGCCTGCCTGCCTGCCTGTGTTGCGGCTCTCCAACATCTGATGTTCATATCTTGCGGCTCTCAAACATCTGAGATTTATTCTGTGTGGCTCTTACATTCAGCAAGTTTAGCCACCCCTGTTTCTATACCATACCCTACCAAACCTTTAATGGCATAACAATTGCAAATAAAAATACACAGAATATAAAAATTTAAACATTGTAGATAAAATCAAAATGAAACCGAGCTTACAGATGCATTCATACATGGTCAGATTTAAATTTAAGGATGTCAGCCAAAAATTTTGCCACAGCCTCGCTAACCTCCCCCTCAGTTTCATTCAATAAATAATAACAGGGTGGCAGAATAGACAAATCTGGGGAGAAAGAAAGCTTACAAAATAAATCTTTACGGAGATTATGATAAAAGGAACAATCAAGCAATATATGCTGAATTGAGTCAAGAATATTCGCTCCACAGGAACAGAGTCTGTCGCCTAAAGGGACTCGCTGATATCTCCCTTGTAGAACTTTGCAGGGAAACGCATTTAGTCTAGCCAACATAAATGCCCTGCGATGACTTGGAATGGTTAAGTCTGATAGATTTGGCTTTTAAAGACATTTCATGATATTCTTAGCAGATGTTGTGGCTTTAATCTGTAAGTTTTAAGACATTAGTTGTTTGGTATTCGTTTTATTTATTTATTTATTTATTTATTATCAGAATAGTGCCAATTGCCATCCAACAGAACCCTCTTAATGGCGTCGGGCAAATGGCCAAGAGAAGTGGAGGAGGAATCTGCTTCTTTGCCAGTTTGCAAACAGTTTAGGATAGAGGACTTTTTTACCTTTACCAAATCTGCTGTTGTCATTTGCTATCAAAACATCGAATCGCTTCTCCCCTCTAGAAGACGCGTTAGAGCCAGCAGAAAAGGAGGAACTGACTAATGAACTGACTAATGAGTCTGACCACGAAGACGTCATAGACTCTCAACTCCAGTCTGGGGTGGGGGCTTTAAAGGTGTAGCAGAGACAGCATGATAATGAAGAAAGATCCATGTCTTCTGACGAGCTTACCCCAATTACCCTGATTGCAAGCACAGTGGAATGTATCTTTAAAAAGTTAAAGGGATTAGAAGATCAAATTCTTGACCTTTCTTTGGAAATAAAGAGACTATCAGTGTCAATGGATAAAGTTCACTTAGCCCAGCTGGATGATACCTCTATTGGAGCTCCAGCCCCTTTAAAGTGGTGTCCGTCTGCAACACAGAATGTGGATCCCCGGAGCTCCTTTACGGAGTCTAAGGTCAGCGTGGGCCATAAAAGGAACGTGCAACAATTGGTTCTACAGCCCAATAAGGTATGCATCACACTTTATCCTTATGGCAGGAAGACCCCATGCTGGAGAAGTAAACTTTTAGTTAAATCTCATCTCTGTGAACTTCTTCATCTGAACTATCACAAAATTGACTTGATTACCATCGAATCTCTTAATGATCAGTCTCAAATGCAGAGGATTCTGATTACCTTTCAATCCCCCAACATTACCTTCACTAATTTTGAGGCGAAAGAATGACTTGTGGTCGAAGGGGGTTTTCCCTGTGCGATCCTTTATTAACTCTCAAACTAATGCTCTGCTGCCTAACCTGTCCGCAAGGGACAGTACGCGAAGTAATCCTCATCTTTTGAAGAAGGCATCATCTTCAGCAGCAAAATCTAAGGCTTCAGTGTGTTTTAAGGTATCCAGATCTGGTCAGTCCCAATCAAACCCCGAGCTGGATAATGAGTCATCAGTGCAGCCCTCTATGGACGTGATACATAGTCCCCTTAATGTTTCAACAGAAGATGACCACCTGCAGTCATCTGGGTGTCTTCCAGCAAAAAATCAACAGGCGATCCTCAAGACTTGAATGTACTAAGCGGCAGCTGCAAAGGTCTTTAGAGCCGGGAAAATCAGTTCCTTCAATCAACCTGGATCCTCCAGGTAACCCCTGTCCCCCAACGGCTGACTTAATTGATCTGACTTATTGATCTGACTCTAAATGGCTCAAGGGCACCCCAACATAATGGCTGTATTTTCACTGATGACGCCAGGGTGCTAGAAAGGATATCCATTATCGATTGAGCACCACGTAACCAGGGCACAAAGTCCAGCTCCACCTGGCCCGTGCCCACGGTGCAAACGGCCAGGGAGGGGGGTGGCCCTCAGAAGTCACTGCCCTCATGCTCTGCCCTCCCCACAAAAGCTTCCAGGTTGCCTGGGCCTCTCAGAACTCAAGAGAGCCTTCTCCTAAACGAGAGAGGATATTTCTCAGACGCCTCAGGCTGGTGCAGGGAGACCCGGAACAAAGAGAACTGCCTGCCCTCTTGGCAGGAAGAGGCGTGGCCATTGTACGGCAGGCCTGCCATCTCTCCAGTGCTTGGGACGGCTAAGAGATAACACAGAGGCCCCAGCCCCACCCCTTCCTCGGTCAAGCAACCAAGCTCTGCTGCTTTTGGTTTTACTATCAAAGCCGCAGGGACCTCCCAGCGTTCCTTCCGCAACTTGCTTTGTCATCCTTCCAGTAAATCAGCTGTGTGGACACGCGACTGGTTTGTGGGGCTGGGCTGGGCGAGGCTCCCTCCCTCCCTTCTCCAACATCCCAGAGGCACCAACCACCGTCAGAAGAGCTCAAAAGCACACAGTTAGGGTTGCCAGCCTCCAGTTGGGGCCTGGAGATCTCCCGCTTTTACAACCTATCTCCAGCTGGCAGAGATCGGCTCCCCTGGAGAAAATGGCTGCTTGGAAGGGGGGACTCTGTGGCCTTGTACCCTGCTGAGGCCCCTCCTCTCCCCAAACCTGCCCTCTCCTGGATCCACCCCCAAAGTCTCCAGGTAGTTTCCAACACAGACCTGGCAACCCTACACACAGCCCTTTGGGCATGTTTGCAAGGGGTGGTTGTACCATTTGGCTTTGAGTGTCACGCATTTATGAAGCAGGTTTCCTCCCCGCCCCAGAGCTGCATCCCTCCCTCTCCCCTCCTCCATATTAGCTTTGTGGCACTAACAACCCTGCGAGGTAGGTTACGCTGACTGGCCCAAGAGGAGATCTGAAGTCAGATCTTCCAGATCCTAGTCTGATGTGCTAACCACTATCTACCATGCTGGCTCCAAGCAGACTGAGTTGAACTGAACTGAATACTGGATTAAAGCATTGGGGTTGGACTAGATGACCCTTCCAATTCTGTGATTCTATGATTTTTTTAAAAAAAAATAATAACAAATCAACAAATTGCCTGCTTTTAAGTCGACTGCAGCTGAACAGATTTGCCCACTCTTTTGTTAGAAGGACTCAGAGAAAGTCAGTGAGGAGAAAGAACAGGGTCATCTACAACACAGATCCTCCATGCCCATGAGGGGAAAAACGAGGGAGGGACTGCTGCCTTTACGGTGTGCTAGGGCTTTTTCTGGGCAGGAATGCAGTTCCAGCCGGCTTGGTGTCATTTGCCTAAAATGCAAATGAGTTCCTGCTGGGCTTTTTCTACAAAAAAAGAAAAAGCCCTGTGTGAAACAATGGTGATGTCAGGGGGTGTGGTTTAATATGCAAATAAGTTCCTGCTGGGTGTTTTCTACCAAAAAAGGGAAAAGGCCCTGCACGCTGCTAAGAGGCTTCCTGGAAGAGTATCTCCCTAGCTGCAGAGTTCAAAGCCAGGGGGATCTTCAGTTGATTTGGTTGGACTCTTCTGGGGTGAGCTTGCGACTGAGAAAAGAGCCCTTTCCAAAGGTTCTCTCCCCTCCCCACACCCTTGGGTTCTCTTGTGAACACCAGGCGGTAACTAATCCAGCCCAGGGGTGGAATTCTAGCAGGAGCTCCTTTGCATATTAGGCCACATACCCCTGATGCAGCCAATCCTCCAAGAGCGTACAAAAAAGAGCCTTGGAAGCTCTCGGAGGACTGGCTGCATCAGAGGGGTGTGGCCTAATAGGCAAAGGAGCTCCTGCTAGAATTCCACCCCTGAATTCCAGCCTACCTGGAAATCACCCCCTTGGGAGTAAAGGTCGAGGGATAAAGGAAGTGGAGGCGGGGTAACCATCCTCCCCCCACAGAGAAGAACATCAGGGAGAAATCTGCATATACAAAGGTGTCGCGTGGAGAATCAGACTCACTGGTCTATCTAGCTCAGGACTGTCTACGTGTGGCCTGGCAGTGGATCTCCAAGGTTTCAAGCGGAGAAAGCCCCTTTCCCGGACAGCTGCTAAGTGAAATCGCGTAATGAGAGATGGGCAGAGGTGGAGCTGGGAGACCTCCTTCTATGCCAAGCAGGTGCTTTGGAACACTCTGCCTCTTCCCCCGGCTCCCTGCAATGCTGGGGGAGGGGGGCCGCCCAGTATAAATGCACCACTGTGGGGAGCAGAGGACCATACCCGGGCAAGCAAAGGGCATGTTGTGGTGATGCTTCTCAGCCCTACTCAAAGCAGCTGAAGTGAGCGAGACGAGTCCCGGCCTCTGCCCAAGTTCCCAGGACCACGGAGCAGCTGGCTTTGTCCCACCCCCCAAGCAAACCCAAGGCACAGCCGGTGTGCAAATGGTGTTGCTTCTGTTTTACGTTTCCAGTGACACTGCTGATCAGCTCCAGACAAAGAAGTGGGTTTGTCGGCTTGACGGCATGGCTGAATGCCAAACGGCAGGATCCGGGGATTATCTAATATGAACACCCACTCGCTACAGAGTCACAAAGCGCTGGCAGCGCGTCAACCACCGCAATGGGGCTTCAGCAAGCCTCGGGGAGAACGGGTCGCAATCAATAAGCCCCGTCTATGATTTGATGCGCGGCGCAAACAGAACTTCGGTTAACACCTCCCGAGAGCACTCAGAAAGTGGAATTTACAGGAATCCTTTCGAAAGGCAAGAAAAAGAGCACACCCTCTTCCAAGCAGGGGCAGTGGCAGCGGTCCAACAGCAGGGCGGGCAGCTCAGCGGGCAGCTCCCAACTCCTGCTGAATGGGAGAGGGAGTGCCAACGGGCAAGATGCGTGTGCTGTCTGCCCTGGCATGATTGCCTCACCTCAGGCAGAGAGCCAAGAGTGCCCTGCAAAAACAGGTCCCAGCAACTAAAAAGCCGGGACGGGCAGCCGTGAATCTCCAGCATGTGTGTGGGGTCTGAGCAGCGCTGCAGCAGCTAAGCTGGCTATTCCTCTGCAAGGAAGGGAGAGGGGGGTCTGAGGCCCCAGCCCCACCACCCCAGGAGAGAACCAGTGTGGCACACCATTTGAGGGGTCTGGAGACCGAGTCCTATGAGGAAAGGTGGAAGGAGCTGGGCATGTTTAGCCTGGAGAGGCGGCGGCTCAGGGGTGATCTGATCACCATCTCCAAGGACTTGAAGAGCTGTCGTATAGAGGATGGTGCAGAATTGTTTTCTGTGGCCCCGGAAGGTAGGACCAGAACCAATGGGTTGAAATTAAATCAAAAGAGTTTCCAGCTCAACATTAGGAAGAACTTCCTGACCGTTAGAGCGGTTCCTCAGTGGAAGAGGCTTCCTCGGGAGGTGGTGGGCTCTCCTTCCTTGGAGGTTTTTAAACAGAGGCTAGATGGCCATTTGATGAAGATCCTGTGAATTTAAGGGGAGGCATTTTTGAATTTCCTGCATTGTGCAGGGGGTTAGATTAGATGATCCTGGAGGCCCCTTTCAACTCTAGGATTCTGATTTAGATGTTCGCTCAGTTTAGAGAGCCAGTTTGGTGTAGTGTTTACAGGGTTCTTGCAGCAGGGGAGGAGAGATAGATGGACAGACAGATGTTGGCCACAGAGAGATACTGATAGATAAGACAGCTGGAAAATCGGTTATTCTTGCTGCAAAGATCGAATTCAGGGACTACAACAATTCAAGCCCAATTCAAGTTTCTTTTCAAGACGTGAATTTTTCACATGATCTGAGAGATGAGAAAGCCTCTCGGTTTTCCCCACTTCTTGCAGAATGGTTTACTGCAGGGGGGGGCAAACTGTGGCTCTTTCACACATATTGGTGGCTCTCGAAGCCCCCACTGCTCTGTTGGCAGACTTGGAAAAGGCATTTGTCTCTTTAAATCGCTTCTCCAAGTCAAACCAGCCGGTGGCTTGGAGAATGCATTTAAAGTTAAAGTTGCTTTTTTCTACCTCTCCCTTCCCCATCTACCTTCCTTTCTTTCTTCCTTCCTTCCCTGAAATTCATGTCTTGTGGCTGACATTTATTCTATGTGACTCTCACGTTAAGCAAGTTTGGCCACTTGGTTTACTGCTTCGAACCATCTATTGGCACAAGTTCACTGTGTTCAAAGTGCAATTTTGGTTTTGGCTCCAGGTGCGTTTTGCATTCCCCTAAAGGCCTCTAGAGAACTGGAAATTGACTCTTAACCACAAAGGGAGGAGGGAAGAGACAGGAAAAAAAGATGCAATCTGGAGGACATCTTCCACTATTTAATAACCTGGGGCATACTTCTGAGCACACCTGCTCAGGATTGGTTCTTAAATTGTCTGTCTTTGGAGGCCTTACACCAGGGGAGTCGAACATGCAGCTTGGGGGCCAAATCAGGCCCCCAGAAGGTTCCTATCAGGCCCCCGAGCAACTGGCTGTCATCTGCTTCCTTCCCCCTCTCTCTTGCTTCCTTCTGCATCATAGCTTGCTCTGCCAGGCTCTCTCAATCACACAGCAGAGTTACTGAGCCAAGCCTCTCTTTCTTCTATTGGCTGAGGTTCCTCCACCTCCTGGTCCCCTGGGGAGGGAGGGAAAGAGCCAGAGCTTCCTTTGCCCAGTTCCCTGGATCCCATGGGAGAAATACAAAGAAAACTCCTTTAAGACCAACAAGTGCTAATGTTTTAAGCATGTTTTAATTATTTTTTTAAAATCTTTACTTTTGTTTGTCTGTGTCCTTTATAAAGTTTATATCTCTGCTACCTAATCTTAAACAGGTACACACATGGCCCAGCCTGACACAAGGTCTCATTTATGTCAGATCCGGCCCTCATAACAAACGAGTTTGACACCCCCACTTTACTCCCTGCTTTTATCTTAATTAAGAGCCCCGTGGTGAAGAGTGTTAAAGCTGCAGTACTGCAGTCCTAAGCTCTGCTCACAACCTGAATTCGATCCCCGGTGAAGCTGGGTTCAGGTAGCCAGCTCGAGGTTGACTCAGCCTTCCACCCTTCCGAGGTCAGTAAAATGAGTACCCAGCTTGCTGGGGGGGAAGCATAGATGACTGGGGAAGGCAATGGCAAACCACCCATTAAAAAGTCTGCCATGAAAACATTGTGAAAGTAACATCACCCCGGAGTCGGAAACGACTGGTGCTTGCACAGGGGACCTTTCCTTTATCACACATAAACATGCCTGGGGTTGCTCAGCCAGGGCAGGATTTGCTCAGATCAAAACTCTGCCCCTCACAAGTCTCTCCGCACCCCTGTGGTAGAGGTGCATCAATTCACTTGCATTTGACGTGGGGGCAGCTCCCACCATGCCATCGATTACCAGCACCCTGCCTTAATTCAGGAAGAGTGCTTGACGCAGTCAGCTGCGGTTTCTCAGCACCGCTGTACCCGGAACTGTTGGCTGCTTGCCTCTCCCCCAGGTGGTCCAGAGAAAGAGGACCTACAGAAGATCTATGCCGACCCAGCCCGTATTATGCTCACTTAGTGTTTTATGACGCCCATTAGCGAGATCTAGACTGTCACGAGAAGATCCTCTGCACCCTAAATCTGTCTAGAAGTTGATGTGAAGTCAAACAGGGCGGGATGAGGGAAGGAACCATCTTCACAAAAATTTGCTCTGCGCCTTTGCTGTTCAACTCAAAAACAGAATTATTTTTAAAAAGAAGCTGAAATACGATTGAGACCTGCTTGTGTCTTGGTGGAATGAACTGGTTTCTTCCCCTGAGACCAGGCACTCCCTGAGCAGACCATCTGTCCAGAGACAAACTGCCCCCGCATGTGGAAGTTTTATTGAGCTCTCCCTCCTAGCATCATTGGCCACCAATTTCCTAGCCCCCTTTTCAAAACCCAGCCAAACCAGCTCGCAGCGATTCATCAACTATCAGGTAAAAATGTACCCACTTTAATGTTTTGGGGTTTTTTAACATAATCTTTACAGCTTCCTCTCTGGCATAATTGCATTCTTTCACATGTAAAAAAAGAATCAAGCCCTTAAACAGACTTTTTTCTTTTTGGGGGGGGGATTAAACAAAGCTTGGGTAAGACCCCCATGGCACAGAGTGAAGAAGAAGATGATATTGGATTTATATCCCGCCCTATACTCTGAATCTCAGAGCAGTCACAATCTCCTCTACCCTCCCCCCACCCTCCACAACAGACACCCTGTGAGGTGGGTGGGGTTGAGAGAGCTCTCCCAGAAACTGCCCTTTCATGGACAGTCTCAGGGAGTGGCCTACAACCTCCTTTCCCTTCCTGCTCCGCAACAGACACCCTGTGAGGTGGGTAGGGCTGAGACAGCTCTCCCAGAAGCTGCCCTTTCAAGACAACTCCTGCGAGAGCTATGGCTGACCCAAGGTCATTCCAGCAGCTGCAAGGGGAGGAGTGGGGAATCAAACTCGGTTCTCCCAGGCACTTAACCTCTACACCAAACTGTCTCTCTGCTCACAATTTGAGTTCGATCCCAATGGAAACTGGGTTCAGGTAGCTGGCTCGAGGTTGACTCAGCCTTCCATCCTTCCGATGTTGGTAAAAGGAGAGGAGCCTGGAGTAGGGTTGCCAACTCCACGCTGGGAAATACCCGGAGGCTGAGGAAGCCAGGGGATATGATGTTTTAGAGTTCACCCTCCCAAGCAGCCATTACCTCCAGTGGAACCGGTCTCTGTAGTGTGGAGATCAGTTATAATCAGTGTCCTACCTGAGTTAATTTGGTGTACTGGTTAAGTGCGCGTGCTCTTATCTGGGAGAACTGGGTTTGATTCCCCACTCCTCCACTTGCACCTGCTGGAATGGCCTTGGATCAGCCATAGCTCTCGTAGGGGTTGTCCTTGAAAGGGCAGCTGCTGTGAGAGCTCTCTCAGGCCCACCTACCTCACAGGGTGTCTGTTGGGGGCAGGAAGGTAAAGGAGATTATGACCACTCTGAGACTGAGATTCAGAATATAGGGCAGGATATAAATCCAATATCATCATCATCTTCTTCGTAATGTGATTTAGCGCATGCTTTTTAGCCTCTGGCTCACAGAATTTTGTCTTAGCTCAGGAAGGATGGCCCCAGAGCAAACTAACTAATGCAGCAGCCAAATAGCTTGCTCACAAGTATAATGGCAGCAGTTCGCAAAGTAGAATATTTGCTCACAAGACTCCACGGTTTAGAGAGCATTGGTTGTAATTCTGGAAGAACACCAGACTCCACCTGACGGTTATCAGCCCCAGCTTGAGGGGAGCACAGCGTGACTTTGAGGCTTCATTGAGGCCCGACAAAGTTTCAATGAGTTTTGCTCATCCCACCCCTGAACGGGGAAAGGCCTCTCCCAAACCTGCGGCCAGCCCTCTCCAAGATGGAATTTGCTCTAGGTAACAGTTCAAAAAAAGGGAGAAGAAACAAGTTCTGGTCCTCAGTTTTGGAGGTGTCAAGCTGGTGAATCTGGGAACTGCATCTATAAGCCAGCACGGTACAGTGGCTGGCATGTTCAAACCCCAGGTCAACCACAATGCTCATCCACCTACCATGGGACCAGTCATACTCAGCCTAGCCTTCCTCACAGGGTTCTTGGAAAGCCATTTTATTCGTTCATTTAAAAAATGTACACGCTGCCTCTGCAGAGACCTACTGCAGGTGGTTTGCAGCTAAGATAATGACATAAACATCCCCATTGGGACAGTAGTTGGGGGGAGCAGGGGTGGATCTGGGACACTCAAGTTCACATCCTTGCTCTTCCCCACAGCTCACCAGACCAGCCACCCTCTCTCAGGCTGGCCTACCTCACGCAAGCAGGAAGAAGAAGAAGAACTGCAGATGTATACCCCACCCTTCTCTCTGAATTAGAGACTCAGAGTGGCCTACAATCTCCTATATCTTCTCCCCCCACAACAGACACCCTGTGAGGTTGGTGAGGCTGAGAGGGCTCTCACAGCAGCTGCCCTTTCAAGGACAACTCTTGCGAGAGCCATGGCTAACCCAAGGCCATTCCAGCAGCTGCAAGTGGAGGAGGGGGGAATCCAACCCGGTTCTCCCAGGTAAGAGCTCTGGCTGACCCAAGGCCATTCCAGCAGCTGCAAGTAGAGGAGGGGGGAATCCAACCCGGTTCTCCCAGGTAAGAGCTCTGGCTAACCCAAGGCCATTCCAGCAGCTGCAAGTGGAGGAGGGGGGAATCCAACCCGGTTCTCCCAGGTAAGAGTCCACGTGTTTAACCACTACACCAAACTGGCTCTCTACACCAAATGTCCACGACCCCCCTGCCCCTTGGGTAGGTAGCGTCGGATAAAAAAATGTAGCGGCCAAAGAAGACAGCAAAATGGTTAAGAATGACTTCTGAATACAGAACTGACCTTCTGGGAGGACGGGCAGGTGGAAAAAACAAACCCCCCCAAACATATACATATAAAACGGGAGGGTACTTACTGGTTGTCACTCGGGTAAGATGGAGGCGCTGAATAGAGAGCGGGGAAATACGAGCCTGAATGCCACCAACTGGCAGGCAGCGCAGAATCCTGGAAGGGAAAGAAGGGGGGTTCAGAAACCACGGCCTGACCCCTCCGTGTGGGCAGCCAAGCCCGAAAACGGTGATCATCGCCCTGACTAGAACCTTCATGCATCACAAAGTGGGAGACCCCAAAGACCCTGCTCTCCAACTGGCTCCACCCGCAACGGGGGATCACACCTTGCAGGGCTGTTGTGCAGATTTGATGAAATGCCTTTTTGAGCCCTCAGAGACACACAGAGATGCTAAGGGAAATCATTCCCAACTTAGTGTTCTGTCATCGCTGATAACCCAAAATGGAACGGCAGGCAATCCCTTTCGCGAAGACCAACCGACATCCCACAAAGTGGAGTGTGCCCTTTCCAGTTTCCCAGGACTCTTTGACAGACTGGATGTTAAGATGGGGTTGGGAGGGATATCTTTTAGGGCCTCATCTTCAGCCCGCGTGTCAGCCCAAGCATTCGACACAGGACTCAGACATAAGGCCTTGAGTCCACAGCTGCTGCTTCTCTACCTCACCATCTTTTTGTGTGTGTTTCAAGCATCCAGCCTGATGAAGAAACCTTGAGAACTCAAAAGCCTGTGTCTTTTGCCCACGGCTTGCACCCACTGCTATGGTTCAAGGTCTTTACAATCAACGACCCAACACCTTTTGGTGATACCCGGCCCCAGAGACGTCCACCTGGTCTCAACGAGGGCCAGGGCCTTTTTGGTCCTGGCCCCTGCCTGGGCGAATGAGCTCCCCCTGGAGATCTGGGCCCTGCAGGATCTGCTTCAATTCCACAGGGCCTATAAAAGAGAGCTCTTTCACCAGGCTTTCAGCTGAGCAGCGGACGTCACTTGTTATTGGCCTCCTCCCTTTCATTCCGTTCAAGTGCTGTAGGACCATGCCTGAGAGGCAGAATTTGTCATTTTAGTCTCCACTGTTTACTTTGTAATTTTAGATCTTATATATTTTAATTGGTTTTAACTATTGATTGTCTTTTTATGATGTAACCCGCACTGAGCCTGTTCTACAGGAAGGGCTAGCTAAAAATTGAATTGGATGGGATGGGATGGAATGGATGGCAGAGTCTTTGCTTGGCATGCAGAAGGTCCCAGGTTCCATCCCTAGCATCTCCAGTTACAAAGGACCAGTCCTTAGGTGATGTGAGAGACTTCTGCCTGAGGCTCTGGAGAGGGGCAATCAGTCGATGAACTAATGGTCCAATTCAGCAGAAGAACAGAATTCATATATTTATTATTATTATTTATTACATTTGTGAATGGCCTCATCCTGGCCAGTGCCAGGCAATGTACAAGAAGTACACATAAAATAAAAAAGCAGTGAATTAAAAACAGTTGCAACCAATGTTCCCTCTAAGCTGCAGAGTCTTGTGAGCAAAATTTTTACTTTGTGAGCGACTGCCATTAAAGTGGTGAGCTACTGCATAAATTATTGTGCTCTGGGGTCATCCTTCCTGAGCTAAGACAAAAACATGTGAGCTAGAGGCTAAAAATCTGTGAGCTACTCACACTAACTCAGCTTAGAGGGAACGCTGGTTGCAACCCAATGGACATTCTTTATAATGTGCTCTAGTTCTGCTTTCTAGGCATTGGGAGCAGTCCCTCCCTTAACTGGAGGGGGCAGGGGCTGCCAGTCCAGCAACCAGCAGCCGTCACTGCCCTCAGGCAAAGGCTGGCAGAACAGCTCTGCTTCACAGGCCCTGCGGAATGGTACAAGATCCCGCAGGGCCCGGGTGTCTTCTGGCAGAGAGTTCCACCAGGTTGGGGCCACAACTGAGAAAGTCCTGGCCCTCGTTGGGGACAGCCGGACCTCTTTGTGGCCAGGGATCACCAGCAGATTTTGACAAGTGGAGCGTAATGCTCTTCCAGGGACATGGTGGAGGGGGCGGTCCCGTACATACGTCGGTCCCAAACCGCTTAAGGCCTTAAAGGTCATAACCAAAATCTTTAGCGTGATTCTAGTTGAACTTCTTAAACTATTTTGTCTTTGGATCAAAGCACCTTCTTGCAATCACGAATAGCATGGAACCTTTATTGATTCTTTAAAAAGGACACTTCTTAAAGCACTTTGTGTGTATCTGAGCTGTCTTCACCACCGCCCTGCAAGGCAGGGCCCTCCCCATGGTGCACAGCGAGGATGAGAAAGTACAGCTACTGTGGGCCAAGCTGTACTTCCAATAAACAGGGGCAAACCTTCAAACCCACTCAACCCCTCCTCCATCGGAGCAGAACTGCTGCATTCAGCACCTCCCTCGCCTCTGTGATTCATTCACTCTGAGCCAGGGGTGAAGGGCCAGCCCCCTTGCTCTTATCTGCAGCCTCCTCACTCCATCGGTTGATTGCATAATGGAACTCTGCATCCATCCCACACACCGGGGGGGAAGCCCAGAGCCAAAGGAAAGGGGGCCATGTTAAGGTCTATGTGGGCAGTCCCCTTTTCATTTTCTGCACGCCCCCCCCCCCACTTTATTACAATTTCCCAGGAGGACAATTGCTAGTGGAAGAATGGGCGGGGAGCCAGAAAGACCAAACAGAAAGTTGCATCCTCTCCTCCTCCCCACCCGCCCCATGTCACATCTGATAAAACCAGGAATGCGGCAGAAGATTTCCAGGCATGCAACCATCAGAGGACTGAGCCAGGGCCAGTGTCAGCAGACCCTCAGGTGGGGCGCTTCCCAGGGTCAGAGGCTTCCAGCAATGCCCACTGCCGCTCACCCCCCCCCCCCAAAAAACATACCATTTCTCTGCCTGTTCACTTGCAAATGCCCTGCCATCTATGCAAGAAGGAAGGAGGAGGAGGAAGAGGAAGAAGAGCAAGGAAAAGAGGGAGAAAAGGAAGAAGAAGAATGGCAAGGAGGAGGAAAAGGAGAAGGAGGAGGAGGAGGAGGAGAAGGTGGAGGTGGTGGAGGAGGGGATGACTGGATTTATATCCTGCCCTCCACTTTGAATTTCAGAGTCTCCTCTACCTTCCTCCTCCACAACAGACACCCTGTGAGGTAGGTGGGACTGAGAGAGCTCTCCCAGAAGCTGCCCTTTCAAGGACAACTCCTGCCCAAGCTCTGGCTGACCCAAGGCCATTCCAGCAGCTGCAACTGGAGGAATGGGGAATCAAACCCGGTTCTCCCAGATAAGAGTCCACACACTTAACCACTATGCCAAACAGGAAAAGGGCAGTGCAGAGGGTACACTGTCAGGCAGTGAAACACATGGCTGAGCAGGCTTTGCCAATTCTCTGCCCAGGGTCCCCCCAAATCTGGAGCCTGTTCCGGGCTCATCTGCTGGGCATGGAAGTCAAGGAACATAAACCTCATGTTGCTGGATCCAACTAGTGGTCCATTTAACTTCAACAGTTAAGGGGAGTAGCAAATGTCCCACAGCACTGACAATCCCACTGGACAAATATATTCGGAAACATTGTGCATCTAGAATTTTATGGTTAAAATGTGTGGATTGATTTTATTGTATATTGTTTTTAATATTCTATGTGGTTTTTAACTGCTGTTAGCCGCCCTGAGCCCATTAGAGAAGGGCGGGATATAAATTTGATAAAATAAAATAAATAAACCCACCGTTCTGTTGCTGAAGCAGGGGGGAGGGGAACATGCAGACCATTTCCGCAGTAGTGAAATTCCCCACACTGATGTTTTTAAAACTGCACATTGTGTGAAATTTTCCACAACAGCTTTTTCCTCATCACGCACAAACCCAAAGTTTTCTCCTCCTTACCCTGCGTTTTCAAAACACACTAAAAACGGGGATTCTGAAAAAAGCAGGGTAAGAAGGAGAAAACTGTGAGTTTGCTTCTGGTGTGGAATAATCTACTGCAAAAAATTTCACCCAACGTGCAGTTTTAAAAACATCAACCTGTGGAATTTTACTACTGTGGAAATGGTCCCTGACGCCTCTAGCATAACCTCCCAAGTCTTCTCAGGTTGCTTCTTCACACACACACACACACACACACACAGAGTGTAAAGCACCGTCCTGGCATGCAGAAGGTCCTGGAGTTCAATTCCTGACACCTACAGTACATATGAAGCTTCCTTCTACTGAAGCAGACACACCTGCTGCCTGAGATCCCTTCCCTTGGGAATGTCAGGATTTGAACCAGGGGCTCTACATGCAAAGCAGGTGTTCTGTCCCCGAACCACAGCCCACTCCCAGTCACTAGGAGGAGCCAAGCCTCCCTGGTTCTCTGACAAACCCAAATAACCACCTTTCAATCCCAGAAAGACACACACCCTCACTATCATCTTCTAAAACAATTAACCAGCGGAACTCACTGCCACTGGATGCAGGAGGGCGCACTCACTTAAGTGGCTGTTAAAGGGGGGGTTGGACAAAATTAATGGGGAAGAGAGGCTTTGAGGCAGGTTGGCTGAACAGAACCTCCATGTTCTGCAGCAATATACCTCTGAATGCCGGCTGCTGGGGGGCAGGGGAAAGCTCCACTGTGCCTTTGGGGAGGTGAACTGGATTAGTTACTTGCAAAAGTGGATGCTCGACCGGAGGGATCATCTGTCTGATCCAGCTGGGCTCATCTGTTGGACTAAAGACTGCCATGGCCAGCCTAGGACTTTTGTGCTCTACGGTAAAATTTGCTTCTTTTTCCTCGTAGAGAGCTCACACTTCCTCATGTTTCCCTGCCCCAAGAGGCACTCACCTCTACGGCGGGCATGCTGATCAGAGAGGGAAAGGCCGGTATCCCATACAACGTGCTGCCCGGCTGCTGGTGTGTGTGAGGCGGGTGGTAGCTCTTCCCCCCGTCCATGGCAAGGTGCATCGAGGGCATCAGGTTTCCGGTTGCTTCATGGGGGAAGCCGAGGCAGACGAGAGGTCACTGAAGCGGTGCAGGGCAGTGGCGGCAGCCGGGGTAGGGGGAGAGGTTTTCACCTGTGCTCTTCACTCTGCAGCATGCCCTGCAGGAAAAGAGAACAAAAGATTCAGGAGCAAATCGCTTTTCTAACCAAAAGGAAGCCAGCCTTACCCACAGACACACACACACATAGGCACAAAAGCTGCACAACACGACCAAAATCTCAGCTGTAAAAAGATTACCTGTGGCAGCTTATGTAGGCCAACAGGTAGAAGAGGTTTTTCTGAAACACAATGCCGATCTTTTTTCTCTTCCTGGCAAAGCGCAAGATGGCAGGTGGGTGCCATCACAGCAAAGGCCCCGCGCATCACTTTGCACAGACGAAGATGGTCTACCAACCTGCCTATTGTTGCCTACTTGCAGTGAGGCAGCTAGGCTACAAAGAGACCCACACAGTCTTGGGTTCAAATGCTCCTCAGCCACAAAGCTCAGAAGGTGGAGGGCAATCACTCCATCTCAGTCTAACCCACTCATGGGGCTCTTATGTGGCCATGGTGGGGAAATGGCTACATATATGTTGGGGGAGACTTGTCTTAGAAGTGTGTGCAAAACGGATCTAGGGGTCTTAGTGGACCATACACTGAACATAAGTCAACAGTGTGATGTGGTGGCTAAAAAGGCAAATGCAGTTTTGGGCTGTATCAAGTATAGTATCCAGATCACGTGATGTGATGGTTTCGCTTTACTCTGCTCTGGTAAGACCTCACCTGCAGTACTGTGTTCAGTTTTGGGCACCACATTTTAAGGATATAGACAAGCTGGAACGGGTCCAGAGGAGGGCGACGAAGATGGTGAGGGGTCTGGAGATCAAGTCCTATGAGGAAAGGTTGAAGGAGCTGGGGATGTTTAGCCTGGAGAGGAGGTGACTGAGAGGTGATCTGATCACCATCTTCAAGTACTCGAAGGGCTGTCCTCTAGAGGATGGTGCAGAATTGTCTTCTGTGGCCCCAGAAGGTAGGACCAGAACCAATGGGTTGAAATTAAATCAAGAGAGTTTCCAGTTCAACATTAGGAAGAACTTCCTGACCGTTATTGCGATTCCTCAGTGGAACAGGGTTCCTCGGGAGGTGGTGGGCTCTCCTTTCTTGGAAGTTTTACAACAGAGGCTAGACGGCCATCTGACAGCAATAAAGATCCTGTGAATTTAGGGGGAAGTGTTTGTGAGTTTCCTGCATTGTGCAGGAGGTTGGACTATTTGACCCTGGAGGTCCCTTCCAACTCTATGATTCTATGTGCCATTTGGAGCTCCTTGGAACAAAGGCCAGGTTTAAAACATCCCAGGCGTTACACTTTCATCCTCCCTCTCCTTCAAAGAGGTGGGGGTGCTGTGCCTGGCTCTCCTCACGCCTACACAACAACCCTGTGAAACAGAGGAGCCTGAGGTCCCCCAATGAGTAGAGATTTGAACCCAGGCCTTCCGGTCTTAGTACAACACGATAACCACTACACCAGGGGCCCTCAACCTTTTCAAGTCTCCAAGAACCTTTGGTATTCTGGCACAGCACGGTGGATGCAGCCACCAACTGGCTGCCACAGGAAGGGCAGCCAACCACGTAACGGCCGCCACAGCTCCCCTGCAGTCACACGCTGAAAGATCCTTGACGGTGGCAACTGCTTCCAAAGGAGTGTTTTTAAATATCTGCACAGCCAATCAAAAGACTCGCAAGGCGCCCTGACCCAGATAGCCCCGGCAAGCCCGATCTCATCAGACCTCGGAAGCTAAGCAGGGTCGACTCTGGCAAGCACTTGGATGGGAGACCTCCTGGGAACACCAGCAGTCGGGAGGGCAGGGGCAGGCTTTGTGCAGCCACCTCCCTGAATATCCTCCAGGCCCCCCGTAAGGGGCTGGTCACCATGACTTCCAGGCAAGGCTTTTTTTGCATATTAGGCCACACCCCCTGACATCACCATTGTTTCACAAAGGGCTTTTCCTGCAAAAAAAAAGCCCACCGGGAACTCATTTGCATAATAGGCCACACCCCTGACACCAAGCCATCTGGAAAAAAAGCCCTGCTTCCAGGTGTGCACATAAAAACAGAACCCTTCCCCAAATAAAAAAAGTTTTAAAAGGACTTGCAAGGCAGAAGCACCCTGCATGTTCTAAAAATGCTGGGAGGCACAAGGAAAGGTGTGGGGGGAGGGGCACCATGCTGAGAATCATTGTAGCGCACCGGTTCTCACACAGAAGGCAAGCCGGTCCTTACCAGGAAATCAGAGACTGTGAGAACACAGAGGACATGTGCCCACACATAGTAGCCACCCACAACCCTCCCCTTTGCTACGGGCGGGAGGCGGGAGGGAGGTTTTCATTATGCATTCCTTTTCCCTACGTCCACTTTGTAAACTATAGCACTGGACCCCAGGACACAGCCCCAACAAAAGCTAGAAGAAGAAGAATTGCAGATTTATACCCTGCCCGTCTCCCTGAATTAGAGTCTCAGAGTGGCTTACAATCTCTTTTCCCTTCTTCCCCCACAACAGACACCCTGTGAGGTGGGTGTGGCTGAGAGGGCTCTCACAGCAGCTGCCCTTTCAAGGACAACCTTTGCCAGAGCTATGGCTGACTCAAGGCCATTCCAGCAGTGCAAGTGGAGGAGTGGGGAATCAAACCCGGTTCTCCCAGATAAGAGAGCTCTGGCTGACCCAAGGCCATGCCAGCAGCTGCAAGTGGAGGAGTGGGGAGTCAAACCCGGTTCTCCCAGATAAGAGCCCGCACACTTAACCACTACACCAAACTGGCTACAGCAGAAGATCAGTTTCAGTTTCCAAATGCTGCGGATTTGTGCACACAGCATCTCCAGTAGCTGCAGCCCCAGCCACCCCTGGCCACAGGGCACATCATACACACAGCACACACACACACACACAACACAAACACACACACCCCACAGTAAGGGCAGCTGAAGTCAACAAAGGCAGAACCAGAGGCCACCCTGGAGAGTTACACACATCCATGCCCCAAAACGTGGACCTTGGTTACATAGGCCCATGCTGCCAACTATGTTAAGTGCTGGAATTTCAAGCAATTTTGGTAGCAGTGGGGGAACGAAGCGCTGTCTGAACTTGGGGCTACACAGACCTTTGGTTCTGCAGCGTTCCAAAGGCAGCGAACGGAGAAGAGGGTGAAAAATGATGAGCACTGTGGAGTAGGGGCTAGAGCGGGACCCCAAAGTGCCATGGAGCCTGCTGCCCATCAAGAGTTTCCAGGTGACCAGGGCCAGGTGGAGCTTTTGCCCAGCAAGGCTTCTGATTGGCCATTTGAGATCTGATTGACTGCGCGCGTTCGGTTGTAGCGTTACAACACAAAGATCTGCACCATGTGACAGAGGGTCAGCTGTGGTAGCCATTTTGTGGCTGGCTCCGCCTCCTGTGACAGCCATTTTGTCACTGTGCCCACTATGCTATTTCAACAGTGCCAGTTTGGAGTAGTGGTTAAGTGCGTGGACTCTTATCTGGGAGGACTGGCTTTGATTCCCCACTCCTCCACTTGTACCTGCTGGAATGGTCTTGGGTCAGTCACAGCTTTCACAGCAGTTGTTCTTGAAAGAGCAGCTGCTGTAAGAGCTCTCTCAGCCCCACCCAACTCACAGGGTGTCTGTTGTGGGGGGGGGAGGATAGAGGAGATTGTGACCGCTCTGAGATTCAGAGTATAGGGATATAAATCCAATATCATCATCTTCTTCTTCTCCAAGCTGGCTAACAGGATGGTGGGGGCTTCAAAAGCTACACAGTTGAAAGAACCACAGTCACAGTTTGGCCATCCCTGAACTAGGATCTGGGAGATCCAGCTTAGAATCCCCACTCTGCCATGGAACCTGGCTGGGGGACATGGGGCCAGCCACACACTCTCAACCCAACCCACCTCACAGGGTTGTTGTGAGAATAAAATGAAAGAGAGGAGACCAAGTCCTACAAGGAAAGACTGAAGGAGCTGGGCATGTTTAGCCTGGAGAGGAGGCAGCAGAGAGGTGATCTGATCACCATCTTCAAGTACTTGAAGGGCTGTCATAGAGAGGGTAGTGCAGAATTGTTTTCTATGGTCCCAGAAGGTAGGACCAGAACCAACAGGTTGAAAATAAATCAGAAGAGTTTCCAGCTCAGCATTAGGAAGAACTTTCTGACTGTTAAGAGCAGCTCCTCTGTGGAACAGGCTTCCTTGGGATGTGGTGGGCTCTCCTTCTTTGCAAGTTTTAAAACAGAGGCTGGATGGCCATCTTGACAAGAATGCAAATCCTGTGAATTGGGGGGGGGGGGGGGCAATATTTGTAAGTTTCCTGCATTGTGCAGGGGTTGGACTAGATGACCCTGGAAGTCGTTCCAACTCTATCATTCTATGATTCTAGGAGAATGATGTAATCTGTTTTGGGTTCCCAGAGAGGAAGGTCGAAGTAAGTAGGGCTGCCCTGTTCTGTATCTCAGGATAAACAAGCACAAATGAAAAAGGAAATGAAGGAAGGGAGAAGAGAGAGAAGAGGCCAATCTGCCGTGGCTCTTGACCATGCTGGCCAAGAGGTCTTAGTCACTCTAGCCATGTCCACTGGCTGTCATCAGAAGAGCATGGCAGTTCACAGAGAACGGCTGGCCAGGCTCCAGACAGATTTCAGGAACTCTGGAGACTGGAAGCTGCTTTGCGGAGAACCCAGCTCGCACCCTCCCCTCTGGAGTCAAAACATTTCCACATTACTTGGGGAGCAACACTGCGGGTTTTGCAACCGATCTGCTTCCTCCTGACTATCTCCTTCCCCATCCCTTCCGGGCTTCCAGGAAAAAAAACAACAGGTGGTGATGCGGAAAAGGAATTGTACAAGCAGCCCAAAATTTTGCAAGCTGGAAGTTTTTCTTGCAAACAGCTGCTACTGGCATTTAAGAGTAGGGGGGAAACCACGGAAGCGGATGGGTGATTTCTTCAATGGCAAGGCCAACTGCTGCACACACCCATAATGCCAGGTGCCCACGCACCCTTCCTGAATGTCTCTTTGGCTGCCAAGGCCAAGACCCACGACCGCCAGCAGGTCACAGGGTGCCAACTGACAAAGCCATTTCAAACTGCAATTTGGGGAAAACGGGAGCTTCCTTGGAAGATGCTCAGAGCTTCCCCCAGGAGAAACTGCATCAGGACAGGTGTTGGGTAAGGCTTCTTTGGAAGACAGCTGACCTGCAACCCTCCCCCCAATCGAACCACGCAATGTGGAAGGATTTGCTTCCAGGACACACACAGCTCAGATGGGGGCAAGAACATGCCTGAATACCACAGTTTTATCCCAGCTTTCCACCCAAGAGCTCAGGCCTGCATATGAGGCACTCCCCAGCCCTCTATTTTTCCATCACAACAACCCTGCAAGGTAGGCTAATAGCATTCACAGAACTGCCCTAAGCTCACCCAGTCTTTCGCAATGGTTGAGTCCCGGGATAAGAGCATAGATGAGCTCAGTTCTAAGCCCTATCCTGCTGGCACTCCCCCCACACACGAACCAAGCGGGCATCCAAGAAAACAACCCAGAACCCCTACAACGATGTTTAGTCTGGAGAGGAGATGACTGAGAGGAGGTACGTTAACTACCTTCAAGTACTCAGGCTGTCATATAGAGCAGGGGTACCCAACCCCTGGTGTGTGGACCAGTACCTGTCCGTGGCCTGTTAGCAATTGGGCCGTGAGTTGTATAATTATTTTATTATATATTACAATGTAGTATTAATAAGAGGTAGACATTGGATTTATAACCTGCCCTCCACTCTGAATCTCAGAGTGGCTCACACAATCTCCTTTCCCTTCCTCCCCCACAATAGACACCCTGTGAAGTGGGTAGGGCTGAGAGAGCTCTGACAGAAGCTGCCCTTTCAAGGACAGCTCTGCAAGAGCTATGGCTGACCCAAGGCCATTCCAGCAGCTGCAAGTGGAGGAGTGGGGAATCAAACCCAATTCTCTCAGGTAAGAATCTAAACACTTGACCACCACACCAAAATAAAGTGCACAATTGTATCATCCTGAAACCATTCCTCACCCATGGCTCCATGGAAAAATTGTCTTCCACAAAACCGGTCCCTGGTGCCAAAAAGGTTGGGGGCCACTGATATAGAGGATGGTGCAGAATTGTTTTCTGTGGCCCCAGAAGGTAGGACCAGAACCAATGGGTTGAAATTAAATCAAGAGTTTCCGGCTCAACAGTAGAAAGAACTTCCTGACCGTTAGAGCGGTTCCTCTGTGGAACAGGCTTCCTCTTTAGGAGGTGGTGGGCTCTCCTTCCTTGAAGGTCTTTAAACAGAGGCGAAGACAGAGGTCCTTTGTTTGGGCCGTCGTGGACCAGGGGGGGGGGAAATCCCCCTGCCGATTTTTGACGGTGCACCGCTGACGGCGGCGGACAGGGTCAAAAGCCTGGGGGTGCTACTGGAGCCGTCCCTAAAGATGGAGGCTCAGATAGCAACCACTGCCAAGTCCGCATTTTTTCATCTTAGACGGGCAAGACAGTTGGCCCCCTTCCTGGACCGCGACGACCTAGCAACAGTGATCCATGCTACTGTCACCTCGAGGTTGGATTACTGCAATGCCCTCTACATGGGGCTGCCCCTGTGCCGGACCCGGAAATTGCAGCTGGTGCAGAATGCCGCGGCCCGGCTGTTATTGGGCCTCCCAAGGTGGGGGCACATTCGGCCGGGTCTTCGGGCTCTGCACTGGCTTCCAATAATATACCGAGTCCGGTACAAGGTGCTGGTCATTACCTTTAAAGCCCTATATGGCCTGGGACCTGCCTACCTGAAGGACCGTCTCTCCCCACACGTTCCCCAGAGAGTACTGAGGTCTGGGATGCAAAACCTTCTCACCATCCCCGGGCCCAAAGAAGTCCGTCTCAAGACAACCAGAGACAGGGCCTTTTCTACAATGGCCCCCACATGGTGGAACCAGCTGCCGGAAGAGGTGAGGGCCCTGGGGGTTCTTACTCAGTTCCGCAGGGCCTGTAAGACAAGCCTCTTCCGGTTAGCCTACGCCTGACTAGATAAATGTAGCTTATCAGACTTCAGTGAAATATACTGTATAGTTTTAACGTTAAGATTTTAAGGTTTTTAGGTTTTAAACGCTTCGACTTTTTAAAATGTAATAACTTTGCACTCTGTTTATTGTTTTATCGTTTGTTGTGAGCCGCCCTGAGCCATTTTATGGGAAGGGCGGGATATAAGTCATAGAATAAAATAAATAAATAAATAAATAAATAAATGGCTACCTGACAGCAATGAGGATCCTGTGAACTTCGGCAGATCGTGAGAGGAGGGGCAGGAAGGGTTGCATCAGTGCTTAGTTCCGTGGCCCCTTCTTACATGCCCAGAGAAATGCTGTTCACTGCTTTGGGGTCAGGAATAATTTTTCTCCAGGCCAGTTTGGCCAGGGATCCTGGAGGGCTGTGGTGTTTTTTGTCATCTTCTGAGTGTGGAGCAGGAGTCACTGGGTGTCCTTGTGTGTGGAGAGGAGGTAGCTATGAATTTCCTGCACTGTGCAGGGGGTTGGACTAGATGACCCTGCAAGTAGCTTCCAACTCTGATTCTAAGACTGCTTGTCTTCAAGGAGGATGCCTTAAAAAAAAAAACTCCCCCAGCCCCAAACTCCCAGCTGGTAAAACAACTAGCACAGCTGAGGAGGAAGAGTGTATGAAACAGCCCGACTCCAGCAATCTGCACTCACTTCTACTCGCAAGGTTTTACTCTCCCTCCCATATGGCGGGATTTCAAGCCACAATTCCCCATCTGCAACCCAAACCAGTGCAATTTACTGCACCTCCTCCACAGTGAGGAGCAATGTTTCCTTTAAGCTGAGTTAGTGTACAGTAGCTCACAATTTTTTAGCCTCCAGCTCACACATTTTTGTTTCAGCTCAGGAAAAATGGCCCCAGAGCAAACTAATTTATGCAGTTGCTCACAACTTTATTGTCAGTAGCTCACAAGACTCCACAGCTTAGAGGGAACACTGGTGAGGAGGGGCCATGGTTGGATAGAAATGCATCTGCTTGGCATGCAGAAGGTCCCCGGTTCTATCCCCAGCATCACCAGGGCAGGAGCTCACAGGAGCAGAGTTCTGGAATCTCTAAATTTTATTGTGCTTTCTTTCTTAACCCCCACCCCCCAAAAAAACCAAACCTACTTGCTTCTGGGCTCCATTGTTCAAACCGTCTGTGAGAATTTTGCTGAACTCTAAGGTTTGACAAACTTTCTAATATTTTCCCCCACAAAAACAAACAAAATGGGGAAAGAACCAAAACATATAAAGTAGACAGACTGAAATCATCATGCCACTGTGGCCACACAGGGAAAAGTAATTTAAAAAGGGTGATGCAAGTAAGGTCTTATGATGACAATTCTAATTCAAGAAGCATTTTAAGGTAAATGCGGAGCTGATATAATTTAGCACACCTTCTGGTAATGTCAAGGGTGTGTGGCATATGCAAATGAGTTCTGCTAAAGAGCTCCGGCACCTCTTCTTCTACAAAATGACCCCTGCGTGGGAGTAAGCGATGGGGAAGGCCTCAGCCTGAGACCCTGGAGAACCGCTGTTTGTCTAGACAGACAATCCTGACCTAGACGGGCTGAGAGTCCAGTTCAGTATGAGGCAGGCATGTGCAGACCACCACACTCTGCTGTCAGGTCCGTTTGCCCCTTTTGCCAAGTGGCGCAGACTGGTCCAAACGGCTTACATCCCCCTTTCCGAGCACCCACTGCAATTACTCAGAGAGGGCTCAGAAGGGGCCCAAAGCTGCTGACAGAGAAAAGGGGAGGAAGCCCTGGAGAGTTTCAGCAACGGAAGCCCTTCAATCTTATGCTTGGCTCTCTCCCAGAACAGTCTACGCTCTTTTTCTTTTACGAGCAGAGTAGCCTCTTTTTTTTTTTAATGACGCTATGAAAACGATAATATACTAGCTGTTAAGAGATGTCAGTTCGCCACTTTTAAAGACATCTAAAGCCTTTTATGCTCCCCAGGAAGCTGCATCATCAGTGCTTTTTTTTGTGCGAGGGAGTGCTACTTTGGGGGGAGGAAGAAAAGGAAGAAGTAGACTGCAGATTTATACCCCGCCCTTCTCTCTGAATCAGAGACTCAGAGCGGCTTACAATCTCCTTTCCCTTACTCTCCCACAACAGACATCCTGTGAGGTAGCTGGGGCTGAGAGTTCTCCCAGAAGCTGCCCTTTCAAGGACAGAGTCTCAGAGCGGTCTACAATCTCCTTTCCCTTCTTCCCCCACAACAGACACCCTGTGAGGCAGGTGGGGCTGAGAGGGAATTCCTCCATGCCATCGAAAAGCGGTATGTAGGAATGGGGGTAGCAGTTCTGTGCCCCTTCCCTGTCTTTGATGATGATCTGACGGTGCCTTTTGAGAATCCCAAACCACACAGGTCAGGTGCAATGTTCCCTCTAAGCTGCAGAGTCTTGTGAGCGACAATTCTACTTTGTGAGCTACTGGCATTAAAGTGGTGAGCTCCTGCATGCATTAGAAGAAGAAGAAGACGACATTGGATTTATATCCCGCCGTCCACTCCGAAGAGTCTCAGAGTGGCTCACAATCTCCTTTCCCTTCCTCCCCCACAACAGATACCCTGTGAGGTGGGTGGGGCTGAGAGGGCTCTCACAGCAGCTGCCCTTTCAAGGACAACTCTTGCAAGAGCTCTGGCTGACCCAAGGCCATTCCCAGCAGGTGCAAGTGGAGGAGTGGGGAATCAAACCCGGTTCTCCCAGATAAGAGTCCATGCATTTAGCCACTACACCAAACTGGCTCTCTTGCAACCCTCCCCAGACTCACCAGAGATCTAGTGAAGCAGCCCAGGAGTGCAACGGCTTATGGGCACTCAGCGGAGAATTCAGCATCCCACAAGTTTCTAGTTCTCAAGCTGGTTTTGGAACTGCGCAGTCCCTGCTTGGGGAAGTATCCACAGGGACTGAGTGGAACCTCCACATTCAGAGGCAATCAACCCCTGAATCCCAGAGCCAGGAGGCAACATCAGGGGAAGGCCTTGGCCTCTGTGCCCTTTATGCCCAGTTACTGGCTCTCCAAAGGAACTATTGGCCACAGTGTGAGACAGGGTGGTAGGCTAGCTGTCTTTTGCCAAAAAATTCGGTTTCTTCTCACAAACAAGCCTATTTGATAAAATATTATTAGAATCTAATGAGAAATTAACATCTAATATATATATATAACTATTTGCTGCAAATTACAATGGAAGAGGAAATTATAAAAGAATCTATGGTTAAATGGGCACAAAACCTGGTTGCCATTATGGAAAACAAATGTTAAAATTACAAAACCTGCATCTTGTAAAGAAAATTTGTACAAAATGTTTTATCAATGGTCTGTATCACCACTAAAAATTGGCAAAAATATATACCGAGGTTTCAAATGAATGTTGGAAATATGAAAAGCATGTGGGTAGTTTTTATCATATGCGGTGGTCATGTAAATCAGTGCAGACTTACTGGGCAAAAGTACAAGAACTTGTACAGAAAGTTTTAAAGATGACTGCACCCTTTAAACTTGAATTATTTTTGTTAAATATGATGCCACAAATAACCAATAAGAATTTTAAACAGTTGATAACACATATTGTAACTGCAGCTAGAATAATTTTTGCAAAACACTGGCATGAGAGAAGTACCACCTATAGAAGAATTGACACAGAAAATACTAGAAACAGCTGAAATGGACATTCTAAATGATAAACCTAAGCAAGAAGTGTTGGAGAGATGGACTCCTTTCTATGAACGGATAAAGTAGTAATGGAAATGGGACTTTTTCATAGAGTTTTAAGGTGCTGAAATGTTATTCTTATACCTAGTTTAGAAGTTTACCACCTATTGGTTGAAAGAGAGTGAAGACTTTTATTGTAACAAGAAATATATCTTCTCATCCCCCCTTCCCCGCCCCTTTTTCCCTCTTCCCCTTCACTGTTTTTACCGATTATATTCATAATTACAATAAAACTTTTTTGAAACCCAGGATGGTAGATTAGCTGCACTACTGGTCTGAGCCAGTAAGGCTCTTCTGATGTTCTTCTCAATCACCTAAAGAGATTGCAGGGCTTTTTTCGAGGCAGGAACTCCTTTGCATATTAGGCCACACACTCCCTGATGTAGCCAATCCTCTACGACAGGGGTGGGAAACCTTCTTCTGCCAAGGGCCATATGGATATTTATAACATCATTCGCGGCCCATAAAAAATTATCAACTTAAAAAACAGTGCTCCGCCAAGGGAGAACGATTCAGGCTGACAAAATTAATGCAAATAATTGTTCTATTTGAAGGCATGTGGGGAGAGCCTAATCTGGCGCGCACACACACGGCCTGCTGCCCTAGGCAAATGCATAGGTCCAGTAGCATATTAGACCATATCCCCTAATATTAGCATATTAGGCCACACCATCTGGGATAATCAAGTGCAAATGGAATTGTGACAGTAACTTTTCCAGGCCCTGCAGCAACTCTGGCCGGCCGGCCAGGCCCCAGGGAGGCTGCCGCACAGTACATCTGGGCCCTGTGATCCCTGCCTGGCCCTGGAGAGGCTGCTGCACAGCACGGCTGGGCCCCACGATCCTCACTGGCCAGCCAGGCCCCAGGGAGGCTGCCGCACAGTACATCTGGGCCCTGTGATCCCTGCCTGGCCCTGGAGAGGCTGCTGCACAATGCGGCTGGGCCCACGATCCTCACTGGCCAGCCAGGCCCCAGGGAGGCTGCCACACGGCTCGGTTCAGCCCAGAAATCCCCGAGGGCCACACCAAGTGACGTCGGGACAGAGGTTCCCCACCCCTGCTCTAAGAGCTGACAGGGCTTTTCATACAGGGCCTACTGTAAGCTCCAGGAGGATTTGCTATCTCAGGGGTATGTAGCCTAATATGCAAAGGATTCCTGCTACAAAAAAAAAGCCCTGCATAAAGGTAATTCATGCTATAAATATTCCCCATTACTATGTATGAGAAAGTTGGACAGTGAAGAATGCTGACAGGAAGAGAGTGGGTTCCTCTGAAATGTGGTGATGGAGGAGAGCATTATGGATACCAAGGACCACCTACAAGAAAGACCAGTGCAGCATATCACGGCTCAACTCTTCCTAGAAGCTCAAATGAATAAACTGAGGCTACTGAACTTTGGTCACATTCTGAGAAGACAGGAGGTCACTGGGAAAGTTAAACATGATAGCAACATTCGAAGGCAGGAGAAGGAGGAGACGGGATTTATCCTCTGCCCTTCACTACCCAAAGGAGTCTCAGAGCTGCTTACAATCTCCTGACATATACTGAACCCATCTCCCACTGTCATTGACAGACAATCTCACAGTTTGACATACTACTGTTTTGTTGCTTTCGCATGCTCATGCTACTCAGATCAAAGGTTTGCTCAATTTGTTAATTTTACTATTCTGTCATTGTACCATTTTACATTCTAAACCACTGCCTACCAGATAATTTTACTTCACTGCCATTGGTTCTTAAATCTGTACCCTGTTGCATTCTGGGCCACTGCCTACCAGCTATGTATGGCTCTGCTCAGTTTGCTCACTGTGCTGGATTCCTCGTCTGATGAAGTGTGCTTAAGAGCACACGAAAGCTGATGTTCTAAATAAAAACTGGTTGGTTTAAAGGTGCTAGTTGACTTTGTTCAACTGTTTCAGACCAACACAGCTGCCCACTTGGATCAATCTCCCTTCCGGTCCTCCTCTACAACAGACACCCTGTGAGGGATTGGGGCTGAAAGAGATCTCCCAGAAGCTGCCCTTTCGAGGGCAGTCTCAGAGTAGCCTACAATCTCCCTTCCCTCCCCCACAACAGACACCCTATGAGGCAGGTGGGGCTGAGGGAGCTCTCTCAGAAACTGCCCTTTCAAGGACAGAGGCTCAGAGCGGCCTACAATCTCCTTCCCCTTCCTTCCCCACAACAGGCACCCTGTGAGGTAGGTGGGGCTACGAGAGCTCTCCCAGAAGCTGCCCTTTCAAGGACAGAGTCTCAGAGCGGTCACAATCTCCCTTTCCCTTCCTCCCCCACAACAGACACCCTGTGAGGGAGGTGGGGCTGAGAGAGCTCTCCAAGAACTGCCCTTGAGCAGAACAGCCCTGAGAGAGTTATGACTGACCCAAGGTCACTCCAGCAGATGCATGTGGAGAAGTGGGGACTCAAATCCGGTTCTCCCTGATAAGAGTCAGCACCTCAGTCTGTGAGTAACTCGAGAGCCCTTAACACACACAAGAAAGGGCTCTGACCCCATTCACTGGAGAACCAGCTTTGGCGGCTTGGACTTCTGAGCATGGCTTCCTGGCACATGAGCAGAAAATACTTTCTGTGCCCTGTACAGTGGCTTAGAAGCAGAATAAATTATATATATGCAAAAAACTTTACATAATTTATACAGGTTGCAGAGAAGACAGAGATATGCTAGAAAGGTAAATCCCGATTTACTGTAAATAGATTTAAATTGTGGTGGGGGAGGGGGGGAATGCAGAATAGACTTCTCACTCCCCCCCCCCCCCAAGGGGGAAGGTCATCTTCTGCCCACCTGAACCAGACCTCAACTTTACTCCATGCAAGGCAGGGGGTGGGGGGGGAGCGTTCATTGACATCCTTGTCCCGGTCCCTGTTTGCTTCCTCCTCTCCAGGCCTCGGATTCAGTGGGAGCTCACAGAAGCACAGCTCCTGAACCTTTCTGAGAGTTCCTCCTCCTTCTGAGAGTTCCACCTCCTTGTCCATTGAACAGTAGGTGCAGCTGCATAACAATCCCTGGATGAGCTCCACCACCTGTTTTTCTCTCTCCCCCCCCCATGGGGGTTCAGCTGCCTTTGGCCAGCTGCTGAAAAAACTCGGTCATCCACAAGCAACAGACCCAGGCGTGAGTAAAAGCAGGTGTCTTGCAGTGCTTGCGGAACTCACAGCCACAAGAGGGGTGATGGGCTAGAAAAGATCCAGAGAAACTCTTCGATGGGCAGGCTTACTGATAGATCTCAGCAGGCCTCATTTGGGGCAGGAGCTCACAGGAGTGATGCTCCGGAACCTCTACATTTTATTGTGTTCTTTCTTTCCTACCCCCCCCCCCCCAAAAAAAAATACTTGCTTTTGGGTTCCATTGTTCAAACCCCCTGTGAGAATTTTGCTGAACTCTTAAGATTTGACAAATTTTCTAATATTTCCCCCCACAAAAAAATATGGGAAAATAACCAACAGATATAAAAAGTAGACAGGTGGAAATCTTCCTCATGCCATTGTGGCCACGTAGGAGAAAGTAATTTTAAAAGTATGATGGGAGAAAGGTTTTCTTAGGAGTTATAATTCAAGAAGCCTTTTAAGGCAGATGCTGAGCTGATAGAATTGAGTCCACCTTCCGGTGATGTCAGGGGTGGGTGGCCTATGCAAATGAGTTGTGCTAATGAGCTCTGGCACCTCTTTTTCTACAAAATGACCCCTGGCTATCAGACATGGGAGTTCAACAGAACTCCCATATTGAGACGCAGTCTACCTCCAAATTCATATTAGGGGTGAACAACAGGAGGTGGGGAGACACGGCCTGCAAACCCAGCTTTGGGAACTTGTGGTAGGACTCTGCCAGACATAAAAAGCTGGACTCTCGTTGGGTTTAATTCTTCATCAGAGATTCTTAATGCTAAACACACACCAGCCATCTTTGAAAACCTCTCCTTTTAGGAAAAAAAGGGAGGAGCAGTTGCCTGGAGCCCCCCCACCCCACCTACCAAGTTTGAAACAGCTTTTGATAGGAAATCTAGAGCCAGCAATTCCCGTAAGAGCTACACACAGGACTTCCCTTACATTCGAAGGGTAACTTATTATGAAGGGTATAAAATCAATAGTGGGGGGGAGGGAAGAGAAAGAAATCTCCCCGCCTCCTTTCTGCATTATCTGTGTTGCTTTCTCCTGTGAGAATTGCTGGGTTTTGTTGTAGTACAACCTACTGTTCTTTGACTCTGGCTCCTTAGGACGGATGGATAAGAAGGGGGGGTGGAAATAACCCCCTGGAACAAACAAGAGGCAGCCAGGATTAGGCAGCGAAGACTTCTATATGGCTGGGTCATCCAGGGGTCTCAAACTTATTTGTTATGAGGGCTGGATCTGACATAAATGAGACCTTCTCGGGCTGTTGGGCCAAGCCATATGTCTGCCTCTTTAAGATTAGGTAGCAGAGAAATAAGCTTTATAAAGGACACAGACAAACACGATTAAAGATTTTTTTAAAAAACTTCCCCAGAGGACCAGGATTTGGTGGAGTCTCAGCCAACAGATGGAAGAAAGGCTGGGCTCAGTAGCTCTGCTGTGCGATTGATAGAGCCTGGCAAAGCAAGTTCTGCCTCCCCTCCTTCATTCCCAAGGGAGGAGACTCAGCCAATAGAGAAAACAAAGGTTTTGCTCTGTGGCTCCTGTGCAACTGAGCAAGCTTTCCAAAGCAAGCTGAGATGCAGAAGGAAGCGAGAGAGAGGGAGAAGGAAGCAGATGACAGCCAGTTGCTTGGGGGCCTGATAGGGGCCCTCCGGGGCCTGTTTCAGCCCCTGGGCCACATGTTTGACACCCCTGTCCTAGAACAACCACCAGTACCACTTGGGAGTTGAGTGCTTTTGAAATATTCTACATTGGGGTGGGGGACAAATCCTCCAACTTGTGTAACTGATACAGTTCCAGCAGAAGGGCAAATAAAACAAGCAGGATTGTTGTTGGTTTGTTTGGAAACACCCGGGGCACACTGGCCGACAGGATGAAGGAAGGGTTCCCCCACTCAGATCACAACTGCCACAAAACCCACCCTAGGTGTGCAGCTGGCTCCACCCCCAATGTCTCCAGGCTCCACCCCAAAGTCCCCAGATATGTTCTGTGCAGTGCCAGCCCCTGAAAAGCTGGAATGCTTCTCTAGATGGAGGGTTTTTTCCTCATTTAGCACAGGGATCTATCTCATCTACTAGGATATCCCGGAAGCAGCTGTCAGCCCTGTGAACACACCCCAGCTGGCCTGGCGTTCTAACCACTAACTCACGCTTCCCTGTTTTAAAAAAAAAGGCTTCCACCCAACACAGAAATATGATTCCCCTGGGGCCAGATCCAATTACCCGAGGCACATTTAACGGGCACCAGCCGGCTTCTAAGAGGCAGCGTTTAATTATCTGCATTGATAAGCTTCTGGCTGACTCTGATAGATGGGCCTGCCAGAGCTAAGGGTGGAGAATTCCTGACCACGAGGAGAGCCCTGCTGGATCAGCTCAGGAGAGGACTCGGAAAAAAGCACATGGTACAGCCCTCCTCCTAAAACTGCATCATTTCAGAAGGGGCGGGGACTGGGGAGGGTAACCCACAGCTCTCTATGCACACTTGGGAAGAAATAAATATTTATCTGGTGCAAAAAGGGGACGGAACAACATTTTAAAATCACATTCCAATAATTCTCACTGGCTGGCCACAGCTCTCCCCGGATCTCAGGCAGGCAGCCATCTATCCTTGAGCTCTTTTAACTGGAGATGCCAGGGGTTGGGCCTCAGGCCTCCTGCTTGCAAGACTTGGCTGCAAGATCCACTTTTGTGCTCACAAACATAGGAAACTGCCATACACCGAATGAGAGCACCGCTCCATCTGTCTTACCACTGTTCACTCTGATAGCAGTGGCTCTCTGGGCTCCAGCACAGGAAGATGCTCCCAGCTACCCAACAGCCTTTTAGCTGGAAGTGCAAGAGGTCAAACCCGGACCTCCTGCATTTGCTCCACCGAGGAGCCAGGACCACTCCTCGCAACAGAACGAAGTTTGCGTCCAGCGGCACCTTCAAGACCGACAAAGTTGGTTTTATGCAAGCAAAAGTTTCTATCCAGAATTAAACTTGGTTGGTCTGAAAGGTGCCCCTGGACTCGAACTTTGTTCTGTTGCTTTAGCCCAACCTGAATCATTCAGGAGGGCCTGGCGTGACTTGGTCCAGGGGGCCACAAAGAGTCAGGCTCGACTGTGCAACTGAACAACAACAAAAAATTCACAGGATCCGCCATCTAGCCTCTGTTTAAAAACCTCCAAGGAAGGAGAGCCCACCACCTCCTGAGGAAGCCTGTTCCACTGAGGAATCGCTCTAACAGTCAGGAAGTTCTTCCTAATGTTGAGCCGGAAACTCTTTTCAACCCATTGGTTCTGGTCTTGCCTTCTGGGGCCACAGAAAACAATTCCACACCATCCTCTAGAGGACAGCCCTTCAAATACTTGAAGTTGGTGATCCTATCACCTCTCAGCCGCCTCCTCTCCAGGCTAAACATGCCCAGCTCCTTCAACCTTTCTTCACAGGACTTTGGTCTCCAGATCCCAGACTTGTTTACCTGAAGCTGCTCAAGTGATGCGGGGTGGATAAAATGTGACAGAGGCAAGAGGGGCAGAGAGGTCTGACCAGATCTTGTCATTGCTACACACAAGCATCCTAGAATGCACACACACCCCACACTCCCCAGTGGCTAAGCACTACATGCAGGGGCATCAAACATACAGCCTGAGGGCCAAATCAGGCCCCCAAGCAACTCACTGTCATCTGCTTCCTTCTCTCTCTCTTGCTTCCTTCTGCATCACAGCTTGCTTTGCCAGGTTTGCTCAATTGCACAGGAGCTTCAGAGCACAGCCTCTGTTTTCTCCATTGGCTGACCAGCACATGAAGCAACTTATGTAGAAAAGCTCGCAATGCCCAGCCGTTTCATAGGTCTTAGGGCTCAAAGAGTTTGTAATTAATGTCAAATGAAAAGCAGGTTTGCAACTTACAGATACACACCAGAACAGCATACTCAAGATTGCTACAGCACAGACATTGTCTCCAGATTTTGATGCAATAATTCAGAGCAAGAGGTGCCAGTTCTCAGAAACTGTTAAACAGACAAAATATTGCAAGAGTGCTTATCTTTTAAGCAATTTTTTTTGTCTTTAAAAAATCTTTAATTGTGTTTGTCTGTGTCCTTTATATAGTTTATATCTTTGCTACCTGGCATTACATTTTATGACACACACGGCCCGGCCTGACAAGGTCTCATTTGAGCCAGTTTGGTGTAGCGGTTAAGTGTGCGGACTCTTATCTGGGAGAACCGGGTTTGATTCTCCACTCCTCCACTTGCACCTGCTGGAATAGCCTTGGGTTAGCCATAGCTCTCCTAGGAGTTGTCCTTGAAAGGGCAGCTGCTGTGAGAGCCCTCTCATCCCCACCCACCTCACAGGGTGTCTGTTGTGGGGGCGGAAGGTAAAGGAGATTGTGAGCCGCTCTGAGACTCTTGAGTGGAGGGCGGGATATAAATCCAGTATCATCTTCTTCTTCTTCATTTATTTCAGATCAAGCCCTCATAACAAATGACTTTGACACCACTGCACTACAGGAAAAGACCCTCGAGCGTGTTCTCCGGCGAGTCAGCAAAGAAACTTTCTAATTAAATCAATAAGACTAATCAGCAGTGAACTTGTCTTTCAAGATGCTAAGAAATGGACAGAGAGAGAAAAAACAAGGCAGTTTGAAAAGCCCTGTTCCAGGTGGCCACAAACTAGTAGCCAAAATGCTTACCAAGTCTCTTGATACTTCAATGGCTCCTGCAGCTGTAGAAAATCCTTTCACTTGAATAAGGGTGGTCAATAATCAGCCTTGCTCTACAATGGACCCGCCCACTTCCTGGAAAGGCTGGCAGGCGCCCATGAGCACTGTGTTGGGGAACCCTGTTCTTACCACTTCCACACTGACTAGGAGACCACAGCAAAACGAAGGCAGACAGAACTCCACAAAAAGACTGTGACAAAGAACGACAAGGCAGCATCCATTGAACACACATGAAGCTGTCTGATATTGAATCAGACTTCAATAAAGTCATTTAAACTTTAAAAAAAAAAAAAAAAGATATTGAATCAGACCCAGGTCCATCGGAGTCAGAATGTCAACTCAGACTGGCAGCGGTCTCAGGCTGAGGCCTTTCACATCTCCTACCGCCTGGTCAGCCTTCCATCCTTCCAAGGTGGGTCAAATGAGGACCCAGCTTGCTGGGGGGAAAGTGTAGATGACTGGGGAAGGCAATGGCAAACCGCCCCGTAAAAAGTCTGCCGTGAAAACGTGAAAGAACCTCACCTCAGGGTAGGAAACAACTGGTGCTTGCACCTTTACCTTTTACCACCTGGTCATTTTTAAGTGGAGACATTGGGGACTGAACCTGGGACCTTTCACATGCAAAAACAGAGGCTCTTCCAGTGAGCCACAGCCCCACCAGGTTCCAGTGCCCATCATGCACAGGCCATGCTCATCCAGAGAAACAGGCTTGCCTTGTCCCTCTGGCCTGGCCACCCAAGCATTGGCTGCCCCCCAGATGAGCAGAGGGGACCAGGAGCACTCACAACTCTCTTCCTGCAGATCAGAAAGCAGCATTTGTGAGGAGGAGTGTAACTATGGATAGGCATGGACTGCAAAAACTGAGGTTTGTGGAGGTTCACAACCTGTGAGTTCTATGAACTCCCGCAGACTGTTCCAGTTTACAAACCAGTTAGTGGCTTGCGAGGTCCGTGATGTGGCACGACCCCGAAGTGGGCTCAGAAGGTATTTAGATGCCTTCTGAGTCCACTCCCAGATCGTGCCGCTGCACTCAGGAGGCATTTAAATGCCTTCTGAGCCCACTTTCTGATTGTGCCACTGCTGCTTTAAAGAGTTTCCTGAGCACCAGCATATCTGGCCCACAGACCAGTCCCACAAACCAAACAGACTGCCTAAAAAACACATGGTCGGTGGGTGGTCCATCCAAATCACAAATACATGGACCATGCAAATAGACCACCAACCAGCACCCAGTCCATGATAAAATTAGGTCCATTGACAGGTCCACGCCCATCCCTAGGCATAACCAGGGCTTTTTAAATAGCAGGACCTCCTTTGCATATTAAGTCACACCCTCCTGATGTAGCCAATCCTCCTAGAGCTTACAGGAGGCCCTGTAAGAAGAGCCCTGTAAGGTCTTGGAGGATTGGCTATATCAGGGCATGTGGCCTAATATGCAAAGGAGTTTCTGCTACAAAAAGCAGCCCTGGTCATAGGTGTTGGCCCATTCAGAGTCAAGGGCTGTAGCCCCAGGGAGCAGCACAGTGTCAGCTGCACACACCGGTCAAGAAGCGAGGAGTAGCGGCCAGGCCAGTCTAACAAGGCCTCTGGCTTTTCCAGGGGCTGTGAGAGCGAGTGGGGCTCTTCTGCAGGCAGTCGGGAGAGTGGGCGGCATTTGCAAAGGCAGACACGTAGCAGGCGCTCTTGCATCTTACAGTTTTTCAAAGTGGCCAATCAGTGGCCAGATGCCAGAGACGGAACAGAAGTTTGCATTGAAACAGAGAAGAACTCTGTGAAACTCTCAACATGTCAGAGTATTAAAGGAAATTGTTTTAAGATGATGTACAGATGGTATATGACTTCTAAAAAGTTGGCAAAGATGAACAATAAGATGCCAGACAGATGTTGGAAATGTAAAAAACATGAAGGTTCTTTCTACCATATGTGGTGGACTTGTGAAAGAGCGAAAAAGCATTGGCAGATGATTCAGCAAGAGATTTCTAAGATCTTGGGATACGAATTTAACAAAGTTGCAGAGACCTTTTCTGTTGGGGTTACAAATGGAAAAATTTCCAAAAGAAGATAGAACTTTAATCTGGTACTTGCTTGCTCTCAGCTGCTAGGACATTGTATGCGCAGTTGTGGAAGCAAGAAAAAATACCAGAGAAATGGGATTGGATTGTAAAAGTTATGACATGAAGTGAAATGGACAAGTTAACAAGAACCTTAAGAGACTATGATTTAGAAGTATTTAAGATGGAGTGGAAAAAGTTCAGAAGATACGTAGAAAAAGAGTGGAAAATAAAAGGACATTGGACAATTTTTGATAATGACTAAGTATAAGAGGGAGGAGGATATTAATTTTGGTTTTTATTAAGGGTACTTTTAATATTAAGATTTTAAGTATATAACACCAGCGGGGGTCAAGTAACAGGAGGAGGGGTGGGTAGAAAGTAATACATGGGAAAGATAAAAAAAAGTAATTATTAATGACGTAAGAAATTGAAATTTATTACCATATGTTACTAATAAAATTGTTTGAAATAGATACAGAAAATTCCTAGCAAAAAACAACCCTCCCCAACCCTCCCCCCAAAATGGCTTCCAAGGACATAAAACACCTTCTTCCAAATTAGCTTGGAGAAACATCGACTAAGGGGTGGCATGATAGAGGTTTACAAGATAATGCAAGGGAAGCAAAAGGTAGAAAAAGGACTTTTCTCCCTTTCTCACAATACGAGAATGCATGGACATTTAATGAAATTGCTGAGCAGTTGGATTAGAACGGATAAAAGGAAGTACTTCTTCACCCAAAGGGTGATTAACACATGGAATTCACTGCCACAGGAGGTGGTGGCGGCTGCAAGCATAGGCAGCTTCAAGAAGGGATTGGATAAGCATATGGAGCAGAGGTCCATCAGTGGCTATTAGCCACAGCATATTGTTGGAACTCTGTCTGGGGCAGTAATGCTCTGTATTCTTGGTGCTTGGTGGGGCCCAGTGGGAGGGCTTCTAGTGTCCTGGCCCCACTGCTGGACCTCTTGATGGCTCCTGGGGTTTTTTGGCCACTGTGTGACCCAGAGTGTTGGACTGGATGGGCCATTGGCCTGATCCAACATGGCTTCTCTTATGTTCTTATGTTCTGACTTCCCCGTCAGCACTTCTCCCTTCGGCAAACCGGAAGCAGAAACAAACCTTGCTGGTTGACGACGACGAAGAGCCAGAAACCAAAAGATTCCTCTGTGCTTGGCCAAGCTGGCTCTTGTCAAAATCAGGAGGGAGCCCGGAAACGCTCCCCGCCCTGCCCACTGCCCCACCTAATGTGGTGCAAACAGCCTTCCCTTCCCTTTTGGCCTCAATTACTTGCACATACTGCACAACTCTTAAGGGATGCAGAAAACCCCAGGCTTCCCAAGAATGACAGCTTTTCATTTTAGAAAGAGAAACAAGCTTCTAGTCCTCATGGAAACAACATGGTGCTCAACCACACATGAGCCACACCCGATGGCTTACAGAATGCTCTTCTCTCTCCCTGATCAGCAAAACCAGAATAGGGCAAAATAGTAAAGAGAAAGTAACGCAGAGAGAAACTGCAAATTTGGGTCTATTGGTCACCTTTCTGCACTGTCCAAAGTACATGCTCACCGTAGTTGTTCCACATTAACATTAAAGGCAGCGGAAGGAGAACTCAGCTAACCCCTGCCTGGTTCCAGAGGTCAGATGCGGCTCACAGCCTGCCCCCACAGCACCCGGGCTGGCCTTATCCAGCAGAGCCAAGCAAAAAACTAACCTTCTGCAGGCAGGCGCTGGTGAGTGGGAAGCAGAGAGTAACGTTTGCTTTCTGACAGCCAGTTTGCTGTAGTGGTTAAGTGTGCGGGTTCTTATCTGGGAGAACCACGTTTGATTCCCCAATCCTCCCCTTGCAGCTGCTGGAATGGCCCTGAGTCAGCCATGGCTATCGTAGGAGTTGTCCTTGAAAGAGTAGCTTCTGGGAGAGCCCTCTCAGCCCCACCCACCTCACAGGGTGTCTGTTGTGGGGGAGGAAGGGAAAGGAGATTGTAAGCCGCTCTGAGACTCTGTCCTTGAAAGGGCAGCTTCTGGGAGAACTCTCTCAGCCCCACTCACCTCACAAGGTGTCTGTTGTGAGGGAGGAAGGAAAAGGAGATTGTAAGCCGCTCTGATTCAGAGAGAAGGGTGGGGTATAAATCGACAGTCATAGTCTTCTGTTCCTGAGCAGTGCAAAGCCAAGGATTCCCATCAGAACCCAAAGGAAGGTAATGCAAAGGAAACCCAGTTCCGCAGACACAAGCAACTTGGCTTATCCACCCAGGAGTCTGGTAATATTCCGAGGGGGGGGGCAGATATCACAGACCTGCCCTGCAGCGTTGGACACCTGGAGACCTCCTGCTATTACAACTGATATCCTAATGAGCAAGCTCATTTCCCCTGGAGCAAATGGCTGCTTCTTTGCAGGGTGGATTCGGTGGCATTACACCCTGTTGAGGACCCTACCCTACCCAGGCTCCCCCCCCCCCAAAAAAAAACCCCCTCAAGATCTTTCCCACCCCAGAGCTGTCAGCCCCACCCATCTGGGACAAGACATGTCACTCCTAGGGCTTTTTTGAGCAGGAACACAGTTCTAGGAAGCTTAGTGCCAGGAGGTGTGGCCTAATATACAAATGAGTACCTGCTGGACTTTTTCTACCACAAAAGCTCTGGTCGTTCCTTTTAAGCAGCAGAGGCCCAAGTGCCTCTGGAGGGTGGCAAGCGAGACACCACCTCTCCTTAGCTCTTTGCCCCTGGCATTGGGTACAAAGGGGTATGCTGCCTCTGCACATGGAGGCTCCGCCTAGTTCTCTCAGCTAGCAGTCACAGTGGGACCTGTCCTTTGTAAATTTTTATTTTAAGCCACACTAAGCTAGCGGCCAACCCACTGCCTCCTATTATTTGACACCCCAATAGTGCAGGGATGGATGAGGCCTCTGTTTGACCGAGGGCTGCCAGGTCCAATTCAAGAAATATCTGGAGACTTTGTGGGGTGGAGCCAGGAGCAAGAGTGAGACAAGCATAACTGAACTCCAAAGGGAGTTCTGGCCATCACATTTAAAGGGGCTGCACACCTTTCAAATGCCTTCCCTCCGCTGGAAATAATGAAGGATAGGGGCTCATAGAATTGGGCCCCTGGTCCAATCTTTGTAAAACTTGGTGGGTGTTTTGAGGAGAGGCACCATTTGCTATGCTGCAAATTTGGTGCCTCTATCTCAAAAAACAGGGGGTGCCCTAGAGCCCCAGATACCCGCGGATCAATTCTCCATTGTACCATATGGGAATCAGTCTCCACAGGGAATAACGGAGTGCCCAGCAGACACTTCCCTCCCCCCTCCCTGCTTTCTGATGACCCTGAAGCGGAGGGAGGGCCACCAAACCAGGGGATCCCCTGCCCCCACCTGGGGAGTGGCAACCCTAGTGTGACCCGTGATGAGGCACAACCCCCAAAGCCCTTTGCTGCTTGTTCTCATGAGCTCCTCTTTCACATGCTAAGTAACTCCAGCCGGCAGAAGCAGAACCCGTGTAAGACCACCTGCCTTGCCTCTTAAAATCTCTCTCTCTCTCTCTTTCGGAAGTGTTTGCATTCCAGGGCTGACCCCTGCAGCCGAACCCTGACAGAAGGCAGGACTCTGCGTGCCTCTGTCTTCCACAGGGGACTCTGTTGTGGGGAAAGAAACCCAAGCTCCTGGAACTCAGCGAAGCCTGAGGTGGCTCGGCAGGCTGCAGCAGCAAGTCAAGCGCATGAAAAATGAGGTGATAAAACCCGAGCGCCGTAAAGCCAACCCTTGATGACTTTTAATGCCCACAGTATTGGCAGTTCGTGTTAAAAGGTGTGGAAGGGGCTCGGTAGATTTACGCTGGCGATAAAAGGTGGGATTTTTTTCCCTCGCTTTTATGATGGCTCCGCAATCGAGCTCCTTAATTAATAGAGAAATTAAGCTCTCCAAAGCAGGCGGAGGGGGAGAGAGGTGTTCAGGAAAGCTCACTGGCTTCCATGGAAAAGGAAAGGAAAGGCCCCCCTGTGCAAGCACGACTCTGGGGTGACGTTGCTTTCACAGCGTTTTCACAGCAGACTTTTTACGGGGTGGTTTGCCATTGCCTTCCCCAGTCATCTACACTTTCCCCCCAGCAAGCTGGGGACTCATTTTACTGACCTCGGAAGGATGGAAGGCTGAGTCAACCTTGGGCCCGCTACCTGAACCAGCTTCCACCGGAATCAAATTCAGGTCGTGAGCAGAGAGTTCAGATCACAATACTGCAGTACTGCTGCTTTACCACTCTGCGCCACGGGGAGAGTATCCATGAGCATCACTCAAAGTTAGTTTTTAAGTGGCAGAACCCTCTTTGCCTTCCATTCTGCAGCAAAGTACTAGAGAATTCAAAGCCTGAGCACGAACTGCAGGCAGGGGAGAGTTCAGATGACCAAACAAGGAAGATCTTTTTGGGGAAGGGGAAGGAGTCACAAGCAGGTTAACCGGCCACTAGGTAGCTGCTGTCTACCCATGATAGGTTTTCAAACAGCTCAGACAAGTTAAAAATTGGCTCGGGGCGATAAAGCAAAGAAGGTGTGCCACAACACATTCTCCTTTACAGTTAGCGATGCAAAAGCCAATGAGGCACAGTGTTAGGCTAGGAACTGGAGGTAAAAAAAAAGGTAGTCCCCTGTGCAAGCACCAGTCGTTTTCACAACATTTTCATGGCAGACTTTTTTTTTATGGGGTGGTTTGCCCTTGCCTTCCCCAGTTATCTACACTCCCCCCCCCCCCCACAGCAAGCTGGGGACTCATTTTACCAACCTCGGAAGGATGGAAGTCAACCTTGAGCTGGCTACCTGAACCCAGCTTCTCCCCCCACAACAGACATCCTGTGAGATGGGTGGGGCTGAGAGGGCTCTCACAGCAGCTGCCCTTTCAAGGACAACCTCTGCCAGAGCTAAGGCTGACCCAAGGCCATTCCAGCAGGTGCAAGTGGAGGAATGGGGAATCAAACCTGGTTCTCCCAGATACAAGTCCAAGCACTTAACCACTACACCAAACTGGTGAATAAAACGTTGTTGGTCTGAAAGGTGCCCCTGGACACGAACTTTGTTCTGCTGCTTCCGATCAACACAGCTGCTCATCCAAGGAAGAATTCCTCCTCTGAAGCTGAGTATGTTAACAAATACCACTGCGCCCTGTTGACAACGACTTCTGCAAGACAATTACCTCTTGTGCAAAGGAAGGACTTTTTTTCTCTCCTCGATTTACACTTGGCTGGGGGCTCTCTAAATCAAAGGGCTTTGGGGAGGCGGAGAAAAAGCCCTCTGCCTCCCCCCCACCCCCACATCTACAGATGGGGGGACACAGCCGGGTTTAAGCAGCCAGGAGTGCTGCCAGCATGTCTTCCAAAAAACAGCCAAGTGCAGGCTCAAAGTTCCAAGCAAGTTAACAGGAGCAAGCGACATTTATTAAAATTTTTATGGTCCTTTTCAATGCAAAAAGCACTCACAAAAGTGCCTTGAAAATCCAGCAACGATGTATAATTTAACATCTCAAAAACATCCGCCTTCTGCCATTAACCAGACTACAGCCAAGCTGGCACAAAGGTAAAAACAGCCTCAAAAGTGAATAAAATCCAGCAGGAAAACACACACACCAAAACAACGCCCTGAGCTAGCTTTTTGTAGAAAAAGCCCAGCAGGAACTCATTTGCATATTTGACCACACCCCTGACATCGCCATTGTTTCACACAGGGCATTTTTGGTAGAAAAAGCCCAGTAGGAACTCATTAGCATATTAGGCCACACCCCAACACCAAGCCAACCAGAACTGCATTCCTGCGTGTCCCTGCTCAAAACTGAGCTAGCACCCAGCCTCACAGCAAAACCCAAAAGCAGTGATCAATCAATTCAGCCCAGAGCTTTACTAAATGGGATTGTTCTAGAGCAAACTTTCGAAGGGAGGAAATGACGGGCAGACTTCATGTGGGAGGGAGTTCCACCGTCTTCATGCACAACAGTGGGCAGGTCACCCAACAAAGGCGGCAGCTGGCCTACCAGACTAAGCGGAGCTGAAATCAAACACCACATGCGCCACCAAGACATCAGCAGAGTCGGATCCAACAACACAACCAAACTGGGAACCTGAATCTTCAGCAGAAATTCTCCCCACCCCCTCGCCCCTGCCATTCAAGACAAGCTGAACCTCAACCCAAGTCAGGTTGAATGCCACCACCTACAGTATGTCACAGAAGTGAGTACACCCCCTCACATTTTGTAAATATTTAAGTATATCTTTTCATGTGACAACACTGAGGAAATGACACTTGGCTACAATGTAAAGTAGTGAGTCTACAGCTTGTATAACAGTGTAAATGTGCTGTCCCCTCAAAATTACGCAACACACAGCCTTTAATGTCTAAACTACTGGCAACAAAAGTGAGTACACCCCTAAGTGATGATGTCCAAATGGGGACCAAAGTGTCAATATTTTGTGTGGCCACCATTATTTTCCAGCACTGCCTTAACCCTCTTGGGCATAGAGTTCACCAGAGCTTCACAGGTTGCCACTGGAGTTCTCTTCCACACCTCCATGACGACGTCATGTAGCTGGTGGATGTTAGAGACCTTGCACACTGTAGCTCCCCAGTGCCAGCAGCACTCATGCAGCCCCAGACCACAACATTCCCACCACCATGCTTGACTGTAGGCAAGACACACCTGGTTGCCATCACACACACCTGACACTATCTGAACCAAATAAGTTTATCTTGGTCTTATTGGACCACAGGACATGGTTCCAGAAATCCATGTCCTTATTCTGCTTGTCTGCAGAAAACCGTTTGCGGGCTTTCTTGTGCATCATCTTTAGAAGAGGCTTCCTTCTGGGACGACAGCCCTGCAGACCAATTTGATGCAGCGTGCGGTATTCCAACATGAGAACCCCAGACACACCTCCAAAACGACCACTGCCTTGCTAAAGAAGCTGAGGGCAAAGGTGATGGACTGGCCAAGCAAGTCTCCAGACCAAAACCCTATTGAGCATCTGTGGGGCATCCTGAAATGGAAGGTGGAGGTGCGCAAGGTCTCTAACACCCACCAGATACGTGACGTCATCATGGAGGAGTGGAAGAGGACTCCAGTGGCAACCTGTGAAGCTCTGGTGAACTCTATTCCCAAGAAGGTTAAGGCACTGTTGGAAAATAATGGTGGCCACACAAAATATTGACATTTTTGGCCCCATTTGGACATTATCACTTATGGATGTACTCACTTTTGTTGCCAGCAGTTTAGACATTAATGGCTGTGTGTTGCGTAATTTTGAGGGGGCAGCACATTTGCACTGTTATACAATCTGTAGACTCATTACTTTACATTGTAGCCAAGTGTCATTTCTTTAGTGTTGCCACATGAGGAGATATACTTAAATATTTACAAAATGTGAGGGGGTGTACTCACTTCAGTGACATACTGTATGTCAGCAGCCCCCCCCCCCCCCTGCAAAAAAAAAGCAATTCACTAGAGTGCCTGGGAAAGGCAATGGTTAGAATATCACCCTAGGACTAGGGTTCAAATCCTTACTCTGCCACGGAATCTTGCTGGGTGACCCTGGGCGATCACACTTTCTCAGCCTAGCCTACCTCACAAGGTTGTTGTGGGATAAAACAGAGAAGAGGGAACCATGTATGCCATCCAACATGCCTTAAAAGGAAGGCTGGGATAAAAATACACTAGACACGTCAATGTTACCTAGATGCTTAGGGTCCTAAAGTTTTGATGCTGATCTTGTAAGGAGTTTTGCAAATTTCTAAGGGGTTAAAGCAGGGGTGTCAAACATGCAGTGTGGGGGCTGAATCAGGCCCTCAGAAAAGAGCCAGTTGCTCAGGGGCCTGATAGGAGCCTCCTATCAGGCCCCTGAGTAACTAGCTCTCTTGCTTCCTTCTGCATCACAGCTTGTTTGCCAAGCTTGCTCAATTCCACAGGAGCTACAGAACAAAGCCTCCATTTTCTCAATTGGCTGAGGCTCCTCTCTTGGGGAGGAAGCGGGGGGAGTGAGACCTTGCTTTGCCAGGCTCTCTCAATCACACAGCAGAACTACTGAGCCAAGCCTCTCTTCTTCTATTGGCTGAGGCTCTTCCTCCTCCTGGTCCCCTGGGAAAGGAAGGAAAGAGCCAGAACTTCCTTTGCCCAGTTCCCTGGATCCCACGGGAGAGATACAAAGAAAGCACCTTTAAGACCAACAGGTGCTAATGTTTTAAGCATGTTTTATTTTAAGGGGTTTTTTTAATTTGCCTGAACCCTTTATAAAGTTTATGTCTCTGCTACCTAATCTTAAATAGGTACACACATGGCCCAGCCCAACACGGCCCAGTCCAACCAGGTCTCATTTATGTCAGATCCGGCCCCCATAAAAAATTAGCTTGACATCCTTGGGTAAAAGCATTCGACTAGAATCTCAGAGACTCGGGTTCAGATCCTGTAATGTATTGGCCCTCACAACTTGCCGTAGTATGTGTTGTAAACCCTCACAACACACGCTATGGCAAATCACAAGTACATTACAGACCCTCCCCTCTGTGCCATGACCCTCGACTGGTGTCCTTGGGTGAGCCACTCTCAGTGTAACCTGCCTCACGGGGTTCTTAGGAGGGTAAAAATGGAAACGGGGATACCAAATTACAGCATCTTGAGCTCCTTGAAGAAAGGGCAGGATAAAAATACTAAATCAGGGTTCCCCAACAGGTTGCCCGCAGGCACCACAGTGACCACCAGTACTCGTGTCGGCACCCCCAGACTTCCCAAAAAGTGAGTGGAGCCAGTGAGAGGAAGGGCTTGTGACTGGCTGGCCTCATTCAAGAGAAAGGGTTTTCCACTAGAGGAATGTGAAGGCCAGTAAGGATCAGGGCTGGCCAAACTTGCTTAATGTAAGAGCCACATAGAATCAACATCAGATCTTTGAGAGCCTCAAGAAGACATGAACATCAGATGAGGGAGGGAGGGAGGGAGGGAGGGAGGGAGGGAGGAAGGAAGGAAGGAAGGAAGGAAGGAAGGAAGGAAGGAAGGAAGGAAGGAAGGAAGGAAGGAAGGAAGGAAGGAAGGAAGGAAGGAAGGAAGGAAGGAAGGAAGGAAGGAAATAGATGGGGAGGGAGAGGTGGAAAGAAAGCAACTTTAAATGCATTCTCTAAGCTGCTGACCAACGGGGTGCTGAGGGCTTCAAGAGCCACACAATATGTGTGAAAGAGCCACAGTCTGGCCACCCTTGCTAGACTTTCCTTAGTCAGTGTGCGGTTCCATTTCCCCTTTGGGATTCCTTCTTCCCAAGAGCCATGAGGAAGGAGATGTTCCCTTGGCTCCGCCTCCTGAGGCAGCCATTTTGGTGGGGTGCTCAGTACCCCCTCTCAAAATTCCCAGTGTGCCCGCAAGCTCAAACGGGTTGAGGCCCCCTCAAGCAAATAAATAAATTGGATAAACCATCAGCTTCTCCACTATACGTCACACACAAGAATGGCCAAAAGAAACTAGGAAGGAGCATTCCTGATTCTTTATGGCCGAGGACCCAAAGACCAAGGTCAGCACCCACACACCCCCAAGGACCAAAGTAAGCACCCACCCCAAGAAGAGAATGATGTAAGCTGCTTTGGGCCCTCCGTTTGGAGAAAGGCAGGGTAGAAATGAGTTGCATTTTAAAATATGGGTATAAACCCTTCCCTAGAATCTGGTGTGTCCAAGAGGTCATAAATTCTCATATTGCAGCAAATCAGGGACATAACAAAGGGGGGGGGGGGTGAAGAGCGCAAAACAGAAAAACAACAAAACCAAGTTTTTTTTAAAAAAATTGAGTTCTATGGAACTCAAAATCTTGCACAATGTTCTGTATCATCTGGCTATTGCATGATTTCATTTCTTTTCTAGCGAAGAGAGGGGAAACCTCCTTGCTACAGACACAGCCATCTGCCACCCAGTCGATCGCATTTTGTGCCACCCCTTCTTCAAAGGAGTTCAAGGCAGAATGCAGAGTTCTCCCTTTCCACCTTTTATCTTCCCAATTCCTCTGTGAGCCAGGCTAGGCTAAAAGACAGCACCACGAGTCTAAGATCCCCCAGCGAGCCAAGCGGGGACAGAACTCATCCTTCCCCGTTCTATTCTGTCACTCTTACCTGAGGATTCCCAAATTTTAGGAGCCTGTGAGCACCTTTGGAACTTGGAGAGGGGGGTAGTGAATGCCACCTCAAACTGGGTGCTGCTATGGGACGCCCAGGTGTTGACCAGTTTTCCTGATCCTCCAATGGAATGAGAATGAGGGAAGCCAACGACAATCCCTGCCTTTCAATGACCCTGCCCGCTTTCTGCAGAATTTAGGAGAGTGCCAAAGGAAGTACTCAGTGGGCATAATGACACCAATGGGCACCATGTTGGGGAGCCCTAATCTGTGCCCTTGCCCACTTTCTGAAATGCTCAGAGGGTGACACAGGAAGTACTGGGGGTTATCATGGTGCCCATGTGCATCACGGTTGGGGAACCCCGATCTAACCACTACGCAGCGTTGTTAAAGCCTAGATACTCTGCCCCTTCTCATTTTAGGTATATCCAGGTGGGCAGTCGTGTTGGTCTGAAGCAGAAGCAAAGCACCAGAAGTCCAGTGCCACTTTGAAGACCAACAAAGTTCTATTCAGAATGCAAGCCTCCGCACGCATGCAGACTTCATCAGACAATGGAATAGGGTCCAGTGGGCAGTAGTTAAGAATGCAAAGTGGTACAAAGTTAGAATCTAATGGCAAAATAGTGAAATGAACAAACTGAAAGAACGTTTGGTCTGGATAGCACTTGCGTGGGAAACCAATAAAACTGTAACCTGTCATAATGGGAGAATGAGGAAATAAATGTTGCCTATTAATTGCTCTATTGCTAACAAGTCTGGGATAAACTAACGAGATGTCTTCCTCAGAGGTGTTCCTGTCCACCTAATTTACTTTTAAACATGTAACATACATTATAAACACCATTCTAGTTTGCCATTAGAAAAAAAGAATACTTTAAAATAAAGTGGGAGATGGGTGTAGTGTTCGTAATGAGCAATGTTCCCTCTAAGCTGCAGTCTTGTGAGCAACAATTCTACTTTGTGAACTATTGGCATTAAAGTTGTGAGCTACTGCACAAATTATTGTGCTCTGGGGTCATCCGTCCTGTGCTAAGACAAAAATGTGTGAGCCGAAGGCTAAAAATCTGTGAGCTAGCTCACGCTAACTCAGCTAAGAGGGAACAGTGGTAATGAGATAAACAGTCAATATCCCTTACTGAAGTATGTCAATACAAAAAACCTTATTCTGATACATTATTCTAAATGAGAAATACATTGGAATACTGTGGATATATCGCTATACTTGGTAATGTTAGGGTTACTGCAATATACCAGCCTTTCCACCACATGCTCCAAGAGGTATTTTGCTAGTTAAATATAAAATCCTGGCCATGACAACGTGAGAATAAACCAGCCTCAGGAGCTGTCTACCAGAGATCTGCCATGAAAACTCTGTCAGACAGCTGGCTCGGGCCTCAGCACTGTTACCCACAATTCTACCACTGCTACTCAAAAACTGGAGAGCCAGTTTGGTGTAGCAGTTAAGTGTGCCGACTCTTATCCGGGAGAACTGGGTTTGATTCCCCACTCCTCCACTTGCAGCTGCTGGAATAGCCTTGGGTCAGCCATAGCTCTGGCAGGAGTTGTCCTTGAAAGGGCAGCTGCTGTAAGAGCCCTCTCAGCCCCACCCACCTCACAGGGTGTCTGTTGTGGGCGGGGGAGGTAAAGGAGATTGTGAGCCGTGCTGAGTCTCTGATTCAGAAAGAAGGGCGGGGTATAAAACTGTAGTCTTCTTTTTGACATGTGCCAAAAATGTGCCCCCCTGCCTGCTAAGTGAGAGGCTCTTCCCAGTGACTGCAGGTAAACCCCAGTTCTGAAACCGAACCCATGGCTCAGCATGAGCTCTGTGGACAGCCAGCCTGGAGGCCGGACTGTAGCCATGCAAGAAGGGAGACAGAGGGTGCTGGTTAAGTGTGTTGGAACGAGCATCTGGAAAGCACGAGTTCGAATCCACATTTGTCCAATGAAACTTACTGGGTGACCTTAGACCAGTCACTCTCTGAGCCTGACCCAGGGGGTGTTGTGAGGATAAAACAAAGGAAAAGGATATTTGGGTCCCCGTTGGGGAGAAAGGCAGGGGTACAAAAGAATTAAATACAAATAATTTATTTTATTTTTAAAGAAATCCCAAGCCAACTCAGACAAGGGAGAGGGATTCAGGGCCCAAGAGAAGGGGGTGACACAAGAATGATTTGGAGTTGGGAGTAAGCAGTGAAGTGGCCAGGTTTGCAGATGACACTAAATTGTTCAGGGTGGTGAAAACCAGAGAGGATTGTAAGGCACTCCAAAGGGATCTGTTGAGGCTGGGTGAGTGGGCATCCACATGGCAGATGAGGTTCAATGTGGCCAAGTGCAAAGTAATGCAGATTGAGGCCAAAAATCCTAGCTATAAATACAAGTTAATGGGGTGTGAACTGGCAGAGACTGACCTAGAGAGAAATCTTGGGCCCATGATAGATAACTCACTAAAAATGTCAAGACAGTGTGCGACTGCAATAAAAAAGGCCAATGCCATGCTGGGAATTATTAGGAAGGGAATTGAAAACAAATCAGCCAGTATCATAATGCCCCTGTATAAATCGATGGTGTGGCCTCATTTAGAGTACTGTGTACAATTCTGGTCACCACACCTCAAAAAAGATATTATAGCATTGGAAAAAGTGCAGAAAAGGGCAACTAGAATGATTAAAGGGATGGAACACTTTCGCTATGAAGAAAGGTTAAAACTCTTGGGGCTCTTTAGCCTGGAGAAACGTTGACTGCGGGGTGACATGATAGAGGTTTACAAGATTCTGCATGGGATAGAGAAGGTAGAGAAAGAAGTACTTTTCTCCCTTTCTCACAATACAGGAACTCGTGGGCACTCAATGGAACTGCTGAGCTGTCGGGTTAGAACTGATAAAAGGAAGTACTTCTTCACCCAAAGGGTGATTAACACGTGGAATTCATTGCCACAGGAGGTGGAGGCGGCTACAAGCATGGACAGTTTCAAGAGGGGATTGGATAAGCATATGGAACAAAAGTCCACCAGTGCCGATTACCCACAGCGTATTGTTGGAACTCGCTATCTGGGGCAAGTGATGCTCTGTATTTTTGGTGCTGGAGGGGGGGGGGCACAGTGGGAGGGCTTCTAGTGTCCTGGCCCCACTGGTGGACCTCCTGATGGCACCTGGGTTTTTTTGGCCACTGTGTGACCCAGAGTGTTGGACTGGATGGGCCACTGGACTGATCCAACATGGCTTCTCTTATGATAGGGTTGAGGGAGAGCGGGGAGACAGAGAAGACAAAAATCCGGAGGGGATACCGGAGGATGGGGCAGAGGAGGAGGAAGCAGTTCTTAACTTGCCTGCTTGGCTTCACAAGATTAGCCTTGGGACATCAGGGGGCTGGCTACTGCTCAGAAGCAAAAATGCCTCCTCAGTTACCAAGTGGTTGAGCTTCATCAGTGGGCCAAAGCACACCCCCCACCAAGGGGAGAGGGGGCTCTGCTGCAAAACCAGGGCTGCAGCCGCATCATCCTTTGCTCCGGAGAAACCCTGAAACACTGCTGCCTTAGGAACGGGTCAGCTTCTAGGTTCTGCATGGGAACTCACTGCTGGAGACCAAGGTTCCCTCTAAGCTTAGTTAGCGTAGGCTAGCTCACAGATTTTTACCCTCCAGCTCATTTAATGCCAGTAGCTCCCAATTTTAATGCCAGTAGCTCACAAAGTAGAATTGTTGCTCACAAGACTCTGCAGCCTAGAGAGAACATTGCTGGAGACCCATCCCCTTCCAGCCGCTGACAAAACCTCTCTCCTCCAAAGAAAAGCATCTTTATAGATGCAGCCACCGGCTCCCTCGTTCTCCTGTGTTGTCACCATTTGAGGTTTCACAGAGCGGGAAAATCCAAATATCCTGCGGCCCTGAATTTCGCAAGCCAGCTGTGTGGCGTGTGAAGAATTAGTTCCTTCTGGTTCAGCCAGAGTCTATTGCCAATCAATTTCCTCTCCTTCCTAAAGAGCAGGCCAGAACTTCTCCAAAGCTCTTCAAGCGTCTGCTGCCAGACTCTTCTGTTCACCTCTTCTTTCTTTTGCAAAGAAAGCAGTTTGGTGAATTTTGATGGGATTCATTAGCAGTTCCTCCCCCCCACACACACACACTCTGTTCAAATTCCTAACCTATGCAACACGCAAAAATCCCTTGCAGAGAGGAGCTCCCCAGGCAACCAATCAGGAGCCAGGTTGGCTAAAATAGTTAGGATTTCATGCCCTGCCTCAAGGCTAAGCAAGACTCACCGGTTTTACCCACGCTCCCTTGCTGAGAGAACTGCAGAAGGGATTCCTTGATTGCTAAACGGAAGTGCAACGGTTCTAGTCAATACCTCTTTCCTCCCCCATCACCAGTGCATAGAATACTGAAGCAAAAGCACTTTGTACATGCACAGAAGACCTATAACGTTTAATTAACATTCCAGGGCCAAGGTCTCAGAGTAGCCACATGCATCCCCACAAACAAAGAGAAACAAAGACAAAGAAGTCACCGCCAAAAGGAAGGAATTATCTCCCAACTGAACAACTGACACAAACCACTGCCACAAAATGCGGAGACTGCCACAGCATTGATGGCTTTCAAAAGCTATCACACATTCTCACAGAATGACAGCTCTGTCACTGATGTTTCATTTTGATTTAGCAGATAAGCAAAACGTCCATGAATAAAGACTGTAAAGCTCCAACAAACATGCCTAAAGCCAGGGCTGGCCCTAGACCAGGGACGGCCAAACTGTGGCTCAGGAGCCACATGTGGCTCTTTCACACATATTGTGTAGCTCCCGAAGCTCCCACTGCCCTGTTGGTCAGCATGGAGAAGGCACTGGTCTCTTTAAATTGCTTCTCCAAGCCAAGCCAGTTGGCAGCTTGGAGAATGCATTTAGAGTTAAAACTGATTTCTTTCTACCTCTCCCTCCCTCCTTTCCTTCCTGTCTTGCAGCTCTCAACCATCTGGCATTTATTCTATGTGGCTCTTACACTGGGCAAGTTTGGCCACCCCTGCCCTAGACTGTCTGGCACCCTCGTCAAGGCTAACTTCTGGGGGCCCCCTGCACTGATAAGTCACCAAGCCACATGGAGGGTCCCCAATCTGGCACCCCCAGAAGACCGATGCCCTAGGCAATTGCCTGGTTTGCCGAGCAGCAGGGCCGGCCCTGCACAAAGCTCATCAGGAAGAGAAGACTACTGCCAGCTTTTTGGGGCTTTTCCAGTTGGAAACAGAAAGCGGTTCTGACAGATGGGTTTCGCTCCAGGCACAGGTTATCTAGCAAGGCAGGAAACATGGGGCAACTTCAGCTGGTGCCCTTCCATGAGAAATACACCTGGGGGATGTGTGGCCAAGAGCATTGTAAGGGGTAATTTCTGCCATGCTCTGCTACTCCTGGCTCAAACAGCTGGTCCACCACACCCCAGAGCTGACAGCCATCCATCGGCAGGTGTTGTCAGGTTCCACTGTGGGACCCTGGAGCCTGAAGCCACGCCTCTGGCCCCAGGCAGCAGTGTGGGGTTTTTTCCCCCTTTTTTTGGACCGCACTCCAGGAAGTGACTCAGAATAGCTGCACCTTTCGGGTATTCCCTAGAGAGTCTAAGTCCAAAGAACAAGCGTGGAAAACAGCCTGCCAGGAGGAAGCAGAAGACAAAAAGATCGCAGTTGAAGGAGGGAAAGGGGAAACACATTGACCACACGGTAGACAGAAAATGGGGAAAGGTCAAAATGTGGAGGAAATACCTGCTCAGGTGCCTGCCCCTGGGAAATTCAGAAGCCAGAGAGCGACTCGTAGCCCCTTCCTCAGTCCCTGAGCATGCACTGGGATGAAAGGTTCCAGCCCCCTGCACCTCAGAGATTTCCCTGGATGGAGGAGGAAGACAAAAGAGGGTAACACGATACCCTCAAGTCCTGCAGCCAGTCGGCACCTTTGAAATGTGAGCCCAGCTCCTAACAGTTGCACCTAACCTTATATAAGGTTAGGATCTGAGGGCTTTCTCTTGCACCCAACACAGAGAAAAGAGCTAGTTCGGAAACTGGTGTGCCCCTGCGGTTGAAGGGTTGAGGACAGACGGCCTCTACCTACCAAACCAGAGACTGCTACGGCCCCGGGATCTCACCCTCTTAGCCTCACCCTGCTGATCAGTCCCATAAAATTCAACTATTTCTCAGAGCAGGGAGAGGCCAGCCTCCCCCTCCCTAAGAAGTCAACGGGGTTTATGGGACTAAGGTGGTCCCAGTCTCTCCCCACTCTGAGAAATAGCTGCATTTTCTGGAACTGATAGGCCAGAAAGGAAGATCTGCAAAGCAAATGTTTTGCTCTGTCATGTTTCCTGCTGGGCTCCCAGTCTGACCCCTGCTTCCCACAGCTGGGATCCAGAACTCTTGCTGCAAGAAGGGAAGCCCATGCCCACCCAATCGTCCCCTGATCTGAGAAAGGGGGTGTGGAATCCTACACAACCCAGGCAGTAAGATAGCAATCGGGCTGCCTTCTTGACCCACAGACCCCATCTTAAGCAAATCTGGGGGAACAAAGCAGAAGTCAAGTAGCACCTTTAAGACCAACAACGTTTCATCCAGAATGTAAGTTTTCATGTGCTAGAAGCACACTACATCAGGCAACAGCAGAGAGAGAAGCCTCCTCTCCATTTTAGTTTATTTAAACCCATCCCACCCTCACCCCCCAAGAAGACAGTCAAGGTAGAGAGTGCAGAGAGAAAAATACCAACAAGGCAAGAGCTGGAAGAGGAAAAGAGAGGGGTGGAAGAGAGAAGGTGGTTTTACCAAATCGTCCCCTTACCTTCGACTCTGCAGCAATCTATCCACTAGGAAAACTCCCCGAGGGAAAAGGTTTAAAAGGGAAGCCAGGCCACTGCAAACTCCAAGATAGGAGCAGGAAGCAAGTAAGGAGGAAGAAGCGGAGGGTGGGTATTTGAACCCAGATTGCCACCATAGTCTAGTCCAATGTTCTCAGCACTAAAACATGCTCTCACTATTTTGAAAGGCAGGGCTATGACAGCCAGCTCCAGATTGTGACATTCCTGGAGATGTAGAGAAGAGACCTCAGTGAGGTATAATGCCACAGAGCCCACTTTCCAAAACAGCTGTTTTCTCAGAGGGAACGGATCTCTTTTACCTAGAGACCAGTTGAAATTCCGGGAGATCTCCTACCTCCGCATGGAGACTGGAAACTAGGGTCTCAATGAGGGAGGAGCACACAGGATCATCCTGACTGTTCACTCCTTACACCACCTTTCAAAACCAACCTGGACACCATTTTTATTTTTGCTGTCTGTAAGGAGCTCAACAGCAGCACTTTTCTGCCTTGCCCTCACAACCACCCCACAAGATAGGCTGGGCTGGGCATGAGTACTGACCCGATGGCACCCAGCAAGTTTCCATGAAGGAGAGGGAAGATTTGAACCCGGACCTCCCAGTTCCCAGGCTGACACAGCAGCAACTTTCACATATCCCCCCTATCCCTACCCCCTGAGAAGCAGAGGAAGTGGCAGAAAACACAAGGGGGGGAGTTCAGTGCTCTGCCCTATGGCTCTTCCAGATTGGGGGGGGGGTGCCCCCAGGAGCCGGCAAAAGGAGAAGCTAAGGGTGGCCAAACTTGCTGAACGCAGGGGTCACATAAAACAAACATCGGAGGTCTGAGAGCCACAAGATATAAATGTCAGATGTTTGAGAGCTGCAAGGCAGGGAGGTGAACAGATGGAGGGAGGGAGGGAGGTGGAAGTAAAAAGAAAGCAACTTTAACTTGAAATGCATTCTCCGGGCTGCCAGCTAGCTTGGCTTGGAGAAGTGATTTGAAGAGGGAAATGCCTTCTCCAAGCTGGCTGATGGGGCAGGGGGGGCTTCGAGAGCCACACAAGATGTGTGAAAGAGCCACATGTGGCTGCCGAGCCCCAGTTTGAGCCAGAGCAAACCCCCCCCCCGCCAAAAAAAGAACCGTCTGCTAGAAAGAGGAAGCCATTACATTAGGAGGCAAGACATGGGGGGGGGGGCAGAAGATCATACTCCCACGACAGCCTCCCCCCCCCCCAACACACACACACACCAATGAAACTACAATAAGCGAGAGCGACGAGCGAGGGGAAGGGAGGGGAAAGAACTCCCGCCGCGCCTGGAAAGTTTCTTGGGGGAGGGTAAGTTTCCAGGAGAGGGGAGGGGAGGGGTGGCGCTCAGAGCCCCCCCTTAGCAGCCTCCAGGGGAGGGCGGGAGGCTCCAGTCTTTCCCGGCGGGGGAGAGGCTTCCCGTCCCCCTCCCGCCGGGTCCGGCCTCACTTACCTCGCCTTCGCTCGCCTCCCCCGCCGCTGGGGAGAAAGGGAGTGGGAGCCGGCGCCCCGCCGCCTCGGGCTCAGCGCGACTCAAGGCTCCCGGCGCTGGCGGCGGCTCCGGCTCTCGCCCACTTCCGGGTTCGCCGACGCCATCTTGGGCTTCCGGTCGGGTCGGGCCCGGCGCAGAGGGGAGGGGTGGGGCCGCGCACCCGGCAATTCCGGCTTCCCCTTGGCGACTCTTAGAGGTCGGCTCTGGCCGCCGCTGAGGCAACCCACACTTCCGGCATCGAAGTGAAAGGCTTGAGGGGCGAGTCTAGGGTTGCCAAGTTCAGTTCAAGGAATATCTGGGGACTTTGGCGGTGGAGCCAGGATCAAGGGTGTGACAAGCATAAGTGAACTTCGAAGGGAGTTCTGGCTGTCACATTTAAAGGGACTATGCATCTTTTAAATGCCTTTCCTTCATTGGAAATAGGGGCACTTTCTTTTGGGGCTCATAGAATTGGACCCCCTGGTCCAATCCTTTTGAAACTTGGAGTTTTAAGGAGAGTCATTGAATGCTATGCTGAAATTTTGGTGCCTCTAAAACAGCTCCCCCAGAGCCCCGAGGAGCAATTATCCTTATGGGAATCGGTCTCCATAGGGAATAATGGAGTGCCCAGCAGACATTTCCACCCCCCCCCCCATCCCGCTTTCTGATGACCCTGAAGCGGGGAGAGGGCCGCCAAACTGAAGAAGAATGTCAGATTTATACCCCGCCCTTCTCTCTGAATCAGAGACTCACAGCACCTAAGTTACAATCTTCTTCCCCCACAACAGACACCCTGTGAGGTGGGTGGGGCTGAGAGAGCTCTCCCAAAAGCCGCCCTTTCAAAGACAACTCCTGCGAGAGCTATGGCTGACCCAAGGCCATTCCAGCAGCTCCAAGGGGAGAACTGGGGAATCAAACCCGGTTCTCTCAGATAAGAGACCACCCACTTCCACTACACCAAACTGGGGATCCCCTGCCCGCCCCTGGAGATTGGCAACCCTAGGGGCGACTGATACGTTTCAAGGCCGGGGATGAGAACGGCAGTCGCACGAACAAGCAACCGAGGCAAAATTAAAATGGAAAGGGGAGTGGGAAAGTTTAGGGAGCCAACCTTCGCCTTTACGGCCCTGCGTTCTGCCCCGCATATGGCGGTATTTAAGTACAAACCACAAGTCTTGAGAGCAGGCGTGATTCTCGCATCTGTTCTTGTTTTCTTCCCTTTCTCGGGCTCTGACGTAACACAAGGGAAGCTGCGCTTCAGTGGGAGAGTTTAGGGGAAAGAGAAAGCAGTTAAGATCCGGGAAAGGGCAAGGCTATGTGTAATTATCAAAATATGCATTGCAGTTTGGACTGTCGTCGGCGTATTAAAGAAATTTTAGTTATCGAGTTATTAGTCATTAATCGCCGGTTTGCATACATTTGCATTTGGTGCACGCGATACTTCTAAAGATAACTTGCACTGCATTCGTGCATGTTGGAAACACTTTATGCACGCATGGTTTTTGAAGGCCGATAGTATTTCCATATTTGTGCGGGGCGGGGGGAGAGGATCGGAAACCTGAGAAATGAAAGTGAATTCGGGCGCTATTAGTCTGATGTATCAAGAATAAATAGAAGTCTCGGGGTGCCGCCCTGAAGACTTTGTTTGTATTGTAGCCTAAATTGTAGTGCCCAGGAGAACCCAGTCTGGCCCTTTCAAGAGAAAAGCCCCTGTGCAAGCCCCAGTCGTTTTCGACTCAGGGGTGACGTTGCTTTCACAATGTTTTCACGGCAGACCTTTTACGGGGTGGTTTGCCATTGCCTTCCCCCGTTATCTACACTTTCCCTCCAGCAAGCTGGGTCCTCATTTTACCGACCTCGGAAGGATGGAAGGCTGAGTCAACCTCGAGCTGGCTACCTGAACCAGCTTCCGCTGGGATCCAACTCAGGTCCTGAGCAGAGGGCTCCGACTGCTGTACTGCAGCTTTACCACTCTACACCACAGGGCTCTTCCTTTCAAGAGAAGCCCAGGGCAAATAGAGTGTTGAGCCAGATCCATTGGAGATAAGAGCACAGCCAATTGAAATAATTTCGTGAGTATACATGGGAGTATCTTGAGTAAGACTCAAAAAAATAGGTATTTAAAATATTGTTTCAAATACTGTTTAATTTTTTATGACATGCCAGCCCCCTTGGTGAGCTGCCTGAAGAAGGAAACTCCGAAAAGAGCACAGAAGTGCAGTCCATTTGCAGCAACACCCGTTTTGGGAAGCAGTCATATCCATTTTGGAATCTCTTGGACTTTGTGTAGCTCTGCAAAGAAAGAGAGAACTTTGTACAGTTTTTTTGTAGGAAAGAATTTTTGGAATACCACTGAATATTGTTTAGTATAAACATTGTTTTGGTATTACATGCATTAGTAAAAACCTTCAGGGAGTGTTCTATATTTATTTGCCTATTTATGCCCGTGAGCTCTCTATCTGGACATACAAGAGAACCCGGTGGCAGGATGGAAATCATGTATCCTGGCATATAAGGTAATCAGCGCATTTTAAAAAATTACCAAAGCCCCCAGGCCCCAAGTGAGATCGTAGGACAGAGTGTCTAACAGTGTCTAATTTGCACTGCTGTCTCATGCATGGAATGTTCATGAAGCTGCCTTTTGTCTAAAAAGCAGATCATCAATCCACCAAGGTCAGTGTTGCACTGGGGACTGAACCTGGAACCTTCTGCCACTGAGCCACAGACAGCCCCTCCCCTCTCTAATGAGACACAGAGAAAGCAGACTTGCCCTTAGCAGTAGGATGTGCAAAAGGATCTAGGGGTCTTAGTGGATCATACACTGAACGTGAGTCAACAGTGTGCTGCGGTCGCTAAAAAGGCGAATGCAATTTTCGGCTGTATCAACAGAAGTATAGTGTCCAGATCACATGATGTGACAGTATCGCTTTACTCTGCTCTGGTAAGACCTCCAGCTCAACATTAGGAAGAATCATAGAGTTGGAAGGGACTTCTAGGATCATCTAGTCCAACCCTTGCACAATACAGGAAATTCACAAACACCTCCCCCTAAATTCACAGGATCCTCATTGCTGCCAGATGGCCATCTAGCCTCTGTTTAAAAAACCTCCAAGGAAGGAGAGCCCACCACCTCCCGAGGAAGCCTGTTCCACTGAGGAATCGCTCTAACTGTCAGGAAGTTCTTCCTAATGTTGAGCCAGAAACTCTTTTGATTTAATTTCAACCCACTGGTTCTGGTCATACCTTCCAGGGCCACAGAAAATAATTTCACACCATCCTCTAGATGACAGCCCTTTAAGTACTTGAAGATGGTGATCAGATCACCTCTCAGCTGCCTCCTCTCCAGGCTAAACTTCCCCAGCTCCTTCAACCTTTCCTCATAGGACTTGGTCTCCAGACCCCTCAACATCTTCGTCACCCTCCTCTGGACCCATTCCAGCTTGTCTATATCCTTCTTAAAATGTGCTGCCCAAAACTGAACACAATACTCCAGGTGAGGTCTTACCAGAGCAGAGTAAAGTGATACCATCAAATCACGTGGTCTGTATACTTCTGTTGATACAGTCCAAAATTGCATTTGTCTTCTTAGCCACCGCATCACACTGTTGACTCAAGTTCAGCGTATGATCCACTAAGACCCCTAGATCCTTTTTGCACATACTACTGCTAAGACAAGTCTCCCCAATCCTATAACCATGCATTGGATTTTCCCTACCTAAATGCATAACTTTACATTTATCCCTATTAAAATTCGTTTTATTGATTCTAGCCCCGTTTTCCAGCCTGTCAGGGTCATCCTGTATCCTGTTTCTGTCTTCTTCTGTGTTTGCAACCCCTCCCAATTTTGTATCATCTGCAAACTTAATAAGCATTCCCTCTATTCCTCCATCCAAATCATTGATAAAGATGTTGAACAAAACAGGTCCCAGGACAGATCCCTGAGGCACTCCACTTGTCACTCCTCTCCAAGAGGATGAGGAACCATGCACAAGCGTGAAACTTGTTGAATGTGCTGCTAAGTATCCAAGATGTTTTGTCTAAAAATGTTTTTCCTCCATCAGTTTAACAGATTCATTCAATGCTGCAATATTAAACTAGCTCTGGTAGAGAAGTCCGTTAGTCTTGTGGACTGTGTTTCCCCCAATAACCCAGAACTGCTGTTTGCCAGCTTGGGCTTGGAGATGTCAGCATCTAACAGACTTCCTTGGGGCAAAGGTGGGCCAGGCCCATGAATAAAACAGGAGCATTGTCTGATGGTGGCTGAAAAGGAGAAATTGGAAACCCAGCAGCATCAATAGTAGGTGAGGTTCAATTACACTCAATGCTGAATAGTTTGTGCATGGGGCGGGGGGGGGGGGAAGTCCTTTGTGCTTGGACAGCAAAAAAGATTTTTGTTAGGGGCAGCTAGATTCAGATCCAGTAGCACCTGAAAGGGCACTGGAGAGCCAGTTTGGTGTAGTGGTGAAGTGTGTGGACTCTTACCTGGGAGAACCGTGTTTGATTCCCCACTCCTCCACTTGCACCTGCTGGAATGGCCTTGGGTCAGCCAGAGCTCTCACAGGAGTTGTCCTTGAAAGGGCAGCTGCTCTGAGACCCCTCTCAGCCCCACCCACCTCACAGGGTGTCTGTTGTGGGGGGAGAAGATAAAGGAGATTGTAGGCTGCTCTGAGTCTCTGTCCTTGAAAGGGCAGCTTCTGGCCCTCTCAGCCCCACTCGCCTCACAGGGTGTCTGTTGTGGGGGGGAGAAGATACATGAGGTTGTAAACCTCTCTGAGTCTCTGATTCAGAGAGAAGGGTGGGGTATAAATCTGCAATCTTCTTCTTCGCACACACTAAGTAATGTACTATCAATCCACTTTGCAAGTAGATTTTACTGTGTGAAATGGCCAAATCCACTTGGAAACAGTTGCTGAAGTGTTTTGAAATAGGAAAATCCAACAGCACCTTAAAGACTAGCAGAATTTGTGGCAGGGGAGGAGTTTTCCTGAGTCACTACTCACTTCTTCAGATACGTAAGCGGTGACTCACAAAAGCTCCTCTCCTGCCACAAATTTTGTTAGTCTTTCAGGTGCTCCTGGACTCTCGCTCTTTTCTAAACTTCCAGGTGGTTTCCTGGGTTTCCTGGAGGTCTCCTGGGATTATAACTGATTTCCAGGTGACAGAGAAAATGGCTACTTTGGAAGATGGACTGACTCTATGGCAGGGGTGTCGAAATCATTTGTTATCCTTTCCCTTCCTCCCCCACAACAGACACCCTGTGAGGTGGGTGAGGCTGAGAGGGCTCTCACAGCAGCTGCCCTTTCAAGGACAGAGTCTCAGAGCGGCTCACAATCTCCTTTATCTTCCTCCCCCACAACAGACACCCTGTGAGGTGGGTGGGGCTGAGAGGGCCCTCACAGCAGCTGCCCTTTCAAGGACAACTCCTGCGAGAGCTATGGCTAACCCAAGGCCATTCTAGCAGCTGCAAGTGGAGGAGTGGGGGAATCAAACCCGATTCTCCCAGATAAGAGTCCGCGCACTTCACCACTACACCAAACTGGCTCTGAGGAGCCAAAAATTGAGGAGAGGATATTTCTGGGAAGTCAGAGATTGCTTCACAAAGGAGGAGAATGGTGTGAGGCAAGTTTTAACATATTTCTCCTGCCATTTTCTGTCTGGAAAAAGTGATGCCTGAGGTGCATCATGGGGGGGGGTCCCAGCCTGCAGGGGTTGTTTTGTAGAAAAATAGGTGGTAGAGCTCATTAGCATAATTCATTAGCATATGCTGCCCCTGCAGCAGCCAAAAGCAACCTGATGCAAGAAAGGAGAGCCCTGGGCGAGCGAGGCCTGCTTGAGCTGTCTAGAGATCCAGCAAGTCCAAGCAGGCCTCGCTCACCTGGGGCTCTCCTTGGCCACCACCCACCCCAGTCGAAAGGCCAGCAAGCTGCCCGCTGCCCAAAATCACATCAGAAGTGGAGAAAGGGTGGTGTGGGCTTCTCCAGGGGTTAATGAGGGCTGTTGGGGGAGTGGCAAAGCCCCTGGTGGCTGGCTGGCTGCCCACTCTCCTAATCCAGGGATTATCATGCAGCTGCACCTACTACTCAATGGACAAGGTAGGTGGGGAGGAAGAGGGAGAGCCATCAGAGAGGTTCAGGAGCTGTGCGCCTGTGAGTTCCTGCTGGATCTGAGGCCTGCCAGCCCATAAGGGTTCCCCAATGCCCTGGTCTGGATAGCCCAATCTCATCAGATCTCAGAAGCCAAACAGGGCCAGTACTTGGTTAGGAGACCTCCAAGGAAGTCCAGGGTTGCTACACAGAGGCAGGCAATAGCACACCTCTTGCCTTGGAAACCCCATGAGAGATTGCCATAACTACACAGGGACTTGACAGTAGGGTTGCCAAGTCCGACTCAAGAAATACCTGGAGACTTTGAGGTGGAGCCAGGAACAAAGGTGTGACAAGCACAAATGAACTCCATTAGGAGTTCTGGCAATCACATTAAAAGGGACCGTGCTCCTTTTAAATGCCTTCCTTCCATAGGAAATAATGGAGAATAGACGCACCTTTTGGGGGGAACTCATAGAATTGGACCCTCTGGTCCAATCTTTTTGAAACGTGGGGGGTGTTTTTAGGAGAGGCACTGGATGCTTTGCTGAAATTTTGGTGCTTCTACCTCAAAAAACAGCCCCTCTGGAATCACAGATACCCACGGATAAATTCTCCATTATATCCTATGGGAATCAGTCTCCATAAGGTATAATGGAGTGCCCAGCAGCAATCCCCCCCTTCTTTCTGATGACCCTGAAGTGGGGGGGAGGGCCTCCAAACCAGGGGATTGTCAGACACTGAAATACTATTATGGTAATTGCTTAGCATAACTGACTCCATTTTTATTAACCCTAATACTAACCAAGAGAGGGCTTGCTGCATACCAAAGTAGTGGTCATTGAATGTTACTAACAGTTGGTGTGAACATTCCTTTCCTTGCAAACTAACAAAGATGCTGTCCTTTGAAGATAAGAGCCTCAGGGCTGGCAATTCGGCTGTTCCTGTGAAGCAGCTAAACAAAGAGATAAGAAGAAGTACCCGTGTGAAAGTTAGCACCTAGACTGGGCAATGTTTAGATGTGTGGGTTTTTGCATACCAAGCTTTGATGTAGAATTCTTTAAGTTATGCGCTCCAGCGTAATAATGTATCAGTTCCAATCTCTCTCATTCAGATGTCATGAGTTCTTTAATAATTCCTATACTTTGTAACCAAACAAAGTCTGGTTGATCTGAAGTTCCATTGTCTGACAGGGATCTCCTGTCCCCAACCCTACTTGATAGCCAAAAAATTTTAAAAAGTGTTTGCCAATAGGAATCCTCGCAAGAGTTCCCTAAGAGGAATAAGAACTGCTTGGAGGGGATATTTTCCCAGTGAGAAAATGGCAGGGGACAAAAGGGTAAAGTCCCCCTCCCTCTCTCTTTCTCCCTCCCACTTGATACAACAATCCCAGAAGGGAGCGCTGACTTCCTTTGGGAAGGAAAGTAGGCCAGGAACATACAAAACTATCGCTCTTTTTTAGCTCACAGTTCATAAGTACTATGAGAGTGATCAATGGGGTTACTCTCAGGATAATGTTCTGATGATATGTGGATACATCATACAAAGCTCATGCAGAAGACAGCAGAAGCATAAGCGGAAGGGAGGCGGACACACATGACAGTCTTTGTCAGGGTGCTTTTAGGGGGCTCTACAAGGTCATATGTGGATTTACCTTGTCTTTTCCCTGCTGCTGGTTATTTCCCCTCCTCAGTCAGCAAGGAACAAATTGGGAATTGTCACCTAAACAGTGAGAGCCAGTTTGGTGTAGTGGTTAAGTGTGCGGACTCTTATCTGAAAGAACCAGAGTTGATTCCCCACTCCTCCACTTGCAGCTGCTGGAATGGCCTTGGGTTAGCCAGAGCTATCTCAGAGCTGTCCTTGAAAGGGCAGCTTCTGTGAAAGCTCTCTCAGCTCCACCCACCTCATAGGGTGTCTGTTGTGGGGGAGGGGGAAGGTAAAGGAGATTGTAGGCCCCTCTGAGACTTGTCCTTGAAAGGGCAGCTTCTGGGAGAGCCCTCTCAGCCCCACCCACCTCACAGGATGTATGTTGCGGGGGAAGAAGATAAAGGAGATTGTAAACTGCTCTGAGTCTCTAATTCAGAGAGAAGAGCGGGGTATAAATCTGCAATTCTTCTTCTTCTGAACCTTTCTTTCTCTTTTATTTTCCAAATCCCTCTGGCTTTCATTTTCTTTGTCACTCCAAAAGCCAGGGCACAGGTCAGAGATAAATAATAGCATCCAGAGAAAAAAAACATTCATGTGGTTCTGAAAGAGGTACAGTTGCAAGAGGTGGATTGAGACAGCTCTCTCACCAAATTGACTCAGCTCTCTCACCTAAGAATAATAGTGTGTGCTGTTGTCCTGGCCAAGTCCCGGCAGCTCCAAGATGTCCCAGCAGGGTTTCTCAGGTCACAGGATAAGATCAAAGTCTAGGATCCAATAACACAATCCAAATGCAAAGTCAGAAAGCAATCCAGGGTCTCAGTCTAGGATCAAAGCACATGTTCAAAAGGCAGAGTCCAAAACCAGTCCAAGGGCTAAGTAATAAAGTTTCTTTTGCATGCCAAGCAGAGGCACTTCTGTTAAACCATGGCCCCTCCCCAAAAGTGGTGGTATATAGTTGCATATGGATACATGAAGCTGCTGTATACTTAGAGATTTGTCCTACAAAGAGAAGCGGATTGCGATTTTGAGTGTTTCTTGCCTGTAACCTTGTCTTGCCAATGAAAAGCCTGGGAAAAGTGTCTAGCGCAGGGGTGGCCAAGCTTGCTTAACGTAAGAGCCACAAGACATGAACGTCAGATGTCTGACAGCTGCGAGGGAGGGAAGGAAGGAAGGCAAATAGATGGGGGAGGTGGAGGTGGAAAGAAAGCAACTTTAACCTTAAATGCATTCTCCAAGCCACTGACTGGCTTGGCTTGGAGAAGTGATTTAAAGAGACAAATGCTTTCTCCAAGGCAGCTGACAGGGCGTTGCGAGTCACAAAATATGTGTGAAAGAGACACATGGGGCTTCCGAGCCACAGTTTGGCCATCCCTGGTCTAGTGAAATGAGATTTGGAGTACAGACTCATTAGCTGCGCAAGCTGAAGCTGCAAAGGATGAACTTGTGATCAAATCTGAATTGGACTTACATATTTGGGAATGCACTTTGATATAGGAACAAAAGACTCTCATCTATGAAAAAATTATAATCATATGAATTATTAGGAGCAGGGCTTTTTTTGTAGCCGGAACTCCTTTGCATAGTAGGCCACAAACATCCTGATGTAGCCAATCCTCCTGTAGCTTACAGTAGGCCTTGTAGGAAGAGTCCTATAAGCTCTTGGAGGATTGGCTACATCAGGGCTGTGTGTCCTAATATGCAAAGGAGTTCCTGCTACAAAAAAAGCCCTGTGAGAATCAATGTTTGAATGTTGAATACGTTGAAGATACTAGCAATTTCCTAGAAGTGGTGTAAATTTCTTTTCAAGTTTTGAGGCTAGGTATACATAAAGGCTTAGCTTTGAGCTCCACACACACAAAGAAAGGTTGAAGGAGCTGGACATGTTACCCTGCAGAGGAGGCGGCTGAGAGGTGATATGATCACAGTCTTCAAGGACTTGAAGGGCTCATGCAGAGGATGTGGTGGAATTGTTTTCTGTGGCCCCAGAAGGTAGGACCAGAACCAAAGGGTTGAAATTAAATCAAAAGAGTTTCCGGCTCAACATTAGGAAGAACTTCCTGACCGTTAGAGCGGTTCCTCAGTGGAACAGGCTTTCTCCTCGGGAGGTGGTGGGCTCTCCTTCCTTGGAGGTTTTTCAACAGAGGCTGGATGGCCATCTGACAGTGATGCAGATCCTGTGAATTTAGGGGAAGGTGTTTGTGAATTTCCTGCATTGTGCAGGGGGTTGGACTAGATGACCCTGGGGATCCCTTTCAACTCTTTGATTTTATGTATACGGAATCCAAGCATCTGTCCATCAAGGTCAGTATTGTCTACTCAGACTTGCAGCAGCTCTCCAGGGTCTCTGGCAGAGGTCTTTCCCATCACCTCCTGCCTTATCTCTAACTGGAGATGCTGGGGGTAGAACCTGGGACCTTCCGCATGCCAAGCAGGTGCTCTGTCACTAAACAACGGCCCCTCTCAAAATAGGGTTGTTGAGCATCTGAGATGGTGGCACTGGTGTTGATTCACGGTCCCTTCCACACAGGGCTTGGGGACAGTTGCTCTCCTCCTCCGATTAAGATTAATCTTTCCAAGGCAAACCCCAAGTGGTCCATGACACCTGTGTTACTTAAGTGGGCATTTCTATCATTTAAGAAGACCAGATGGAGAAGGGGAGTGAAAACCGTGGCTGTAGCAGAGAGATGGAGGAATAAACGCTGCAAGCAGAGAGACTCTGAGTCTGGGTCGTTTGTTCCTTCACATCTAAAAGCTGCTCTGTGCCTGGCGGTGGTGAAAGCTGGAAGCTGCCGTGATCCTGGGCATGGTAGACGAGGTCACCGCAGCAGAGGAGGTCAGCAGCTGCTGCTTCACACCCAGGTGCTTCAGCAGCAGAGGCCAGTGGGGGCTGAGGGCAGAGACTGGGGGCTGCTACTCCAGGTGCTGCAATGGCAGAGGCCAACAGTCACACACCTGACAGCAAGGTTCCGTAGGGGACGGAGTTTCACCAGGCTCAGTGGTGATGGGGATATGGGATTCCCCCTGCCTGCACGGTTCATGGGCCCTGTGTGTGTATTCTTCACATCAGGCCATTTATTTAGTACATGCCACCCTTTAGGAAGTCACCCTTTCTTCCCACAGCTCAGAGCATGTATACAGAGTTCTCTTCTCCCTTTTCTAAAATCTCCACACTGGCATGAAAACTCATCAGGTGACCCTGAGCCTGTGACTCTCGTCTCACAGGCTGAGGATTTGAACCCAGCTCTTTCAGGCTTTAGTCCAATACTTGCCTGAAGCCGCCTTATACTGAGCCAGGCCATTGGTCCACCAGGGCAGTGGTGGGATTCAAATAAATTAACAACAGGTTCTATGTCCTAATGACCATTTTAACTATATCAAAAGATATACCGAAAGGTAGTTTAATAATTCACGCATTAAATACCGCAATAAGAACAGTAAAAGAGGTAAAGACAACTAGATTATGTTTAAAGAAAGATTTATTCTAGATATTTCCATATTGGGAGTTCTGGCCCTCACATTTAAAGGGATGGCACACCTTTTCAATGCCTTCCTTTCATAGGAAATAATGAAGGATAAGGGCACCTTCTTTTGGGGCTCATAGAATTGGACCCCCTGGTCCAATCTTTTTGAAACTGGGAGGGTATTTTGGGGAGAGGCACTACCGTCCTCCACTGCGAAGACTGCCCATTTATACTCACTCTCTGTTTCCTATTACTCAGCCAGTTTTTGATCCACAAGAGGACCTGTCCTTTTACTCCATGACTCTCAAGCTTTCTAAGGAGCCTTTGATGAGGAACTTTATCAAAAGCTTTCTGGAAGTCAAGGTAAACAACATCTATTGGGTCCCCTTTGTCCACCCCCTCAAAGAAATGTAACAGGTTAGTGAGGCAAGATCTTCCCTTACAGAACCCATCCTGAGTCTTCCTCAATAACCCGTGTTCATCAATGTGCCTGCTCATTCTGTCCTTGATAATGGTTTCTAACAACTTTCCCGGTATTGAAGTCAGACTGACTGGCCTGTAATTTCCCGGAAATCCTCTGGAACCCTTTTTAAAGATGGGGGTGACATTTGCTACCTTCCAGTTTTCAGGAACGGAGGCAGATTTCAATGAAAGATTACATATTTTTGTCAGAAGATCAACAAGTTCAACTTTGAGTTCTTTCAGAACTCTCGGATGTATGCCATCTGGACCTGGTGACTTATTAGTTTTTAATTTGTCTATCAGTTGTAGGACCTCCTCTCTTGTCACCTCAATCTGACTCAGGTCTTTCAACACCCCTTCCAAAATTAGTGGTTCTGGAGCGGGCAAACACTTCTCTTCTTCCACAGTGAAGGCAAAAAATGCATTCAGCTTCTCAGCCATTTCCCTGCCCCTGATGTAGCCCATCTTTGTATTCAGGTACTCATGATGTTATACATGGTTTACTAGCCTTCCCCTTTAAATCCGCACAACCTTGTGCAGTAGGTGGGGCTGACAGACACAGCACCATCCTTAGGAGATCTAACTCAGACTCTCACGCAGGTCTATGCAACTGGGCTGCATAGGGAAATGGCTTTAGGATTGCACTGATAGTGACTGATTGAAATCAGCCTGTGAGTTTTGCAGGAATCTGACCTTCAGTCTTCCCAGTCCAGAATTCTGATTGCAACAAATCTTGGCTTCTTCTTCTGGCCAATTAAATAAAACACGATTGCTCCTAACTTTGAACAATTTGAACAATTGCTTTGAACAATTTTGAGGAAGAGAAGAAGAAGAAGAAAAAGAAGACCATAGATTTATACCCCACTCTTCTCTCTGAATCAGTCTCAGAGTGGCTTACAATTTCCATTATCTTCTTCCCCCACAACTGACTCCCTGTGAGGTAGGTGGAGCTGAGAGAGCTCTTCCAGAAGCTGCTCTTTCAAAGACAACCTCTGCAAGAACTATAGCTGATCCAAGGCCATTCCAGCAGCTGCAAGTGGAGGAGTGGGGAATAAAACCCAGTTCTTCCAGACAAGAGTCCGCACACTTCACCACCACAACAAACTGGCTCTTGATAGAAAGGATAAACAGGATAGAAACCTGGTAAACTAGTCACTAACTGCTGTTAATACACCTATGTCCTTAGTAATGTTTGATTTGTTCCCTCTTCAGTGTTGGATCCAACCATTTTCTCGCCATAAATACCAACAACTGTCCATAACAATATAATTCCCAGGGTCCTGAGTGGGTCGTGCCAAAAAAGTACCTTTTCAGGTTCAGGTATATTGGATTGGGAATATATTGGTAATTCCAATATTCCTGAATTCCAGATACCTGTATGGTAATTGGATTTGGAGCCCCCCCCCCCCATTTCCAGTTTTTTCAGGACCATTATTCTGTATGGGGAATGGCTGGGGAAATGGAACAGTTGTTTTGAAAGATTTCCAGGTGGCCGGGGGAGTTGTTTTTAGAAGAAGAAGAAGAAGAAGATATTGGATTTATATCCCGCCCTCCACTCCGAAGAGTCTCAGAGGGGCTCACAATCTCCTTTCCCTTCCTCCCCCACAAAAAACACCCTGCGAGGTGGGTGGGGCTGGAGAGGGCTCTCCCAGCAGCTGCCCTTTCAAGGACAACCTCTGCCAGAGCTATGGCTGACCGAAGACCATTTCAGCAGATGCAAGTGGAGGAGTGGGGAATCAAACCCAGTTCTCCCAGATAAGAGTCCGCACACTTAACCACTACACCAAACTGGCTTTTAGAGGCACAAGCACCACAATCGCAGGGAAGCTGCTGGTGCCTGTCCTTTCAATTAGTGGCTCCCAACCTTTTTGGCACCAGGAACCAATTTTGTAGCAGACAATTTTTCCACGGACTGTGGGGGGTGGTGCAGGGGTTCTTGCTGCCCCAGGCCACCCTGCTCCCATGTCCCTGCCCCCATGGTGGTCTTTAAATACGGGGGAGACTGGGGCTGCTTCTGGCCACCTCCCCTGGAAGGGGAGGCAGCCTCAGAGCGAGGCCACACTGCCTCTTTCGTCCACCACCGTCTTTGGAGTGAGGCTGTGGGTGGGCAAAAGGGGTGGTGGAGCAAGCCTGCTCTCCTCTATGCCTGGGAAGCAGGGCTTGGAGGAGAGCACACGCCGCTGATCCATCCCACCGCTCTCAGCTTCCCAGATCTGTGACCCAGGAAGCCAAGAGTGCTGTCCCTGTGCAGCCTGGATGCTAACACACCACGGACCGGGACCGGTCCATGGCCTGGGGGTTGGGGACCCCTGCTTTAAATAACCCCCAAGTTACAAGTCGATTGGACCAAGGAGTGAGTCCAATTTTATGGGCCTCTGAACATTATTTCCAGTGGAAGGGGGGACAGAAAACCCTGCAAGCTGCTTCCAGGGCAAACCCCCCCCCCCCCATGTCTGCAAGTAGGAATCACTGACAGACAGTGAGTTCAGCAGAACTTCTACAGAACTCAGTAATCCCAGAGGAACCACAAGCCAATGTGTCAAGCCAGAGAACCAAAATCAAACCAGAGAATCTTGCAGTGGAACCTGAAGCGGGGTGGGGGTGGGAGGTTCAAACCCGTTACAACCAGTGTACAGACTGCTATGGAAGTGTCAAACTCATTTTGTTATGAGGGCCGAATCTGACATAAAGGAGACCTTGTCTGGCTGGGCCATGTCAGGCTGGGCCATGTGTGTTCCTATTTAAAGATTAGGTAGCAAAGATACAAACTTTATAAAGGACACAAACACAAATATATTTCCTAAAAAACTTAAAACATGCTAAAAGCATTAGCACTTGTTGGTCTTAAAGGTGCTTTCTTTGTATTTCTCCCATGGGATCCAGGGAACTGGGCAAAGGAAGCTCTGGCTCTTTCCTTCCTTCCCCAGGGGACTGGGGGGGGGAGCCTCAGCAAATAGAAGGAAGAGAGGCTTCACTCAGTATCTCTGCTGTGCGATTGAGGGAGCCTGGCAAAGCAAGCTATTCCTCCTCCTTCCTCCCCAAGGAAGGAGCCTCAGCCAATGGAGAAAATAGAAGTTTTGCTCCGCAGTTCCTGTGCAATTGAGGGAGCCTTGCAAAGCAAGCTGTTATACAGAAAGGAGAAAGAAGGAAGCAGATGACAGTCAGTTGCTCAAGGGCCTGATAGGAGCCCTCCGAGGGCCTGATTCGGCCCCCAGGTCAGATGTTTGACACCCCGGCTTTGCAGAACGAAGTGTCACTCTGGCAATGTGAGCTTAAAAGGCTGGCCTCCCTAAAAAAAGCAGTGTGCCAACCAAAGCTGGTTATACAAGCTTGAGCAAACACGGGTGGAGGACTCACATGTCCAGGCAGAGGTTTTTTTTTACCATCACCTGAAAGCTACTACAGTTGGGGCACCCAAACGCATGCCACAGAACCCATCTGAACAGATCAACCGTTGGCTGGGGAAAAGCCCGGCTATCAAGCCTTGTTTTGCATACATGGCAACACGCTCCAATATTTATCTCTCTGCAAAAAGAAAAACCTGTCGCCTAATTTGACTGCCATTTGCAAAAAAACCAAACAAGCCCGACGCCCCCACAAGCGTTTGCAGCCCACAGACCTTCTCCTACTCATCCTTCCAGGAATGAAAGTGCACGGGGCTTCCTGACTCCGCGAGCGCGCACGAGCGAGCAGAGCCCTTCTTTGCCGAGGGGCATGCCGGGTCTGGTAGTCTTTCGAGCCTCCTGCCTGCTGCGCTACCGAGCGCAAGGACTACGAGTCCCAGAAGGCACCGCGGTGGTTAGCTTGAGCTGCTTTTTCCTCGGCGCCTGGGTTTTAATCACACGTGGGAGTGGTGAAGCTGGAAGGGGCTGGAGGGAGTGAGACGCAATTCCTGGCAGGGCGCGCGTCTAACTTGTTCGCTTGGGCTTTTTTTCAGTCTGGTGGGGAAAAGAAACTGGTGAGTTTTAGGCACTTAGAGGGGAAAGTCCCCGTTGATCCGAGGGTGCCCGACCAACAAACGGTTCTATAGAACCGATAGCGCATTAGGTAACGGTTCCATAGAACTGGTGCGAACCTGCTGAATCCCACCACTGCACCAGGGTCAGTATCGCCTATCAGGCCTTTCCCATCTCCAGGCCTTTCCCATCTGCTTCTGCCCAGTCCTTTTCAACTGAAGATGCCAGGGATTGAACCTGGGACCTTCTGCATGCTGAGCAGATGATCTACCACTGAGCCACGGCCCCTCCCCAAACACAAACAATACAAGAAGTTGCCATACACAGAGTTGGACCTTGGTCCATCAAGGTCAGTATTGCCTACTCAGACTGGCAGCGGCTCTCCACAGTCTCAGGTAGAGGCCTTTCACATCAGCCACCTGGTCCTTTTAAACTGGAGATGCCGGGGATTGAACCTGGGACCTTCTGCGTGCCAAGCAGATGCTCTGCCACTGAGCCACATACAACCCATGACATTAGGCCACCTCCTAACAGCAAAGGAGCCAGGCTAGCAGAGAATCTTGCAACCCACCTGGAAAGAACATCGCCAGCCTTAAGCCTCTAATGGCTGCCAATCATTAGGTGAGGCAAGGAGAGAAGCTAAGCTTCCATGTATACTGTCTAGATGCGACTACTAAGAATTCCTTAATCAAGTACAGACAATAGAAATAGAAAAATTTTAAATACCTATTATTAAATCACAATATGCATTCATACAAAAATATCAACAGAACAGTACATTTTAAAGGGAAAACGACAGTCAATTCTCATACAGTTCACAGCTCAACAGGTAAGTCCAATTCCTTTTCCTTCCAGGTGACTGTTCACTTCTCCCACTTTGTGTAGGTATGAAGATGGACTTCAGGATACAGAAAAATATGCTCCAGTCCGAAAGAAGGTTCTTCAATGCGCAATAATTTCCAATATTCTCTGTACAGGCCATGCAAGCTAAATGGGCTTCCTGGGATGTTTAGACCTCACTTTCACCCAAAAGAGCTTTATCCGAACTTTAATACATGTCAGTACACTTCCAGCCAATCCAATGCTCCAAACTCTTACACTTCCCATCAAGGTTTCAGTTCTTAACACCTTGATGGGAAGTGTAAGAGTTTGAAACACTGAAGAACTTGCTTTCAAACTGGAGGCTTAGCTTCCCTCCTTACCACTTCTCTCTGTGGGTCTCACTGGTTGCCAAATCTCCAGTGGAGGCCTGGAGAGCTCCCAGCATTATAACTTCTTTCTAGACAACAGTCCCCCTAGAGAAAATGGCTGCTTTGAGGGCCTGCTGAGCCCCCCACCCCCAATCTCCCATCTCCAGGCTCCATTCCAAAATAAGAACATAAGAGAAGCCATGTTGGATCAGGCCAATGGCCCATCCAGTCCAACACTCTATGTCACACAGTGGCCAAAAAACTCAGGTGCCATCAGGAGGTCCATCAGTGGAGCCAGGACACTAGAAGCCCTCCCACTGTTGCCCCCCAAGCACCAAGAATGCAGAGCATCACTGCCCCAGACATAAGAACATAAGAGAAGCCATGTTGGATCAGGCCAATGGCCCATCCAGTCCAACATTCTGTGTCACACAGTGGCCAAAAAACACCAGGTGCCATCAGGAGGTCCACCACTGGGGCTAGGACATTAGAAGCCCTCCCACTGTTGCCCCTCCCAAGCACCAAGAATACAGAGCATCACTGCCCCAGGCAGAGAGTTCCAGCAATAAGTTGTGGCTAATAGCCACTGATGGACCTCTGCTCCAGACGTTTATCCAATCCCCTCTTGAAGCTGGCTATGCTGGCAGCAGTCACCACCTCCTGTGGCAGTGAATTCCACATGTGAATCACCCTTTGGGTAAAGAAGGACTTCCTTTTATCCATTCTAACCCGACTGCTCAGCAATTTCCTTGAGTGCCCACGAGTTCTCGTATTGTGAGAAAGAGAGGAAAGTACTTCTTTCTCTACCTTCTCTATCCCATGCATAATCTTGTCCAGGAATTTCCCAGTCTCCAGGAATTTCCCAAACCAGAGTCGGCAAACTTGCTTTTTACACACTGACTGCCCAGTGTAATGGAATACAGAGCTGTGGTCTTGCACACGCACTCTTTACGGCAGAGAGCGACAAGACAAACCCGGAGCCTCCAACGTGGTGAAGGCATGCTGTCTCTGGGAGAGGTGTGAGCTGGTGAGGGGACTCTGGGGGGCAGGGAACCTGAGGGGAGAAAGGCTGGTCCGACAGGTTCTGCTGGTTCCCCTCCCCTCCCTACCATAAATACTGGAAACTATTTAGGGTCCCTCCTGCAAGGTTTCACAGGCAAGCCAGAAGGGCACCTTTAGCTGTAAGATAAAAATATACTGTAATTCAATGAATGAACAAGGCAGGGGAGGGGACAAGCCTGGGGAGGAGGTTGGCCAGCTGTTTCCCAAACTGAAAAGGGCTCCCTCTCCAAAGTAGGGTTGCCAAGATCAATTCAAGAAATATCTAGAGGCTTTGGGGGTGGAGTCAGGAGACTGTGGGGGTGGAGCCAGGAGCAAGGGTGTGGCAAGCATAACTGAAAGAGTTCTGGCCATCACATTTAAAGGGACCGCACACCTATTAAATGCTTTCCCTCCATTGGATATAATGAAGAATAGGGACACCTTCTTTGGGGGCTCATAGAATTGGGCCCCCTGGTCCAATCCTTTTGAAACATGGAGGGTATTTTGAGAAGGGGCCCCAGATGCTATGCTGAAAATTTGGTGCCTCTTCCTCAAAAAACAGGGGTGCCCCAGAGCCCCAGATCAATTCTCCATTATACTGTATGGGAATTGGTCTCCATAGGGAATAATGGAGAGCCCAGCAGACATTTCCCTCCCCTCCCCCTGCTTTCTGAGGACCCTGAAGTGGGGGTTGCCAGTCCCCAGGTGCAAGAGGGGATCCCCATAGGCCTGCTCATTTGTTGAGGGCCAGATCAGATATATATGAGACCTTGTTGGCCATGTCAGACCAGGCCATGTGTGTACCTATTTAAGGTTGGGCAGCTGAGATTTAAACTTTATAAAGGACACAAACAAACACAATTAAATATTCTTTTAAAAAAACCTAAAAATAAAACACGCTTAAAACATTACCACTCGTTGGTCTTAAAGGTGCTTTCTTTGTATTCCATGAGATCCAGGGAACTGGGCAAAGAAAGCTCTGGCTCTTTCCTTCCTTCCCCAGGGGACCAGGAGGGGGAGGAGCCTCAGCCAGTAGAAGAAAGAGAGGCTTGGCTCAGTAGCTCTGCTGTGCAATTGAGAGAGCCTGGCAAAGCATGCTGTGAAGCAGAAGGAAGCAAGAGAGAGGGAGATGACAGCAGATGACAGCCAGTTGCTCGCGGGCCTGATAGGAGCCCTCTGAGGGCCTGATTCGGCCTCCGGGCCACATGTTTGACACCCCTGCCATATGGTATAATGGAAAATGATCCGCAGGTATCCAGGACTCTGGGAGGATTGTTTTTTGAGGTATAGACACCAAATTTTCAGCATAGCATCCTTTGCTACTCCTTAAAACACCCCACATGTTTCAAAAGGATTGGACCAGGGGGTCCAATTCTATGAGCCCCCAGAGAAGGTTCCCCTATCCTTCATGATTCCCAATGGTGGGAAGGCATTTAAAAAGTGTGTGGTCCCTTTAAATGTGATGGTCAGAACTCCCTCTGAAGTTCAATTATGCTTGTCACATCCTTGTTCTTGGCTCCACCCCCAATGTCTCCTGGCTCCACCCCCAAAGTCTCTTGGCTCCGCCCCCGAAGTCCCCAGATATTTCTTGAACTGGACTTTGCAACCTGAACTGGTGCCAACTGGTGGGACTAGCTTTGAATGCCTCCAGGGGCACGTGGGAAATTGTGTCAGCTGGACAGCTTTCCCTGGCCCAGTTCTGCAAATGGGCTCTTGCCTGGTCACCTGAGGTGTGCTTTAGAATTCTACAATACTTCTACCCCATCCCAAGGGTGCCAGCTCCAGGTTGGGAAATTCCTGGAGGTTTGGTGATGGAACCTGAGGAGGGGAGGGACTTCAGCAGGACATAATACCATCAGGGTGTCAAACTCATTTGTCATGAGGGCCAGATCTGACATGAATGAGACCTTGTCAGGCCAGGCCATGTGTGTCATAAAATGTAATGCCAGGTAGCAGAGATATAAACTTTATAAAGGACACAGACAAACGCAATTAAAATTTTTTAAAAACTTAAAATAAAACAGGCTTAGAACATTAGCACTCGTTGGTCTTAAAGGTGCTTTCTTTGTATCTCTCCCATGGGATCCAGGGAACTGGGCAAATGAAGCTCTGGCTCTTTCTTTCTTTCCCCAGGGGACCAGCAGTGGGAGGAGCCTCAGCCAGTAGAAGAAAGAGAGGCTTGGCTCAGTAGCTCTGCTATCTGATTGAGAGAGCCTGGCAAAGCAAGCTATTCCTCCCCCTTCCTCCCTAAGGGAAGAGCCTCAGCCAATGGAGAAAACAGAGGCTTTGTTCTGTAGCTCCTGTGCGATTGAGCAAGCCTTGCAAAGCAAGCTGTGATGCAGAAGGAAGCAAGAGAGAGGAAGAAGGAAGCAGATGACAGCCAGTTGCTCGGGGGCCTGATAGGCCTGATTTGGTCCCCAGGCTGCATGTTTGACATAGAGCCTGGGGGCAGTAGAGAGGTGAGGAGCCTTAGTGGAATAGGGTGCTGCAGCAGAGTCCACCCTCCAAAGCAGCCCTTTTCTCCACAGGAGCTGATCTCTGTCATCTTAGCCCTGCTGTAGTTCTGGGAGATCTCCAGCCTCCATCTGGAGGTTGGCAACCATACCTCACCCTGAAATATTGTGTACTTTTTTAAATTCCAGGGTGCGTGAGGTTTCATTCTTTGGGGGAGGGGGTGTTGCTGCAAATGACTCAGAGGGGCGTGGCTGGACTGGCAAGCTTGTGAACATTTGTGCAGTCTCTTAACTTTGGCGGGTTTGTTTGCAAGCCCCACCATTTCAGTTAGTCACTCCCCTCCCCCCCCCTCCCCGCAGACTGAGCTTTGGAGAAAGGTGTCCAGATAAGTGGGTTCCAGCTTCCAGACAGGCTTTCAGATCAGCACTTAACTTTTTGGTGGAGTGGTTAAGTGTGTGCACTCTTATCTGGGAGAACTGGATTTGATCCCCCACTCCTCCAGTTGCACCTGCTGGAATGGCCTTGGGTCAGCCATAGCTCTCATAGGAGTTGTCCTTGAAAGGGCAGCTGCTGTGAGAGCTCTCTCAGCCCCACCCACCTCACAGGGTGACTGTTGTGGGGACAAAGAAGATTGTAGGTTGCTCTGAGACTCTGTCCTAACCTACCTCACAGGATTGTTGTGAAGATAAAACAGGGGAGAGGAAAACAATGTAAGCTACTCTGGGTCCCCACAGGGGAGAAAGACAAGATATGCATAAGGTAAATAAATAAGTTAGCAGTGAAGGAATGAAAGTGGTGAGCCAGGATGTTGGCTGGGAAAGAGGAGACCATGAGAGAGATTGCACTTTCCACTTCCAATGGGCTTCAGGTGATCTTTGCTGACTCAGTTAAGAACCTTGGAGCTATGCCAGGGCTGGCCAAACGGTGGCTCGGGAGCCACATGTGGCTCTTTCACACATATTGTGAAAAGAAACCCCCACTGCCCCATCAGCCAGCTTGGAGAAGGCATCTGTCTCTTTAAATCACTTCGCCAAGCCAGCAGCTTGGACAATGTGTTTAAAGTTAAAGTTGCTTTCTTTCCCTCTGTCCCCCATCTATTGTCCTTCCTTCCTTCTGGCTCTCAGACACTGACGTTCATGTCTTGCAGCTCTCAGACATCTGACGTTTATTCTGGGTGGCCCGGACGTTAAGCAACTTTGGCCATCCCTGTTCTGTTGCTTCCCACCAATGCAGCAACCCACCTGAAGCTAACTACTGTGTGGAGTAGTTATGATGCGGCTATGTAATTCCTGCATCATTTAACATGTCACATTAATACCTACACTTTCTGCCAGATTGCTGCAATCCAAACCTAATCCCCGTGCCTCTCAGATGCCACATCCTGTTGATAGTATTTGACTCATGCTGTGTAATCCCAGTGAGAAAGGCAGGCTCTGAATTACGTAAATATATTACATAAATATATCAAATAATAAATAGGTCAGGATGCCTTTTATTATTCCCATTTTTAGAGACTGAAGTGTAGCCTTTGAGGCTTGATTGAAAACTAAACAGTGATGAATGGGTAACATAAGTGTCAAGTCTGTATAAAACTATGGTCAAGTCTGTATCTAACTTTGGCTCAGGGGAAAAGCATCCTGGGTAAAGCCAAACTGTATTCCATTGCTGCGAGCTTGAACTCTCCTTAACCCCCCTCCTTTTCTTTGTTATGTAGTCTTGCTTTGAAATGGGAATATGTGAATGTTTTATCTGAGCCTTCTCAGGCCTAGCTCAGGGGGAGTCTGGAGCCGGCGACGCTCAAGGCTAGCGAAGGCCTGAGAACAAAATGGTAACATCAATGTGTGAATGTGCCCTGCATAGTCCCCCTCCCTAAAGAATCCCTTTGAAGTGTACCTTATATGCTTGCCTTCTACTGTATGATCTTTAGTCTTTCAATACTAATCTAGCCGAGAACAACAGTATCAATAAACTAGTCATTTTGTTTCAACGACTCGTTATTGTATCTGCCGACTTGACAACAAGAACATAAGAGAAGCCATGTTGGATCAGGTCAATGGCCCATTCAGTCCAACACTCTGTGTCACACAGTGGCCAAAAAAATCAAGTGCCATCAGGAGGTCCACCAGTGGGGCCAGGACACTAGAAGCCCTCCTACTATGCCCTTCAAGCACCAAAAATACAGAGCATCGCTGCCCAAGACAGAGGACTCCAACAATTTTGTTGTTCAGTCGCACAGTCGAGTCCGAAGTCTGCTCAAATTCGTATTTGTTACATCAGTCCAGCCATCTCATCTTTTGCCATCCTTCTTCTTTTGCCTTCTGTGTTTCCTAGCATGAGGATCTTCTCCAGGGAGTGCTCCCTTCTCATTTGGTGGCCAAAGTATTTGAGCTTCAGCTTCAGCATCTGACCAATTTGATCTCTAGTTCCTCTACCTCTCCGAAACCCAGCTTGAACTTCTGGTAGTTCCCGCTCGACATATTGCTGAAGCCTAGCTTGTAGGATCTTTAACATGACCTTGCTGGCATGTGAAATGAGTGCAATGGCATGATAGTTTGAACATTCCTTGGCATTACCCTTCTTTGGAATTGAAATATAAACTGATCTTTTCCAATCCTGTGGCCACTGTTGTGTTTTCCAAATTTGTTGACATAATGTCTGCATCACTTTAACAGCATCATCTTTTAGGACTTTGAATAGCTCAACTGGGATACCATCATCTCCGCTCGCTTTGTTGTTAGTAATGCTTTCTAAAGCCCATTTGACTTCACGCTCCAGGATGTCTGGCTCAAGGTCATCGATTTCATTGTCATGGTTGTCCAGGACATTGAGATCCTTCTTGTATAATACTTCTGTTTATTCTTGCCACCTCTTCCTGATTTCTTCTGCTTCTGTTAGGTCCCTACCATTTTTGTCCTTTATCATGGCCATCTTTGCACGAAACGTTCCCTTGATTTCTCCAATTTTCTTGAAAAGATCTCTTGTCCTTCCCATTCTATTATTTTCCTCTATTGCTTTGCATTGTTTCTTCAGGAAGGCCTCCTTATCTCTCCTTGCTGTTCTCTGGAAATCTGCATTCAGTTGGGTGACTCTTTCCTTTTCACCTTTGCCTTTCGCTTTCCCTCTTTCCTCAGCTATTTCCCTCTTTCCTCAGCCTCATCAGACAGCCACTTTGCTTTCATGCATTTCTTTTTCTTTGCGATGGTGCTGATTGCTGCATTCTGTACAATGTCACGAACCTCCGTCCATAGTTCTTCAGGCACTCTGTCTATCAACTCTAATTCCTTAAAGCTATTCTTCACCTCCACTGTATATTCATAAGGGATGCGATCAAGGTCAAACCTAATGGCCTAATGGCTTCCCCAGTTTTCTTCAGTTTAAGCCTGAATTTTGCAATGAGTAGCTCATGATCTGAGCCGCAGTCAGCTTCAGTCTTGTTTTTGCTGACTGTAAGGAGCTTCTCCATCTTTGACTGCAGAGTATATAATCAATCTGATTTCTGTGTTGCCCATCAGGTGATGTCCACGTGTAGAGTTGCCTTTTAGGTTGTTGGAAGAGGGTGTTCGCTATGACCAGCTTGTTCTCTTCACAAAACTCTATTAGCCTTTGCCCAGCTTCATTTTGTTCTCCAAGGCCAAACTTGTCAGTTGTTCCAGTCACCTTTTGACTTCCTACTTTGGCATTCCAGTCCCCTATGATGAGGAGGACATCTTTTTTTTTGGTGTTAATTCTAGAAGGTGTTGTAGATCTTCATAGAACTGGTCCACTTCAGTCTCTTCTGCATCAGTGGTTGGGGCATAGACTTGGATTACTGTGATATTGAATGGTTTGCCTTGGATACGGATCGAGATCATTCTGTAATTTTGAGATTGTACCCCATTACTGCCTTCCTCACTCTCTTGTTAACTATAAAGGCAACACCATTTCTTCTACAGGACTTTTGGTCACAATAATAGATGTAGTGATCCTGTGAGTTAAATTCACCCATTCTTGTCCATTTTAGTTCACTGATTCCCAAGATGTTGATGTTCAGTCTTGCCATCTCTTGTTTGACCACATCTAGCTTACCTTGATTCATAGATCTTACATTCCACGTTCTGATGCAGTATTGTTCTTTGCAGCATCGGACTGTTCTTTCACCATCAGACACATCCACAGCTGAGCGTCCTTTCGGCTTTGGCCCAGTCGCTTCACTCTTTCTGTGGTTACTTGAACGCTCTTCCTCAGTAGCATATTGGGCACCTTCTGACCTGAGGGGCTCATCTTCCAGCGCCTTTAAATGTGATGGCCAGAACTCCCTTTGGAGTTCAGGTGTTCCAACAATACACTGTGGCTAGTAGCCACTAATGGCCCTCTGCTCCATATGCTTATCCAATCCCCTCTTGAAGCTGGCTATGCTTGTAGCTATGCTTGTATGCTGTCTATGCTTGTAATAATAATAATAACTTTTGTATTGTATGCTTGGTAGGGTTGCCAGGTCCGACTCAAGAAAAATCTGGGGACTTTGGGGGTGGAGCCAGGAGCAAGGGTGTGACAAGCACGCCTGAACTCCAAAGGGAGTTCTGGCCGTCACATTTAAAGGCTCCACACTCCTTTTAAATGCCTTTTATTTGGAAATAATGAAGGACAGAGGCACCTTCTTGAGGGCTCATAGAACTGGACCTACTGGTCCAATCGATTTGAAACTTGGGGAGTGTTTTGAGGAGTGCCACCGAATGCTATACTGAAAATTTGGTGCTTCTAATCTCAAAAAACAGCTCCTCCAGAGCCCCAGATACCCGTGGATCAATTCTCCATTCTACCCTATGGGAATCAGTCTCCTTAGGGAATAATGGAGTGCCCAGCAGACATTTCCCTCCCCCTCCCTCGCTTTCTGATAACCCTGAAGCGGGGGGAGGGCCTCCAAACTGGGGGATCCCCTGCCCTCACCTGGGGATAGGCAACCCTATGAATGGGACACGGAGGAAACATTCGAGCCAAAATGGTGTAGCAGTTAAAGCATCAGATTAGGCTCTGGGAAACCCGGGTTCGAATCCCCCACTCGGCCATGGAAGCTTGCTGGGTGGAGAGAAAGGCAGGATATAAATAGTGGAAGTAATAAAATGATGACTTGCTATACCAGTTAACTCAGCCTGAGGTCTGGCAGAGGGGATGCCTGCTAATCCTAGGCTGTGTCAGCCAGGTTTTGGCCCGCCTGGGAAAGTCATTTTGCCACCCTTTCGCTTTCCTCCTGCAGAGACAGCTGTCTGTCAAAGGTTGTCCCCTTGCAAGAGACAGACAGGCTGGCGGGGGAGTCAGCTGCAGCCCTTCCCTCCTGCTCAGATTTCTTCTGGACCCTGCTGCGGCACACCCCCCCACCATCGATCCGTCCCTCCCTCCCCGCTTCTGGGAACCAGCTTCCCCTGACAGGTATCGCTTCCCACTCGGTGGGCCGGCTCTTTCCAGAAGGCTCCGGCAAGGAGGGGGGCCAAAAATGGATCTTGAGTCAGAAGCTGCTGCTGCTTTGGATAGAGTCTCCAGGTCCAATTTAAGAAACATCTGTGGGGACTTTGGGGGTGGAGCCAGGAGACATTGGGGTAGAGCCAGGAGCAAGGCTGTGACAAGAATAATTGAACTCCAAAGGGAGTTCTTCTGGCCATCACATATAAAAGGACCACACGCCTTTTAAATGCCTTCCCTCCACTGGAAATAATGAAAGATAGGGGCACCTTCTTTGGGGGCTCATAGAACGGAACCCCCCAGTCCAATCTTTTTGAAACTTTAAGCGTCTTTTGAAGAGAGGCACTGGATGCTATGCAGCAAATTTGGTGTTTCTACCTCAAAAAACAGCCCCCCCTGGATCCCCAGATACCCACAGATCAATTCACCATTATACCTTATTGGAATTGGCCTCCCTAGGGAAAAATGGAGTGCTCATCAGACATTTCTGCCCTCCCCTTTCTGATGACCCTGAAGCAGGGGAGGGCCTCCAAACAGGGGGATCCCCTGCCCGCACCTGGGGATTTTAGCAACACAAAGAGTAACATGGAAAGGAAAAGAGAAAACAAGCCCTAAGGCATTCACGAAAAACCAGCCTCAATTATGAAAATATAAAGTTTATCAAACAATTTAAGCAAAGGTGCAAAAAATCACCTGGAAACCCAATGTCCTTTCAAATCATAATAGAAGTTCATAGTCTTTATGGTGGAGATCCGGGAAAGAAGTTGGCCAAGCCGTGAGTGGAGAGTCCGTGCTCCAGAGGTTTCTTTCAACCCCTGCCAGTGCAGGGACAATTGGCAGCCCAGCATGAGAATGCAACAGGGAGGCACATTTTGCCCTGTTTCACCCAAGGCTTTTATAAGCTTCAAAATACATTCAAAATTTTACAAGAGGCACAAAGCTCAAATATTCTGCAGAGTACAAACGGCATAGAACTCTCCATTCATGGCTTTGCCAGCTTCTTTCCCAGATCTCCACCATAAAGACTATGAACTTCTGTTATGAATGGAAAGGACATTGGGTTTCCAGGTGATTTTTTGCACCTTTGCTTAAATTGTTTGATAAACTTTGTATTTTCATAATTGAGGCTGGTTTTTCTTGGATGCCTTCGGGCTTGTTTTCTCCTCTCCTCCTCTCCCCACCTGGGGATTGGCAACCCTGTGAACAGGCAGCTTAGCAGATTTTGGTTGGGGTTGGCCAGCTTTTGGGCTGTGGAATCCCTGGAGATTTTTTTTGCGGGGGCGGGGGAGCTTGGGAAGGGTAGTGGGAGGGACTTTGGCACAGAAGACCGCCCACCCTCCATAGCAGCCATTTTCTCTGGGGGGGGGGAATGATCTTTGTTGTCTGGAGATCTAATTCCAGAAAATCTCCAGGCCCCACCTGGAGGTTGGCAACCATGCAAAGGTCAACATTGGTTAGCTACTGCTTGGGTAAGTTTAGAACGCCAATGGCAGCCTAAGATCCACATGTCCCTTTTACAGATCAGGGCTAGAGAATACAAAATATGGGGAAAATACAAATCGCATGAAAGTTAACATATAGAATAGTGTCATAGAATCATAGAGTTGGAAGGGACCTCCAGGGCCATCTAGTCCAGCCCCCTGCACAATGCAGAAAACTCACAAACACCTCCCCCTAAATTCACAGGATCTTCATTGCTGTCAGATGGCCATCTAGCCTCTGTTTAAAAACCTCCAAGGAAGGAGAGCCCACCACCTCCCGAGGAAGCCTGTTCCACTGAGGAATCGCTCTAACAGTCAGGAAGTTCTTCCTAATGTTGAGCCAGAATGTATTCACTTATAATCAGTGCAAACATAAACATCAAAGGTGCAACTTGACTCTTGCTTTGTTCAAATAAATACCAATACTAATGTTCAGGGTCTTTTTTTGTAGAAAAAGCCCACAAGAACTCATTTGCATATTAGGCCACACCCCTGACACCAAGCCTGCTGCAACTGTGTTGTTGTGTGTTCCTGCTAAAAAAAAACACCTGCTAATGTTACAAAATCAACAAGAACAACATAAAGGAAGAATCCTTTTAACAATGTAGACATATTAGAAAACCAAGCATAGTCCATTCAGAACTATACAGTCCATTCCAAAATCCTATAGGGAGTGTATCACACAGTAAATATGAGGACAAAGTCCACATATATTGAAGTATTCAATCAGACTTCTTGAGCATAAGACAAGTTAAAACCAAGGGTTCAAGAGCCCAACAAACAGTCGATGTAAGATGTTCTGAAGACTCACTTTCTCAATAGCTTATGATCCTTCCCACATTCTATATATAAAAATGAATAATGTTGTCTGTACTTCATGAAACATCAGCATTACTGGTTAAGCAATTAGACTACTTACAATGTATTTGTATTTTCTAGTCCTGACTAATAGTGTGGTGCCTTTTACAAATCAAGCGGGTTTTTGTAGAACTCAGGGCCTCCTGCCTTCTAAGGGGGGTTGCCAGCCTCCAGGTAGGGCCTGGAGATCTCCCAGAATAACAACTGATCTCTGGACTGTTTTTTAAATTTATTTCAATTACCAGGGTTTTTTTCCAATAGACCAAACCAAGCCAAAAATAGACAGAGCAATAGTTCCATATAGGGGACAGCACAATCTCTCCAGAATCATGAAAACAAATACAAGATAAATTATCATGTGGTAGTCATCAATATTTCAAGCCAGCTTACATTGTTTTTTAACTGCGAAGAGCAGGCGTTCCCGGAAAGACATAACTATTCAGTGCTCCTATACATCAGGCAAGTCAGAAGTAAAGAAGATTGTGATAAAAATTGTTTTTGGGGAGTATATGAAAAAAGCCCAGAGTACATCTATTTTAATTAGGTAAGAGTTATTGGGAACCAAAGGGCAATCATCTTCTCTTGACTGCATTCTGTCTGTATGTTGGACAAATGCACAAAGCTTAAAGGGAAAGGTAGTGCCCTGTGAAAGCACCGAGTCGTTACTGCCCCATGGGGTGACATCACATCGCAACATTTTCTTGGCGGACTTTTTATGGGATGATTTGCCATTGCCTTCCCCAGTCCTCTACACCAGTAATCCCCAACCTTTTTGGCACCAGAGACCGGTTTTGTGGAAAACAATTTTACCATGGACCAATTTTACCATGGACCAGCCACCCCAGGCTGCCCCCTCACCTGCACTCCATCCCTGCTCCCCATGGGGATCTTTATATTGGGGGGGGGGGAGACTGGGCCTGTTTCTGCCACCTCCCCGCCAGGTGGCAGGCAGCAGAAGGCCAATCTGCCTCCCCCTCCCATTTAAACTCCCTCTGATCAGCTGATCAGGGGGGCCTATAAATAAGGGCTAGGCTAAGGTCATAGTAGTGCTGTCCCTTCTGCCAGTCCAGCACCCAGGCAGATGAAAGAGGTGGTGTGGCCTTGCTCCGCCGCCCAGTTGCTAGCAGGCCACGGACCGGTACTGGTCCACGGACCAGTGGTTGGGGACCCCTGCTCTACACTTTCCCCCCAGCAAGCTGGGTACTCAAATTTTACTGACCTCGGAAGGATGGAAGGCTGAGTGAACCTTGAGCCAGCTACATGAACCCAGCTTCCACCAGGATTGAACTCAGGTTGTGAGCAGAGCTCGGACTGCAGTACTGCAGCTTACCACTCTGCACCATGGGGCTCCTACAAAGCTTACCAAAAGGAAATAATCCCATCATCATGATCTCTAGACTAAAGAGATCAGTTCCCCAGGAGAAAAAGGCAGCTTTGGAGGGGGGAGTCCCCAGCCATTTGACCTCGCAGACTGAGGCATCTTTGCAATTCTGACAAAATGGCCAAAGTGGCAGGTGGGCCACAAGATGGTCACCCAAGGAGGTGGAGTCCTGAGCGCATCAGCAAATGCCAGCATCTTGCACAACTTGAAGTACTTTTTGAAAATGCGCCCCGAAAGCATGCATGCCTGAGGAAGCCATTGGGGAAACGGCATAGTTTTGCTAGCTGCACCATCACGGGAATATTGTGTGTGGGAATTGCTTCAAGAATCGCAACAAAAGTCTACTCCAGCAATTATAAAGGAACAGGAGTTCCCAGAAAGCTACACGTTTGTTGGTGATTTTTGGACATTGGACTGCTCGCTATTTGGTCGTCTGCAAAGAATTCCGTGCTTAGGGTGTATTGTCATAATACTTCATATTATTTATTTAAATATATTGTCTTTGTCATAGCCTTTGGGACCGTGAGCATTGTTTGCTTTTCTTACTTCCCAGGTGGGGGCAGGGGATCCCCTGGTTTGGAGAGTGGGAAGGGAAATGTCTGCTGGGCACTTCATTATTCCCTATGGAGACCGATTCCCATAGGGTATAATGAAGAATTGATCTGTGGGTATCTGGGGCTCTGGGGGGGCCTGCTTTTTTAGGTAGAGGCCCCAGATTTTCAGTATAGCATCTGGTGCCTCTCCCCAAAATACCCTCCAAGTTTCAAAAAGATTGAACTAGGGGGTCCAATTTTATGAGCCCCCAAAGAAGGTGAACCTATCCTTTATTATTTCCAATGGAGGGCAGGCATTTAAAAGGTCTGTGGTCCCTTTAAATGTGATGGTCAGAACTCTCTTTGGAGTTCAATTATGCTGGTCCAGGGCTTTTTTGTAGAAAAAGCCCAGCAGGAACTAATTTGCATATTAGGCCACTCCCCCATTGTTTCACACAGGGCTTTTTGTAGGAAAAGCCCAGCAAAACATATTTGCATATTAGGCCATACCCCCTGACACCAAGCCAGCCAGAACTGCGTTCCTGTGCGTTCCTGCTAAAAAAAATGAGTGCTTGTCACACCCTTGCTCCTGGCTCCACCTCAATGTCTCCTGGCTCCACCCTCAAAGTCCCCAGATATTTCTTGAATTGGCAGCCCTACAGGGTGTGAGGTTTCCAGAGCCCAAACTCCTTCCATCAGAAGGGAAATCCGAACACGGTGCAAGAACTGGTCTGCAGCGTGTTCCTCTACTGCTCCCTAATGGACTAGCGCCGACATTCCAAGCCTGGTGAGCTGCGGGAACTCTTCACCTTCTGCGAAAGAGGGTTTGGTCACTCGCGGGGGTGGAGATGAGGGCAGGCTGCTCTCAGCTGCTGTTAGGATTAAACGTTTCAGTAGAATCTTCAATGTGCGCTAGGGTTGCTAACCTCCAGGTGGTGCCTGGAGAAAAACCAAAAGGTTTCCGTGATCACCAGGCTCAATCAAATAACACACCTTCAAGGGACATTTACAAAAATTTCCAATATAATCATACACTCTCAGAAACACCACATAAGCAGACAAAAAAAGCTCTGGAAGACAATAAAAAACTTGGGCTTGTCAGATTCTTAAACTGTAGGTTAGAGTGACCACTTTTGCAACTGTGCAAGGCTTTACCATTCCATATAAATTATTGGTGAGGAGGAAATGCCAGCTTTTGAAAAAGACCTTACTTCTGGTGGGATCCTAGGGCTAGGAATCCCAGGAGCAAGAGACTTCAGTGTCTTTCTAAGAGTTTAATTGTCTTTCCGAGTTTTTGTCTTGTTAAATAATTCCTTGAGCACTCTGTTTGAAGGTCTTTGGTTTTGCAGAGAGGACTTGTTTAATGAGATGTGGACTGAGTAACTTACCAGTACTTTGCTACTGTTGGAGACATAGGATCTGAACGTTTTGTATTAATAAAGTAATTGCATAACTTCATATTTGTTGTTGTACAAAATATACAAAGTTTACTGTGATGTGAGATATTGAATTGTATGAGGAGTGCATTTTCCAGTGTTTTATATAGCTGTCTATCCCCAAAGTCCCCAGATATTTCTTGAGCTAGACCTGGCAACCATACACGCATGGCCCAGTCTGATAAACCAGGGCCACCAGGTCCCTTTGTGGGGATTGAGGAGAGGGTGAGGATGTTGCATGACATACATACATCACCTGGAAATTACATCGGGGCGACACTCTTGTTTTTTGGGCAAAACTCTATGGCAAAATTGTCCTCAAACCATAGAGTTTTGCCCAAAAACCAGTGTCGCGCCCCTCCCCTCATGATGATGATGATATTGGATTTATATTCCTCCCTCTACTCCGAAGAGTCTCAGAGCGGCTCACAATCTCCTTTCCCTTCCTCCCCCACAACAGACACCCTGTGAGGTAGATGAAGATATTGGATTTATATCCTGCCCTCCACTCCGAAGAGTCTCAGAGCGGCTCACAATCTCCTTTCCCTTCCTCCCCCACAACAAACACCCTGTAAGGTAGATGAAGATATTGGATTTATATCCCACCCTCCACTCCGAAGAGTCTCTGTCAGAACTGGGAACTTCAAAAGAAACACATCACTTTGTTTCTGGCCTTCTCCCCGCGTACAGGCCCACGAACCATTTCCGTGCTGCTCCTTTTAGCTTGGAGGCGAGGTAGTCTACCCGGCTTGCTTCGGAGGGGAAGCTCGCGCCCCAGTGGGTCATGAAGCTGTTGCATTGGATGGTGAAATATTCTACCTCCTCCGGGTTCCCATCGAAGGTGATTTGTAACTCTCAGCTCCGCGCTCCCTCCCATGGCCCCGGGGCTGGTGGTGCCGCCGGCGCCGCTGGGCGTCCTGGTGGAGGTACGGGGATCGGGATCGGGCCTGGCGGCGGCCCCTCTAGCAGCCCTGCTGGTGGGCCCACCAGCGGTTCCCCTGGGGGTCCCACTGGTGGTCCATCTGGGGGTCCCTCTGGCGGGCCGGCCGGGGCCCCCTCCTCCCCGGGTGGCGCTGCGGGTGGTTCGGGCACCCCGCCGGGTGGCCCGACCGGCGCTCCCCCTCTGGGGATCCCGGCTCCGTGCAGCGCTTGAATCTGCTCGCGGATGGCGTCCAGCTGCCGCTGCAGTTCCCCGGTGAGCTGTACATGGCTCGCGTGTACCTCATCGTGGATCTCCCTCGCCCACAGGAACATCTCGTCCCGTAGCATCCGGGCTTCATCCTCCCCTCCGGGGATTGGGGCCTCTTCCCTCTCGCGCTCCTGGGTTGCCGGGGTGGCTCCGGCCTCGGCTCTGGCACCCGTGATCAGCGCGGCGTAGCGGTCCGCTGCCTCATCCATGAGCGCCGTCGATTTACGCGGCTTCCAACTCTTCGGGGTGTAGAGGAGCGTGGAGAAGTGGGTAGGGTCCCTCACCTTGCGCCTCACCACCGTCACTCCGGGGTCGATCGGTGGGGTGTGGGGCTCTCCGTTATCTGGAGCCTTTGCTGCCATCCAGCTAAGTTGCCCGTTCGGATAAGCTCCGGGAGGATCAGAGTCAAAATGTCAGAACTGGGAACTTCAAAAGAAACGCATCATTTTGTTTCAAAAATTAATCCGTTTATTCAAGGACTCCTGTCCATGGAAAAAGCAAGTTGACTCTGATGGCTTCCAAGGCCATCAGTGCATTCTTATACATTGGTAACATAAAACAATAAATCCTTTCTCACACTCAGAGAGACAGTTGTCTGTTCCCAGGCTTCTTATCTCCTCTCTAGGAGGAAGAAACCCCGCTGTCTTTCTCTGGCTCCCCAACTTCAAACGGCACCTGCAGATGTTTGTGAGTGGTTATCCGTCACCCTTCAGTGGTTAGTGTTTGTTTGAAATGCAGAATCACAGGGTTAGTAAAGTTCACAATATGGTTAGTAGAACTCCCAATATGGAGTCAGTTGAGCTAACTGAATACAATTCTGGCTAAGCATATAGATAAAGTTACAAGTTCTGACAGTCTCAGAGCGGCTCACAATCTCCTTTCCCTTCCTTCCCCACAACAGACACCCTGTGAGGCGGGTGGGGCTGAGAGGGCTCTCACAGCAGCTGCCCTTTCAAGGACAACCTCTGCCAGAGCTATGGCTGACCCAAGGCCATTCCAGCAGCTGCAAGCGGAGGAGTGGGGAATCAAACCCGGTTCTCCCAGATAAGAGTCCGCACACTTAACCACTACACCAAACTGGCTCTCCGACATGCCTACTTCACTTCTGGGTGACATCAGTGCGTATACATGATGTCGCTATTTGGGGTGGGGTGGGAAGAATATCCTCCCACTGGCAAGCTTGTCACCAGCAGGCAAGAGCCTGTAAAATTATGGAACCCCCTGCCCCCACCTGGGGAACAGTAACCCTACGATAAACTTTCTGTCAGATCAGCACCTCGTAATAAAATGAACTTTAGGGCATTATACCCCACTGAAATCCTTCCCCTCCCCAAACCCCAACCTCTTCAGGCTCCACCCTCCCACAAATCTCCAGATATTCCCCAACTCAGAGCTGGCAACCCTGCTGTGCAGCTCTGCCTATGGTTGCCAATTCCCAGGTGGGGATACACAATAGACTACACAGAGGAATGAATTGCAACCAAATTAAACAAACCACTCTGTGAAAAATACTATTACAAAATGTAATTCATACAAGGAAAAAAGTGCATTTCAGCAACCTCATTATTTTACATACCGCATGTGCATATTTATGCACATATATACAACAGTGTGCAAATAGTCCAAATCATAAGTCCAAAAAGAGCTCCAAGGGATCGCTAGCAGAGTAAAGCCTGTTTTGGACGGTCAATTCCTTATGATTTGGACTTATTTATGATTTGGACTATTTGCACACTGTTGTATATATGTACATAAATAAGCACATGCGGTATGTAAAACAATTAGGCTGCTGAATGCACTTTTTTTCCTTGTATGAATTACATTTTGTAACAGTATTTTTCACAAAGTGGTTTGTTTTATTTGGTTGCAATCCCCAGGTGGGGGCAGGGGATCCCCCTATTTGGAGGCCCTCCCTCCGCCTCAGGATCATCAGAAACTGGGAGGAGGGGAGGGAAATGTCTGCTAACCGATTCCCATAGGATATAATGGAGAATTGATCTGCAGATATCTGGGGCTCTGTGGGGGCTGTTTTTTGAAGAAGAGGCACCAAATTTGCAGCATAGTATCCAATGCCTCTTCTCAAAACAATCACCAAGTTTTTAAAAAATTGGACCAGGGAGTCCAATTCTATGAGACCCCAAAAGAAAGTGCCCCTATCCTTCATTATTTCCTAATGGAGGGAAGGTATTTAAAAGACTTGCAGTCGCTTTAAATGTAATGGCCAGAACTCCCTTCAGAGTTCAATTCTGCTTGTCCCAGCCTTGCTCCTGGCTCCACCCCCAATGTCTCCTGATTTCACCCGAAACTATCAAAGGGAGTTCTGGCCATCACATTTAAAGGAACCGCACACCTTTTAAATGCCTTTGCTATTTTAGAAATAATGAAGGATAAGAGCATCTTCTTTTGGGGCTCATAGAATTGGACCCCCTGGTCCAATCTTTTTGAAACTTGGCGAGCATTTTGAGGAGAGTCATCAGATGCTATGTGAAAACTCTGGTGCCTCTGCCTCAAAAAACAGCCCCTCCAGAGACCCCCAGATCAATTCTCCATTATACCCTATGAGAATCGATCTCCATAGTGAATAATGCCCAGCAGACATTCTCTCCCCCCCCCCCCCCGCCACATTTCTGATGACTCTGAAGAGGGGGATCTCTACTAAAGAGCTGCTGAACTTCCAACTTCTTCAAAGTAACACAGAGCAACCAAAGGTTCAAGTTTACCTTTCCTATGCAAAGGACCTCTGAAAAGATTGTGCAACCAATGGAGGGTCTGGGCTGCTTTCACAGCCATGTTGTTCTGCCCCCACCCCCATTCAGCCTTAAAGACACAGACACACCATCCCAAGAGGAAGCATTTCCGGCCAGCTGACTGGGAGCGGGAAGGAGCCTGGGAAAGCAGGAGAACCCCTGCTGGGACCTGGGGATTGGCAAGCCTACCGTTGGCTGAGGCTCAGGGAGGAGTGGAGGAGGCAGAGCTTGTTTTTCCAGGTTCTCTCAATTGCACAGCAGAGCTACTGAGCCAAGTCTCTTTTCCTTCTATTGTCTGAGGCTCCTCCCCCCAGTCCACTGGGGAGGAAGGAGCCATGGTTTCCTTTGTGTGGTTCCCTGGATTCCATGGGAGAAACACAAAGAAAGCAGCTTTAAGACCAACGAGTGCTAACATTTTAAGCATGTTTTAAGTTTTTATATATATATATATATATATTTAATTGTGTTTGTGTCCTTTATAAAGTTTATATCTCTGCTAAAAAAAAAAAGTAAAGGCAGTCCCCTGTGCAAGCACCAGTCATTTTCGACTCTGGGGTGACGTCACATCACAACGTTTTCATGGAAAACTTTTTATGAGGTGGTTTGCCATTGCCTTCTCCAGTCCTCTATATCCTGCCCCCCCAGCAAGCTGGGTACTCCTTTTACTGACCTCGGAAGGATGGAAGGCTGAGTCAACCTTGAGCTGGCTACTTGAACTCAGCTTCCACCGGGATCAAACTCAGGTCATGAGCAGAGAGTTCAGACTGCAGTACTGCAGCTACCTAATCTTAAATAGGAACACACGCAGCCCAGCCCAACATGGCCCAGCCCAACAAAGTATCATTTATGTCAGATCCAGCCCTCATAACAAATGAGTTCAACACCCCTGCGTGTGGACTATTCCTTTCCTCAACACTGGGGGCAAGAGCAGAAACCAGATCCAAGTGCATGCATCGCTGAGTTTTTGTACCTGCTAAAAATAGTGCCACGGATCAGCAGAATAGGCTAAAGAGAAAGAGAAGGGGCCAGGGGGACTCCAGCCAGGGTAGGGTTGCCAGATCTGATTTGAAAAACACCTGGAGACTTTGGGGGTAGGGGGGTGGAGACAGGACAAGGCGGGGCTTGGGGAGAGAGGGGACCCAGTAGGGTAAAATGCCTTAGAGTCCACCATTCTAAGAAGCCATTTTCTCCAGGGGAGCTAACCTCTTCCAGCTGGAGAGCAGTTGCAAAAGTGGGAGATCTCCAGGCCCCACCTGGAGGCTGGCAACCCCAGGGGCAAGTCATGATGGAGGAACTGAGCTACAGAACCCTGTGCTTCTCATCGGGCTTTTAGGTGGGGTTGGGAGGGGTATATGACAGAAGTGACTCAGCTCATAGAATAGAGTTGTAAGAGTTATTACTGTTTAAGTCTTCAAGAGAACGGCTGTGATCACACACACTCAATAATGCACTTTCAATCCACTTTCCAACTGGATTTTGCCAGTTCACATAGAACAATCCAGTTGGAAAGTGCATTATTTAGTGTGCGTGTGTGTGTGTGTGACCAAAAGAGCCTGCAAGTTCTCTCAGGACCAGAAGCCCCCCTCCCCTCCAGGAGTGAAAGGGAGTGAGTGACTGGGGTGGGGGTGGGCTTTAGTGGGCAGTGGAGGAGTAAATCAGTTAAGGCTAGGACAAGACAATATGCCCTTTGTCACGTTCTCAAGGTGCAAGCAGGTAGGAGTCCAAAGCCAGTCCAAGGTCAAAGTCCAGGAAGTCAAGCAGGAGCCAAGTCACCAATGCAGAATCACAAACCAGAATCAGAAGTCAATGTCCAAAAGCCACAAGGTCAGTGTGCCAAGGAAATCAAGCAGGTCAGGATCAGGAAGGAGCGCAGATGCAAGCCAGAGAATAGACTTGTTGCTTCCACAAGGTTACCAGGTCCTGGGTGGGAGCTATATAGGAGCCTCAATCAGCCTGCTCCCTGGGTGGTAGTGACTCAGCTAGAACTCAGGGCTGAGAGACCTGAAGCATCGGCGTGCCTCATGTCTTCGCTCTGAAAGTTCTTTCTGGAGCCTGCCTCAAACTCTTGAGATGGGAAGAGGAGAGCTTGGAGGAGATTGATCATCAACAGCTGACACTGGTGCCTGGAGAGTGATTGATGGGCCAGCTGCTGTTTGAGGAACTAGCTTGCAAGTCTTCCAGGTCTGTTAACCCTTCCAGCTCCCCCTCATCAGGGCTCATGACTAGGGCTGCCAAGTCTAATTCAAGAAATATCTCGGGACCTTGGGGGTGGAGCCAGGAGACTTTGGGGGTGGAGCCAGGAGACATTAGGGGTGGAGCCAATATCAAGGCTGTGACAGGCATAATTGAACTCCAAAGGGAGTTCGGGCCATCGCATTTAAAGGGACGGCACACCTTTTAAATGTGTTCCTTCCATAGGAAATAATGAAAAATAGGAGCCCCTTCTTTTGGGGCTCATAGAATCGGAACCCCTGGTCCAATCTTTTTGAAACTTGGGGGGTATTTCAGGAAGAGGCACTAGATGCTATACTGAAAATTTGGTGCTTCTACCCCCAAAATCAGCCCCCCCAGAGCCCCAGATACCCGCAGATCAATTCTCCATGATTTTCTATGGGAATCAATCTCCATAGGGAATAACAGAGTTCCCAGAAGACATCCCCCCCCCCCGCTTTCTGCTGACCCTGAAGCGGCGGGAGGGTCTCCAAACCGGGGGATCCCCTGCCCCCACCTGGGGATTGGCAACCGTACTCATGACACCCTTCATTTTTCCTTTCTCTCATGCTTTCTTTCTTTTAAGGAGCTCATGGCGTTCTGGCCCCCCAGAGACTCAAAGCGGTAGGTTAAGCTGGGGGACAGACATGGTTTCCACCTGGGCTTTTTTTGGTAGAAAAAGCCCAGCAGGAACTCATTTGCATATTAGGCCACACCCTTGCTGCCACTGTTGTTTTGAATAGGGTTTTTTGTAGAAAAAGCCCAGCAGGAATTTATTTACATATTAGGCCACAACCCCTGACACCAAGCCAGCCGGGCCATTCCTATGCGTTCCTGCTCAAAAAAAGCCCTGGATTCCACACTGGGATAGGTTTGCGTGGATTCCCTGTTGTTAGGGTTGCCAAGTTCAGTTCAAGAAATATCTAGGGACTTTGGGGATGGAGCCAAGAGACACTGGGGGTGGAGCCAGGATCAAGGGTGTGACAAGCATAAGTAAACTCCCAAGGGAGTTCTGGCCATCACATTTAAAGGGACCACACTCCTTTTAAATGCCTTCCCTCCTTTGGAAATAGGGGCACCTTCTTTTGGGGCTCATAGAATTGGACCCCCTGGTCCAATTGCTTTGAAACTTGAAGGGTGCTTTGAGGAGAGTAATTGGATGCTATGCTGAAAATTTGGTGCCTTTTCCTAAAAAACGGCCCCTCCAGATACCCACAGACCCCCTATGGCAGAGGTATCAAACATGGAGCCTGGGAGTCAAATCAGGCCCCCGGATGGCTGCCATCTGCTTCCTTCTCCCTTTCTCTTGCTTCCTTCTCCATCACAGCTTGTTTTGCAAGGCTTGCTCAATTGCACAGGAGCTACAGAGCAAAACCTCTGTTTTCTCCATTGGGTGAGGCTCCTCCCTTGGGGAGGAAAAGTAGGCAGAGATTGCTTTGCCAGGCTCTCTCAATTTTAATTTTTTTATTAGTTTTTCAAAATACAAAAGAGACAGAACAAAGAAATAAGATGAATTAGAAATAGAAAATTCAATACAAATATAATCTAATCTGCATGAAGCTATTTCCTTAAGAACAGGTATTATCAAATGTTAACCTCACTTTAAATTATATCATGAGAGTTTAAACAAAGTATTTTAGCAATTGCAAGTCTTCGTTCAAATTATCTATATAAGCTTACATTTCTAGTACAAATATATGATCATGTAATATGTATTGCCTAGAAAATAGGAAGTAAAAGTTCACACCAAAGAATCTTAAGTATCTAACCAGGTATAAAACTTCACCCAGTATTTTCTTGCCAACAGCTGGGATAGATAGTCCATCTCGGCCGTTTCCAGAATTTCCCCCGTCAAGTCCAATCTCATGGGAATTTCCTGGAGTTTCCATTTCTGTGCCAAAAGAATTCTAGCTGCTGTATTAATATGCACCAATAAATGTCTCATCTCTTTCGTGTAGTCACTAGGATACATGTTCAATAAAAATAGTTCTGGTTTAAATTGAATCTGTGTCTTCAGAATTTTCTGTATTCGTTTGTGCACCATCTTCCAATAGTCTTTCACCACCTCATAAGTCCACCACATATGGTAAAATGACCCAACCTGCTTAGTACATTCCCATTTTAGGGTACATTTTACAAAGTTTTTGTGGAGTTACATAACATCTATAAAATATCTTATACAGATTTTCCTTAAAGACTTAATTAGTTTAATATTAAGTTTCCATAACCTCTCCCATTCTTCTAACATAATATTGCGACCAACATTCTTAGCCCATTGAACCATGCAATCTTTCACAATCTCATCTTGCATCTTCATTTGTAGCAAATATTAATATAATTTAGAAATTAGTTTTTCTTGGAGACCCAAAAAATTTTTGTCCAATGGATATTGTTCCATATTAAAATCTATTATCTTATCTTTGGCATATCTAGATTCTACTTGTGTTCTCAACCACCAGTTCATTTTAATGTCCATCTCTTCTAGTTCTTCCTTGGTTTTCAATTGATTATCTTTTTTCAACAGTTCCTCATATCTATAGCTCTGATCTGGTCTTATAAGATTTGGAGGTGTGAATGTTTCGACTGGGGACACCCATCTTGGAATTTTCTGATAGATTCTTGATTTTAACCATGCCCATGTCCGGTACAATGACTTCCAGAACCAATGGTTTTTAAAGTAAGAGTGCCCTTCTAGTCTTTGATACCATAAATATGCATGCCAGCCCAAGGTGAGGTCATGGCCCTCTAGCAATAATTGTCTCCTGTCATTCAATAAGACCCAATCTCTTACCCAGGTCAGAACCAAAGCTTTGTAAAACAGTTGCCAGTTGGGAAGCCCCAAGCCTGCTCTTAACTTAGAGTCCTGTAAAGTCTTCAGCTTAATTCTTGGTTTTTTCTTTTGCCAGATGTAATCGGAAATCATTTTATTCAATTCTTGGAAAAACACATTAGTTAGGAGCACAGGTATAGTCTGGTATAAAAACAGCAATCTTGGTAGGATATTCATTTTTACTAAAGCTATTCTTCCCATTAAAGATAAGTTCAGAGTTTGCCATTTATCCAAACCTTTTTTAATTTCTTTAGGCAGTTTATCATAATTATCCATCTTAAGACTGCTACATTTGTTTGTAATATATGCCCAAGTATTTAATTATTTTCTCATAGGAAAATTCTGATTTTTGTTGGAGTAATTAAATTTGTTCTGTCATCATATTCTTGGTCAAAAACTTTGCTTTATGGTAGTTTGTCTTTAATCCAGCCCAATGGCCAATTTGGTTAATCTTATTTATCAAAAGGTCAATTGAGTCTATTGGTTGTTCTAGTATAAAAACCAAATCATCCACAAAAGCTCTCAATTTATATTGTTCACCCTTGATCAAGGCTCCCTTAATACTTGAGTTCTCTCTTATTTGAATATTTAATATCTCTAAACACAAAATTAAAAGCAACGGTGACAGGGGACAACCTTGTCTTGTACCTTTTTGAATAGGAATTGCTTCCGTTAGGTCTCCATTCACCATTATTTATTATTACTTTAAATTTCTAGCCCGCCCTCTCCGCAAGCGGACTCAGGGCGGCTAACAACATACATTTTTACAATTTAACCAATAAAAAACTACAATTTAAAATTATTTAAAACACTTAAATATTTAAAACATTCCATTACATTTTTGGTGCTGTATCACTATAATATAATTTAACGTACATAAAAATGTAAATGGTGATCATGGTGATCTGTAACGGTGTAGAGTGTAAGCTCTCTCCCAAATTAGGTTAGTTCTCAAAGGCCTGTCAAAACAGTTCGGTCTTACAGGCCCTGCGGAAACTAGAAAGATCCCACAGGGCCCTTTTGTCCTCTGGGAGAGTATTCCACAATTCTGGCGCTGCCACCGAGAAGGCCCTAGCTCGCGTCTGCCGCAACCTAGCCTCCCTTGGTCCAGGGATGGACAACAGATTTTTTGTCCCTGAACGCAGTGCTCTCCAGGGAATGTGTGGGGAAAGGCGGTCCCGCAGATAGACAGGCCCATGACCATAGAGGGCTTTAAAGATCAATACCAACACCTTAAAACGGACTCGGAACACAATAGGTAGCCAGTGCAGCTCTCTCAGCGCTGGCCAAATGTGCTCCCACCGGGGGAGCTCCATTAGCAGCCACGCTGCAGCGTTCTGCACTAGCTGTAGTTTCCGGGTCAGCGCCAAGGGTAGCCCCATATAGAGAGCATTACAGTGATCTATTCTTGAGGTGACCGCAGCATGGATCACCAGTGCTAAATCGTTGCGCTCCAGGAAGGGGGCCAACTGCCGCACCCGCCGAAGATGAAAAAAGGCGGATCTAGTAGTGGCTGCTACCTGGGCCTCCATTGTAAGAGAGGACTCCAGGAGCACACCCAAGCTCTTGACCTTGGGGGCCGGGATTAGTGACACCCCATCAAGAGCCGGAAGAGGGATCTTCCCCACTGGACTACCCCGGCTCAGATAGAGAACCTCCGTCTTCATCGGATTCAACTTCAACCAACTCAGCCTGAGCCAAGATGCTACGGATTGAAGAGCCAGGTCTAGATTTTACAGGATAAAGTTGGACTGACCACCCATCAATAGATAGAGCTGGGTGTTATCTGCATATTGGTGACATCCCAGCCCATACCTCCTGACAATCTGGGCAAGGGGGCGCATATAGATGTTAAATAACATCAGGGACAGAACTGCACCCTGTGGCACACCACATATAAGTGGATGCCTTCGGGATGATTCTTCCCCTATCACCACCCTTTGTCCCCGATCTTGAAGGAAAGAGGCCAACCACTGTAAGGCACTGCACCATCACCTTTGCCCTTTGTCGGGAGTATATTAATTGTTTCGCTCTCAAAAAATTCTCACCACATTCCATAGCCTTCAGCTGTTGTAACATAAATTGCCAATGCACATTATCAAAGGCCTTCTCTGCATCCAAACAAATTAGTGCTAATTGTTTATTGGGATGGTTCTCATAATATTCCATTATGTTACAAGACAAAACAGAGCTCGGCCCCCTTCCAGTCTACTTCCCATCCCAACAGTGACAGGTAGTGGGGCCAAGAGGAATTGCCCGCCTCCGTCATTGGTGTTATGTAACGCCAGGTCGGTAAACAATAAGATCGAGATCCTTAGGGAATTCCTGCTTCGGCAGGATGTGGACCTGGCTTGCGTGACCGAGACCTGGGTGCAAGAGGGGGAGATGGTGGCTCTCTCCCAGATGACCCCCCCCCCGGGTTACTCGGTCTTTCACCAATCACAGATTAGCGGGCGGGGGGGAGGGGTGGCGTTATTCATACGGGAGGGTTACTCCTTCCGGGCTCTCCCGGCCCCAATGATCGATGGTATTGAATGTGCCCGTCTGGTGTGGGATGTCGGAGAGGGGTTGGTGATCTGGCTGGTGTACCGTCCGCCTAACGCACCAGCCAGCGCCTTACCATCCATGATGGAGGCGGTGGCAGGTTGGGCGTTGGTGTACCCAGGGCTTATGGTCCTGGGCGACTTCAATGTCCATGCTGACGACGCTGCCTCCAATCAGGCAATGGATCTAGTGTCTTCCATGGCGACACTAGGACTCTTTCAATTTGGCACGACTCCTACGCACCAGGCAGGGCACACACTAGACTTGATCTTTGCGTCCGGGATTCGGGTGAATGATATCGTGATGGAGGCGGTGCCATGGTCAGATCACCTAGCCCTCAAGGCCCGTATGGAGACACTGCCCCAACCCTGTAAGGGCAGAGAGCCTATTTTGGCTCACCCACGGAGCCTGATGGACCTGGAACGGTTCCAAATGGCTCTATGGGATCCCTGGCCCCCTGGTGATTCCCTTGACGTCCTGGTCGATGCCTGGCAAGATCGGCTATCCAGGGCAATCAACGAGATCACTCCCCGATGCCCTCTGCGGCCTCGTGTGAGGCTGGCTCCATGGTATACCTTGGAGTTACGCCAGCTGAAACAAGGGCTCAGACGACTAGAGAGGCAGTGGCGGCGCACTCATGACGAAGCGATGATAACATCCTATAGAACGTTTATGAGGTCTTATGAGATGGCAGTCAAGGCCGTGAAGAAAGATTACTTCGCGGCCAGGATTGCGTCTGCAAATTTGCGCCCAGCACAATTGTTTAGAATAATTGGATACTTAACTACACTGCATCAAGGCAGACCAAATGTTAGAGAATTAGAAATAGGCTGCGAGGCTTTTGCAAATTTTTTTGCAGACAAAATCACGTTGCTCCGCCAGGACTTGCCCATCACATTGGATACAGTACATGAACTGGAGGCTCTGTGCCTGTCTTCCGGTTTAGTTCTGGACCACTTCGACCCACTCAGCCTGGAGGAAGTTGGCGGAATTCTCTCCTCTGCACGCCCAACAACTTGCGATCTAGACCCGTGCCCCTCTTGGCTAATTAAATCTTGCCAGAGGGAGCTTAGATGTCCTTTACGGGACATCATAAATAGATCCCTCCTGGAGGGGCATTTTCCAACACCCTTGAAAGAGGCTATGGTCCGCCCCCTCCTGAAAAAAAGTACAGCAGATCCGGCTGAATTGGCAAACTACTGACCGGTTTCTAACTTACCGTTTTTAGGTAAAATTATTGAGAGGGCAGTGGCGTTGCAGTTACAGGGTTTTCTGGATGATGCTTCCGTCCTAGACCCTTGCCAGTCCGGCTTTCGTCCAAGTCACGGGACGGAGACAGTGCTGGTCGCCTTGGCGGATGACCTCCAGCTGCATCTGGATCGAGGTGGTGTGGCGGTGCTGATGCTGTTAGATCTGTCGGTTGCGTTCGACACGGTAGACCATCGGCTACTGACCCGCCGCCTCGCCGACGTAGGGGTTAGGGGGTTGGCTTTACAATGGTTCTCTTTCTTCCTCGCGGATCAGGGACAAAGGGTGGCAATCGGGGGTGAGCTGTCCCAGAGGCGCACACTAGATTGTGGGGTGCCTCAGGGAGCAGTTCTCTCACCAATGCTATTTAATATCTATATGCGCCCCCTTGCCCAGATTGCCCGGAGGTATGGGCTTGGGTGTCACCAATATGCAGATGACACCCAGCTCTATCTGCTAATGGATGGCCGGCCTGGCTGCGTCCCAGGGAATTTAGACCTGGCATTGCAGGCCGTGGCAACTTGGCTAAGGCTGAGTGGGTTGAAGTTGAATCCAGCAAAGACAGAAGTCCTTTGCGTGTGTCGGGGCACTCTGGGGAGGGAAATACCTCTTCCGGTTTTTGACCGGGTCAGGAGCTTGGGAGTTCTACTGGAGCCTTCACTATCAATGGAGGCCCAGATAGCAGCCACTGCTAAGTCAGCCTTTTTCCATCTAAGGTGGGCAAGGCAGTTGGCCCCCTTCCTAGAGCGCCGGGACCTAGCAACAGTGATTCATGCAACGACCACCTCGAGACTGGATTACTGTAATGCCCTCTACATGGGGCTGCCTCTGTGCTGAACCCGGAAGCTGCAGCTGGTGCAGAACACGGCGGCTAGGCTGTTACTAGGGCTCCCAAAATGGGAGCACATACAGCCAGGGCTGCGTGGACTGCACTGGTTGCCAGTTACATACCGGATTCGCTACAAAGTGCTGGTTATTACCTTTAAAGCCCTATATGGCTGAGGAGCTGCCTACCTGAGGGACCGTCTTTCCCCATATGAACCCCAGAGAGCACTGAGGTCAGCAGGGAAGAACCTGCTGACTATCCCTGGGCTGAAAAAAACAAAACTACAGAGTACCCACATGCGGGCTTTTTCCGTTGTAGCCCCACACCTATGGAACCAGCTCCCGGAAGAAGTGTAGGCCCTGCGGGACTTTGAACAGTTCTGCAGGGCCTGCAAGACCATCCTCTTCGGGATGGCCTTCACCGATTAAAAGATAGAGAGACTGCTTAAGTGATTTTTACCAACTGCTGAAATAGCACCACAATGTTAATTTTATCAATTTTAGAATTTCAATTAAATTGTTAATTAGTTATTGTTTTAAATATTATTGTATAACCTATTGTACTGATTTAATGTTGTTAGCCGCCCTGAGCCTGCTTCGGCGGTAGGCTTCCCAACCCTCCCGCTCTGGCGGGAGACGTCTGGGATCGCAGCCTCATCTCCCGCTCTTCAAAACTCTTGAAGCGGGGGTGGAGGGGGGGAGAACATACCTGTAGGCTGCATGTTGTAGAGCTCCTGAGCCCTTTGCAAAACGTCTACCCCTTTAAGGCTGGGCAGGAAGCAGAAAGGGTTTGGGAGAGCGGCCCCTCCCTTTCTTTTGCTTTCGTTTTCACAGCAAGAGTTCTCCGGAAGAAGATCTGGTAAGTGTGTGTGTGTGTGTGTGAGAGGGAGGGGGCAGGGGAGTCCCTGGGTTGGAGGCCCTCCCCCCCTTTAGAAAGCGTGGGGGGGGGAGGGAAATGTCTACTAGGCACTCTATTATTCCCTATGGAGAACGATTCCCATAGGGAATAATAGGAAATTGATCCGTGGGTATTGGGGGCTCTGGGGGGGCTATTTTTTGAGGTAGAGGCACCAAATTTTTAGTATAGCATCTAGTGCCTCTCCCCAAAATACCCCCCAAGTTTCAAAACAATTGGACCAAAGGGTCCAATTCTATGAGCCCCAAAAGATGGTGCCCCTATCCTTAATTATTTCCTATGGAAGAAAGGCATTTTAAAAGGTGTGCTGTCTCTTTAAATGTGATGGCCAGAACTCTCTTGGAGTTCAATTATGCTTGTCACATCCTTGTTCTTGGCTCCACCCCCAATTTCTCCTGGCTCCACCCCCAAAGTCTCCTGGCTCCACCCCCAAAGTCCCCAGATTTTTCTTTAATTGGACTTGGCAACCCTATTCGGCGGGGAGGGCGGGATATAAATAAAACAATTGATTGATTGATTGATTGATTGATTGTTGCATACTGTTCTAACATTATCTTTCCAATATCTCCTGGGGAGAAAACCTGCCTGGTCTTGATGTATTGTAGTCAGTAAGACTTTCTTTAAACATTGTGCCAATATTGAAGCAAAAATTTTGTAATCCACATTTAAAAGGGAGATAGGCCGGAAAATTTTTATGTCTTTCAAATCTGCATCCTGTTTTGGAATTAAGGATATTGTAGCCTCTTGCCACTGGTATTTGGGCTTCTTTTTGAACCTTTTCAATAAGACATTTCAATGGTGTCAACAAACAATCTTCAAAAGCTTTATAGACTCTGCGGGTAAACCATCTGGGCCTGGGATTTACCATTCTTTTGAGATGCCATTGCCTCTCCCACTTCTCTTATCATTGCTGGTTCATTTCAAATTTTCCGTTGTTCTTCTGTAAATTTGTTAAGATTGTTCTGTTCAATATATTCTTCTAAGTCTTCCTTTTGGACTTGTTTAAAATTGTTCCACTATTCTACTTATCTCCTGTCTTTGAAATATCTCTTTATTATTTTCGTCTTTCAACACCAGTATTATTTTTTTGGCACTCTCTTTTCTCAATCTATAGGCCAACCATCTTCCTGGTTTGTTGCCATGTTTGTCTGTTTGCCAGGCTCTCTTAATCGCACAGCAATGCTACTGAGCCAAAACTCTTCCTTCTATTGGCTGAGGCTCCTCCGCCTCCTGGCCCCCTGGGAAAGAAAGGAAAGAGCCAGAGCTTCCTTTGCCCAGTTCCCTGGATCCCATGAGAGAAACACACACAAAAAAACGCTTTAAGACTTGACCTTCCATCTTTCCGAGGTCAGTAAAATGAGTACCCAGCTTGCTGGGGGTAAAGTGTAAATGACTGGGGAAGGCAATGGTAAACTACCCCATGAAAAGTCTGCCAAAAAAATGTCGTGATGTGATGTCACCTCATGGGTCGGTAACGCTGATGTTTTAAGTTTTTTTTTTTTTTAAGGGTTGCTTTTTAAAAAAAAAATCTTTAATTGTGTTTGTCTGTGTCGTTTATAATTTTATATCTCTGCTACCTAATCTTTAATAGATACACACATGGCCCAGCCTGATATAGTTTGGCCCCCACAATGTCAGATCCGGCCCGCATTACAAATTAGTTTGACACCCCTGCTCTAAGTTGTGTGTGTGTGTGAGTGGCCACTCATGAACACAGGAAGTCCTGCTCAGCAGCAGTCTGGAGCCATGTGGAGTCTTGCGCTGCCCATTGCCCGCTGTAAGATTAAAAAGTAAAGGTAAAGGTAGTTCCCTGTGCAAGCACCGAGTCACTATCGAGCTATGGGGTGACATCACATCACAATACTTTTTCTTGGCAGCGTTTTCTTGGTAGTTTACCATTGCCTTCCCCAGTCATCTACACTTCCTCCCCAGCAAGCTGGGGACTCATTTTACCGACCTCGAAATGATGGAAGGCTGAGTCAACCTTGAGCTGGCTACCTGAATCCAGCTTCTGCCGGGATCAAACTCAGGTCATGAGCAGAGCTTGGACTGCAGTATTGTAGCTTACCACTCTGCACCACGGGGCGCAGTTATATTCTGCTCTGGATGTAACTGCTCTGCTCAGTGGGGGGAATTAGAGGGAACATTCATCTAAAATGCGCTTCTTGTCTCTAGAGCGAATGCTTATAAATGCACACAGATGCACCATCAGCAAACAGGAAGTCCTTTTGCACACGTGAGCTGCTGAAATACATTTTCAACTATTTATATGATAGAGTTAGAATAAGAACATCGGAAGAGCCCTGTTGGATCAGGCCAGTGGTCCATCTACTCAGCATTGTGTCTCACTAGGGTTGCCAATCCCCAGGTGGGGGCAGGGGATCCTCAGGTTTGGAGACCCTCCCCCCCGCTTCAGGGTCATCAGAAAGCGGGGGGAGGGGAGGGAAGTGTCTGCTGGGAACTCTGTTATTCCCTATAGAGATTTATTCCCATAGAAAATAAGAGAATTGATCCGTGGGTATCTGGGGCTCTTGGGGGGGCTGTTTTTTGAGGTAGAGGCACCAGATTTTCAGTGCAGCATCTAGTGCCTCTCCCCAAAATATCCCCCAAGTTTCAAAACGATTGGACCAGTGGGTCCACTTCTATGAGCCCCCCAAAAAGGTGCCCTATCCATTATTTCCTATGGAAGGAAGGCATTGAAAAGGTGTGCTGTCCCTTTAAATGTGATGGCCAGAACTCCCTTTGGAGTTCAATTATGCTTGCCGCAGCCTTGATCTTGGCTCCACCCCAATGCCTCCTGGCTCCACCCCCAAAGTCCCCAGATGTTTCTTAAATTGGACTTGGCAACCCTATGTCTCACTCAGTGGCCAACTGGTTCTTCTGGATAGCTAACAGGGCATAAGAGCCCAACGCCTTCCCCTGATGCTACCTCCTGGCATTGGGATTCAGAGGCTGACTGCCTCCGGTTCTGTTTAGTCTTCCTGGCCAGTAGGCACTGATGGATGTATCACTCACCAATCTGTCTAAGTTCCCATTTAAAGCTATCAATCGCTACCTCTATTGGACGTGAAATCTACAACC